>NC_054547.1:20577974-20931500 GCF_017654505.1 Polyodon spathula
CATTTTTTAAAAAACCGTTAAATTTGAACTTTTCCACTGTAGAATCACAATTTCCGAGCGTTCTTGAGAGTGCCTCTCATGTCATTTTACTAACTAAAGCTGATTTCGACCCCTAACGGGAGATTGATAAGCGGCCATTACTTTCTTTTTCCTGCACACAACGGCTTCGTGTAGTTGCCAGTGTGAGGGAAATGTATGTATTCTAATATAATTCTATATTTTTCTTGTATGTGCTGAGTTAATCCTGCATTCTTTCTCTCATCTCCCCTCACCCAACTTAAAATGCAAGCTTCAAAAGAAACTAAGGAAGCAGTCTGCAGATCTGCTAGCCAGGGCCAGGAAGAAATTAACAAGATTGTGTTGATTAGATAAGGATGCCAGGCCAAGTGGCTCAAGAAAGTGTGTCTGTTTTTCTAAATGGTCAGACTCTGATAAAATGGCTGTGTCTAAGAATACTCGTCCTAGAATGCGGGTTAACAATGAATTTTACTTAGTAAATCCAAGTGCTTTAGAGGTTCACGTTGACTCTTACAGCAGACTCGCTGTCTTCCCAGCGACAGCGAGTGGAAGCGACAGCGAGTGGGAGAAGTACAGGCGTGGAAAAGTACAGAGCAGTTTCGAAGCAGTAAGGAGAAATTGCATCTTGAATTGCTTTAATCAGAAAACAGAGGACATTGGGGAAACACAGCAGCAGCTCAAAGTCAAACAGCCGCGTGTGTTTTTCTGATAACAAACAAGCTGAAACTCGGAGCAGCTGATTCAAATTCAGCGCCGTTTTGAGACACGGGCGAGGGGAGGAGCCAACAGCACAGCAGAACAACGCAGTTAAACGAGGCAGTCTTCCCAGCGACAGCGAGTGGAAGCGACAGCGAGTGGGAGAAGTACAGCGTGGAAAAGTACAGAGCAGTTTAGAAGCAGAAAGGAGAAATTGCATCTTGAATTGCTTTAATCAGAAAAGAGAGGACATTGGGGAAACACAGCAGCAGCTCAAAGTCAAACAGCCGCGTGTGTTTTTCTGATAACAAACAAGCTGAAACTCGGAGCAGCTGATTCAAATTCAGCGCCGTTTTTGAGACACGGGCGAGGGGAGGAGCCAACAGCACAGCAGAACAACGCAGTTAAACGAGGCAGTCTTCCCAGCGACAGCGAGTGGAAGCGACAGCGAGTGGGAGAAGTACAGGCGTGGAAAAGTACAGAGCAGTTTCGAAGCAGAAAGGAGAAATTGCATCTTGAATTGCTTTAATCAGAAAACAGAGGACATTGGGGAAACACAGCAGCAGCTCAAAGTCAAACAGCCGCGTGTGTTTTTCTGATAACAAACAAGCTGAAACTCGGAGCAGCTGATTCAAATTCAGCGCCGTTTTGAGACACGGGCGAGGGGAGGAGCCGACAGCACAGCAGAACAACGCAGTTAAACGAGGCAGTCTTCCCAGCGACAGCGAGTGGAAGCGACAGCGAGTGGGAGAAGTACAGGCGTGGAAAAGTACAGAGCAGTTTCGAAGCAGAAAGGAGAAATTGCATCTTGAATTGCTTTAATCAGAAAACAGAGGACATTGGGGAAACACAGCAGCAGCTCAAAGTCAAACAGCCGCGTGTGTTTTTCTGATAACAAACAAGCTGAAACTCGGAGCAGCTGATTCAAATTCAGCGCCGTTTTGAGACACGGGCGAGGGGAGGAGCCAACAGCACAGCAGAACAACGCAGTTAAACGAGGCAGTCTTCCCAGCGACAGCGAGTGGAAGCGACAGCGAGTGGGAGAAGTACAGGCGTGGAAAAGTACAGAGCAGTTTCGAAGCAGTTGGAAAGCAGGTTGACAGTTGCAGAAGAAACTAAACTTCAAAAAAAAAAAAACCTCAACATGGTCTTCAAGCCTGTAATCTGTGACACCTGCTTGATGTGGGAAATCCGAGAAAACCCAGCGGAGCTAAACCAAGTGTGCGTAAAGTGCCGCGCGATCCAGGATTTGCATAAACTAGTAAGTATGCTAGAAATGGAGCTGGAAGAAGTGAGACAGCAACAGGATCTTGAGGAACTGGCACACCCACAATTCATGGAAGTCTGCATCACCCCTAACAGACTGAAAGCCACCAGGGAGATAGAAGGTCAGAACAGCTGGGTTCAGGTAGGCAGAAGCAGGGAAAAAAAGAAACTTCGTCAAACACAACCACCAGAAATCAAAACAACCAACAGATTTGAGTCACTTCAGAATTGTGATGAGCAGAACCAACAACAAGAGAATGAAAGGAACAACATCCAGGACCCTATTGACAGTGGTGACCAGACAGCAAAAAGAAGGGAGGTCATGATTGTTGGGGACTCCATATTGAGAAACACAGCAAGTTCAGTTCGCAGTTTGGACCCCCTTACTACAACAGTGTGCTGCCTTCTGGGAGCCTCTGTCAAGCACATCACTGAGAACGTGGACAGGCTCCTAGAACGAACAGGAGACGACCCGGTAGTAGTCGTCCACATCGGTACAAACAACATTGGAAGAGACAGACCAAAATCCCTGCAAAATAAATTCAGAGAGCTAGGAAGGAAATTAAAAGAGAAAACCAAAACTGTGGTATTTTCTGGTATACTACCCGCACCTTGCAAAGGACCATATGGACAGCTGGAAATAATTAATCAAAACGCATGGCTGAAGACGTGGTGCACACGGGAAGGCTTCACCTATCTTGATCATTGGACCACATTCTACAACGAGGACTATCTGTATAGACGGGATGGACTGCATTTAAATAACAAGGGAACCAGTCTACTCGGAGAAAAGATCCTCGAGCAGGTTCGGAAGCATTTAAACTAGAAAGGAAGGGGGGAGAAATCAACAAAAAAAAAACAGAAGGGAGACCGCATCAAAACAAGAACAACAACTCAGGTAAGACAACCATTAAATGTATTTATCTAAATGCTAGAAGTATCAAAAACAAAATTCTAGAACTTGAAGCTACTGCACTAACAGGTAACTATGATGTGATAGGTGTTACAGAAACGTGGTTATCTGAGAGTGATGGGGACGAATATAATATTTGTGGGTATACACTGTATAGGAAAGACAGGCAGGACAGAAGAGGAGGAGGGGTAGCGCTATACATAAGATACAGTCTTGAAGCCCAGGTGTTAAACCTGGACAAAGAAAATAAAACCGAATCAATATGGGTCAGAATAACAGACAAAAATTCAAAAGGCATAATAATAGGAGCATGCTATAGACCGCCAGATTCAGACGGTGAGCACAATAATCTGTTATACAATGACATTAGAAATGTGTGTAGCAAAGGAGAAGCCATACTAATGGGGGATTTCAACTTCCCCCAAATAAAATGGGAAAACCCGGTGGGTAGCGCGAAGGATGAAATAGAAATGGTGGAAATGACAAATGACTGCTTCCTAACACAATTTGTGAAGGCACCCACTAGAGGGGAGGCATGCCTTGATTTAGTCTTTTCAAATAACGAAGATAGAATAACTAAAACAGAGGTCAGAGAACCACTGGCAAACTCAGACCATAACATGGTCTCATTTGAAGTGTTTTTTAAATCCCCAAAAGTAAAGACTAAAGTTAAGGTTTACAATTTTAGAAAAGCAAACTATGAAGGTATGAAACAGAGACTAACAGAAGTAGATTGGAGTAAAATAGAGAAAACACCCACAGAAGAAGGATGGTTGTTCTTCAAAAATGTAGTACTAGAGGCGCAAAACAATTACATCCCTAAAGTAGACAAATCTAAATGTAAAACTAAATTGCCAAAATGGTTTAATAGATCAATTAAAAAAAATATTCAGCGAAAAAAGGCACTTTACAGAGCATTAAAAAAGGACCAAAAAGAAAGTACGCAGAAAGAGTACACGGAACTGCAAACGCAAGTAAAAAAGGAAGTTAGAAAGGCCAAGAGAGAAATAGAAATGAACATTGCTAAGGGAGCTAAAACCAATTCCAAAATGTTTTTCCAATATTACAACAGCAAGAGAACATTAAAAGAGGAGATTAAATGTTTAAGAGATACAAATGGCAAAATCGTAGAGGAAGAAAAAAAAATAGCAAATATGTTAAATGATTACTTTTCACAAGTTTTTACAAAGGAAGATACTGACAACATGCCCCACATGTCATCCAGTTCCTATCCAGTTTTAAATAACTTTAGCATAACTGAGGCAGAAGTGTTAAAGGGACTAGGAGCTCTTAAAATAAACAAATCCCCTGGGCCGGATGAGATCCTCCCAGTAGTACTCAAAGAAATGAAAGAAGTAATTTACAAACCGCTAACCAAGATCATGCAGCAGTCTCTTGACACAGGGGTGGTACCGACAGACTGGAAAATTGCAAACGTAATACCGATCCACAAAAAGGGAAACAAAACTGAACCAGGTAACTACAGACCAGTAAGCCTGACTTCTATTATATGCAAACTTATGGAAACTATAATAAGATCCAAAATGGAAAATTACCTATATGGTAACAGGGTACTGGGAGACAGTCAACATGGTTTTAGGAAAGGGAGATCGTGCCTAACTAACTTGCTTGATTTTTTTGAGGATGCAACATCCATAATGGATAATTGCAAAGCATATGACATGGTTTATTTAGATTTCCAGAAAGCTTTTGACAAAGTCCCGCACAAAAGATTAATTCTCAAACTGAACGCAGTTGGGATTCAAGGAAACGCATGTACATGGATTAGGGAGTGGTTAACATGTAGAAAACAGAAAGTACTGATTAGAGGAAAAACCTCAGAATGGAGTGTGGTAACCAGCGGTGTACCACAGGGATCAGTATTAGGTCCTCTGCTATTCCTAATCTACATTAATGATTTAGATTCTGGTATAGTAAGCAAACTTGTTAAATTTGCAGACGACACAAAAGTAGGAGGAGTGGCAAACACTGTTGCAGCAGCAAAGGTCATTCAAAATGATCTAGACAAGATTCAGAACTGGGCAGACACATGGCAAATGACATTTAATAGAGAAAAGTGTAAGGTACTGCACGCAGGAAATAAAAATGTACATTATAAATATCATATGGGAGATATTGAAATTGGAGAAGGAATCTATGAAAAAGACCTAGGAGTTTTTGTTGACTCAGAAATGTCTTCATCTAGGCAATGTGGGGAAGCTATAAAAAAGGCTAACAAGATGCTCGGATACATTGTGAAAAGTGTTGAATTTAAATCAAGGGAAGTAATGTTAAAACTGTACAATGCACTAGTAAGACCTCATCTTGAATATTGTGTGCAGTTCTGGTCACCTCGCTATAAAAAAGATATTGCTGCTCTAGAAAGAGTGCAAAGAAGAGCGACCAGAATTATTCCGGGCTTAAAAGGCATGTCATATGCAGACAGGCTAAAAGAATTGAATCTGTTCAGTCTTGAACAAAGAAGACTACGTGGCGACCTAATCCAAGCATTCAAAATTCTAAAAGGTATTGACAGTGTCGACCCAAGGGACTTTTTCAGCCTGAAAAAAGAAACAAGGACCAGGGGTCACAAATGGAGTTTAGAAAAAGGGGCATTCAGAACAGAAAATAGGAGACACTTTTTTACACAGAGAATTGTGAGGGTCTGGAATCAACTCCCCAGTAATGTTGTTGAAGCCGACACCCTGGGAACCTTCAAGAAGCTGCTTGATGAGATTTTGGGATCAATAAGCTACTAACAACCAAACGAGCAAGATGGGCCGAATGGCCTCCTCTCGTTTGTAAACTTTCTTATGTTCTTATGTTCTTAATCTCCATTTGTGACCCCTGGTTCTTGTTTCTTTTTTCAGGCTGAAAAAGTCCCTTGGGTCGACACTGTCAATACCTTTTAGAATTTTGAAAGCTTGAATTAGGTCGCCACGTAGTCTTCTTTGTTCAAAACTGAACAGATTCAATTCTTTTAGCCTGTCTGCATATGACATGCCTTTTAAGCCCGGAATAATTCTGGTCGCTCTTCTTTGCACTCTTTCTAGAGCAGCAATATCTTTTTTATAGCGAGGTGACCAGAACTGCACACAATATTCAAGATGAGGTCTTACTAGTGCATTAATAAAGTGCAGTTCCCCGTGCTCACACATTATTACTTTTTACTTGCACGTGAAGTGCTATGCAATCCTCGTGCCTAAATACAAATATACATTTTAAACACTTGTGTTACACAGATCCGTTCATATCCTGTGTACCAATGACTATACACCAACATTAACACACAACACAAAACACACACAGGGGCGGGCACTTTGCCACAAGTTAATACACGGATCTAAAAAGTGCCTATTACAGCATAATGTAAAATTTTACAAATAAACTACGATAAACGTTGCAATAGATCAAAAGCAATATCTTACAATACTAAACGCTTGATCTCGACAAAATATTACGCACAGCTACATATAGAAGGCCCAATACACATGTTAATACCATCACAACAAAAGCAACACATGAATGAATGAGAAACGCTTGATCTCAACGAAATGATACAGTAGTGCACAGGTAAACACAAAGCTGAATATGCGTCGTTTGTTGATGTCCATATTTTTTTCATTAAGTACATTAACCAGCCCATGCTTTTTTTTTTTGTTTTGTTTTTTTGTTAGTTTTTTTCAATCTTAGTTTTTTCTGTTTCATTTACTGTTCCTCATCTACTGTTATGTGTCTGCTCTTGCTGGTTCACTTATTTATTTAATTTTTTTTTTTTCAATTGGACTGCTGTCTTCTCTCAGAAAGTTGTTGTACTAGTATGTGGAGCTTCATCCCCAAAAGATATTAAAAGTAAATAGGTCAAATGCCACTCATTTTTGGCTGTGGTTTTGAAACTAATAACAAATAAAATGGCAGTTTGTCATGGAATGTAGAATGTGCATGGTGCGTAGTGATTTATTCAGTGTGAAGCGGCTCATTAGTATGCAAGCCATGGTGTACACTATATATATATATATATATATATATATATATATATATATATATATATATATATATATATATATATATACGCACAGTCACGTGATGCTGTTTAATCAATCGGAGGTGGTTATTTTTTCAAGCCGTGCACAGTGGTAAATTAGTGTTGGTGTGGTTTATATGTGGGAATGGGTTTATTTTGTGACGTTTTGGTACTTGATTAGTTTGATTGTATTATTGTTTACAGACGGGCGCTCGATTGAGACTTGCTGCCTGCTATGCTTGGTTGAGGGAAGGGCAGCAAGTGATTGGCTGTGCTGGTCCTCAATCAGCAGGTGAGCGGGTCTCGAGAGAGTGTCCGTCAGTTTAAAAACATCTGCGGGAGATTGCTCGGGACTGCTGCAAGGCCTGCCGTTTTCACGGCACCTTTTGAGTTATAGTTTGGGGTATTGTGTTTTATTTTGCACTTTTTGTACGGTTTAATGTATTTGTCCTCTGTGCGTTACCATCGCTGGTAACGTCACATGACCGCCTTTATTTTACTTTCATTTTCTGTTTTTGTTAATAAATCCTGCGCGCCTGTGCCGGCGTTTCAACACCGCCTCAGTCTCTCTGTATGCTTGAACAGTGGCGACCCACGTGCGTGACTCGAGGAAGACCCTGTCACACACGGCTTGGAAAAATAACATCCTCTGATTGCTTAAAGCATTAGTCGGAATGAACCTCCCCTCCTCCTCCTCCTCTATTGGCCAATTGTCCCCACAACGAGTCCTGCTTCACAATTGCAGCACAGTCGATTGATCCCGCCCCTTATGATTGATTGGTCACTTTATGGGAACAAAACCCGCCCTCTCAAGTGACTGACAACCTTTAAAGAAATCTTCATTTGCCAAATGAAATTGAAAGATCATTTACCAAATTAAACTGAAAGATCAATTGGCAAACAGTAAATTACTTATGCAATTAATTAACTGATTTTGAAATTAATTTATGAATTGACAAATTAATTTAAGAATTAAAGATTTAATTTTGACCCTTATAACACTCCATATCCCCTACTAGGTAGGAAATGGAACAGTCCAGCTTCCTCTTCATCCTCAGCTGACAGAAGGGAGATGCCTAATGGAGAATAGAGAGAACGGCACTCATCAGTGACACCAAAACATAGTCCCCTTTTAATCTCAAGTTTTACATTTCAGCCTGTTTAGTAGCCCTCTAATTAATGTCACCTATCACCAATATAATGGGAGTCCATGGGGGCAAGCTCCTGGTAATAATATCATTATGTATCACATTGATCTGTTATACACATTTTACACTGAACACACAGAGAAAGACTTCTAGTGGCAATGTTTGTCACTGAATTTACACTGAAGACATTGAGAAACATTTGTCAAGTTTGTTTTAGTATTGTACTGAAGATTAAAAACCTCTGGACTTCCATCCACAACCCAGGAATCTCTCACTCGTTGTCGCACAACACTGTGTCCAGATTTCAAAAAGCAAAAAGCAAAAGGAAAACAGTGAAAAGCTAAATACAATAAAGGCACTATTCACTGGTTTCAAGTCACAATAAAACGCTGATTCTCAGGCATTACCTTGGTAGTTCATTTTGTCTGTATCTCCATGGCACGGTCAGCTAGCACACAGCAATGCCGTCTAATCAGTGTTCTAAAGCTGTGAACCCTCAGTATGGACATGAAATACAAAGACATGCACTGCCCAGCACTATCTATGCTGACTGGCCCGGCACAGGGACTGCAGAGAAGGTGTTTTCTCCAGCTTTCTGCCATGTTTGTCCACAGTGCTCAGGTGCTCCATGCAGCTGGAGCGTCCTCAGCCCAGCTTCTTCACTGTGTTCTGACCGATAGCCAAGAGGAACTTCTCTGAAGAGCTGATCTGGGTTTCCTGCTGCAAAGAAATATGGTTTACTGGCCATCCATCCATTCCACGACTAAGCCAATTTCCTCTTTTACACACAGGTACGAGAATGTCAGCGAGTTACCGACCTCTGGAGGACAAAGGCCAGCCCTACAGGTGTCCGCTCTGAGTTCACTGGGCACCTGGCCGGCATGATTCACTGTGGCGTGATGCGGAGAGAGCCCCTGTCGGTTTTGCCTCCCTGTGGCAAAGTGGTGAGTGGATACAGGAGAGTGAAGTGCAGTGCAGTACAAAACAGAATTTCAATGAATTTCAGGTGTGTTTATTAAAAATTAGCAATGTTCAGAGCCGTATGGCAAACACCTGTAAATAATAAATATTGCAGTGATACAGCTGCGTGTATCACTCGTAACTGTAATCCCCGGGTTTGACCCGCAACCAAAAATCCAGGTTTTACACACACAGCCACTCTAAACACAGAACACAAGCACAGTTAACAGTGAGTGATATTAAGTACTAGTGGTGTAAATACAGTTCTCTGTGAAATGCAGGGGTGAAAGTGATGTCCAGGTTGATGCTGGCTTGCGCTACAGCTCTGGATCTCGTTACTGGGAGTCTAGTGAGACAATCAACAGTTACAGCCGACACTAACCAAACACAAGACAAACACTCATAGTTTTCAGCAATACATGGTTCCTTTTAGGTCAAATCCAACCATTTACAAAGGAACAGATTACTCTGTTATGCATCTATTTTATACCCTCGCTCATGATCCCTTGGTTAACGAGCACATCCGCTTCTCCAATCCGTGGATGCTACGCCATTTCCCGTTCGGATCATTGAGTTCAGGTACCGTAGCTCCGTCCCTTTTCTAGCTGGCCGACTTCCACCTACCCAGAGTAATAAATTATCTATGTCACGATCCCTAACCCACATGAGCGCCACAGCCAATGCGATGCTCCCTTCAGAGTCCCCAGCGAAGACCGCTGACTCCACAAAGCCAGGGTGCGACCTGCGCACCACATGGCTGTGCTTTTACCAGATGAGCCACTCAGGGACCCTTATGAGTATTTTTGTTAAACCAATCCAGTCCTCAGATCTGGTAAAAAGAAGGAAGATTCAAAGAGTAGTTAAAAACAAGCAGCAAAAGAGATCCACCAGACTTGTATCAGACACTGTCGACTGCACAACTTGGAAAAAGGAGATTTAACTTTTCTGTTTTTCCACAAGGGGGCAATGTAAAATCTGTTCCCCGGTCAGTGGCAGAGCAGACAGGCAGTATGCTAACTAGACCCTTCCCAATGGAACCGATAACGGCATTAGCCAGTATGCTTGCCTGTATGTTTCTTACTTATTGCTCTTTTGTGTGGTGCATCCTGATTGAACAGTGGCTGGCAATGCTGAGAGGTGTCTTGGAATTCTGGGTGATGGCACACATTCCTGTTCACTGGAGCTGACAGGCTGTAAAACAAGGTGCACCAATTAAAAAACACCCCTTCAAAACAGAAACTTATGCTGTGTCTTAAAGGGATATTTTCTATCATATCTTTCACAACATTTCATTTCTTACATGTTAAATATCCTGTTATGTGTGTTCTCTACCTTTTTAACTATTCCTGCAGAAATGTCCCTTCTTCAATCATTAGGGTACTTCTGAAAAGACTCCTTACAGATGAATTTCTGATGTGGTTTGAAAATTACCACTAGGAGGTGTGCAGCTATAATTGTGGTCCCTGCTGTAACTGGTTTTGAATACAGATTATCCATTTACTAACTCACAGTTGCCACTGTACACTACATTTTTCCAGAAAATACATAAATGGTGTATTAAGTTGAGAAATGAATATATTTGTGTTCATTCACACATTGTACAGTAAACTAATTTGGACTAAAGAGATACTGTAAAGATGACCTTCATTTCCATTGTTTATTTTTCAGCACTTGCCTTTCAGAGTTACATATTTACATTGAAACATTAACCTCTTAAACCCTAAGACTCCCACAGGCAATTTCCGCCTGGAGAGCTATGGCCTTAAATAAATCATATTATCTTCCAAAGTATAGACAGCACAGGCATGGTTCAGGGCTTGAATTCAAGGTAACCCCTTGGCCATTAGGAATGAAACCTCAGTCTTACTCAGTACCACACTGGAAGGAGATATCCAGAAAAAAAAAAACATAAAAAACAAGAAACGCTTTTCATTTGTTTATATTCTACCTTCATTTTTTCACCTTGTAGCACATGAAAAGAGCCAGATTTTTTTTCCAGTGCTTCCCCAACATGTCTACTACACTGGACATTTGAAACTGATTGAATAAAGGGATCAAATTCTACATGAGATTTTACAAAGACCTCCAGACCTCTCCAAAAATGAATATTGTGTAAATCTTTATGGCCAGTCATACACTAGTTTCTTGAGCAAGATCTAAAAGGGAGGTTACCTTCTGGCACCTCACATGCTATACATTGCCACATGAATTAGATTTTGTAATCCTCTTTTTTACTTATTTGTCCAATATTTCATTCAAAATGTGGCCTTTTTGGAGAGCTTTGGGGTGCCCGAAATGTATCCATGATGAGTATGCATGACAAATACTCTCAGTTCATATGCCACAACTGTCAGGCACATTGCTCTCACATAACTGTGTGTTTGTGCAGGAGAATGTTGCTACTGAGATTTTTTTGTAGCTCTGAATTTTCAGTACCTGACTGTATTACTTGCTTGAAAGTATGTAAATGTCAAGAAGCAAAATAATTTTTTTTTTTTTCAAAATAAAGTGGTTACACTCATTCAAGCACTGCTGACAGGTGAACATATGTTGATTATTGGATAAAGGCATCTGCTAAATGTCTACAATAATAATAATAATAATAATAATAATAATAATATTGCAGACACCTTTGCTGCTCTAAATCAGGCTGCCAGACTGAAAACACCTCAGTTCCTTTCATCTTTACTTTGATTGACATGTGGCAAACAAAGGAACTGAGTGAGTGATTGTTGGAGCAGGCAGACAGCTTATCTTGAAAGGCTAAGAAACCTACACTGTCTCTAGGTGAAATATAAAAAAAGTTTGCTAAACACTCCCATGCAATAATCTAAATCAATGAACATCAATGAGAAAATAATAAAGACGGCCGGGAAGCAACAATTACTTCTTGCAACTTGTATTGCATCGTAAAGATCAGGGACCGTATACAGCAGCACAGCACAGATGAGACATGGTGTTGCTCTTTACTATGCAATAAAAATTATTTAAAAAAATGTTATTTTTATGTGCCCCTTGAGAGTCAAATGGTTGCATTTTCTAATAACATTTACAGTAAAAATGCATACTGAAAATTACGCATAATAATAATAATAATAATAATAATAATAATAATAATAATAATAATAATAAATGTAGTGTGGATCCATTATACTTACAAATCCTGAAGACGCTCCAAGCCATCTTCAAATGTTGCTTCACAGATGCTGAATCAGTGCTCTCCAACCCAGAAAGTCATTTTCGCCCTCACTTTCACTATTATCCATCTCCTCCAAAACCTCAAAAAGACTGAATCGACTTCTTTTGGGATGCTTTGGTACACTGCTCGCCATTTGGTTCAATTTTATAAATTTAACAAATTGAAAAATGAACAGAAAACGGTAAGAAACCTTGATCCTATGTGCGTAACACTGCGCTCTAGCTTGCAAATATGTGTCTTGTTTACGTAAGCACATCGATTACTCTTCAATGGATTAGGCTACAAACAAAGTCAAGGTATGAGTGGACAACTTGTGACCTCCCCTACAACGTGATCACTGAGATTTCACCAACAACAAATACAAATAAGGCCAGAGCAGCGAAACGCACTGCTAGTCGATCGGAGTTGTTTTTGAACTGTGAGGTACTAGATACATTGCGAAGGGAATATCTCAGCAGTGAAATGGCGAATTCGAAAAATTCCTTCGCTGTTTGACGGTAGGAAAACAAAGTTTTTGATATTGAGTCAGTTTTTTTTTGCTGTTTTGCTTTTGTAATAATCTCGTCTTCCCAGCGACAGCGAGTTATAGCGGGAGAAGTACAGGCGTGGAAAAGTACAGAGGAGTTTCGAAGCAGAAAGGAGAAATTGCATCTTGAATTGCTTTAATCAGAAAACAGAGGACATTGGGGAAACACAGCAGCAGCTCAAAGTCAAACAGCAGCGTGTGTTTTTCTGATAACAAACAAGCTGAAACTCGGAGCAGCTGATTCAAATTCAGCGCCGTTTTGAGACACGGGCGAGGGGAGGAGCCAACAGCACAGCAGAACAACGCAGTTAAACGAGGCAGTCTTCCCAGCGACAGCGAGTGGGAGAAGTACAGGCGTGGAAAAGTACAGAGCAGTTTCGAAGCAGTTTGAAAGCAGGTTGATGGCTGCAGAAGAAACTATACTTCAAAAAAAAAAAAACCTCAACATGGTCTTCAAGCCAGTAATCTGTGACACCTGCTTGATGTGGGAAATCCGAGAAAACCCAGCGGAGCTAAACCAAGTGTGCCTAAAGTGCCGCACGATCCAGGATTTGCATAAACTAGTAAGTATGCTAGAAATGGAGCTGGAAGAAGTGAGACAGCAACAGGATCTTGAGGAACTGGCACACCCACAATTCATGGAAGTCTGCATCACCCCTAACAGACTGAAAGCCACCAGGGAGATAGAAGGTCAGAACAGCTGGGTTCAGGTAGGCAGAAGCAGGGAAAAAAAGAAACTTCGTCAAACACAACCACCAGAAATCAAAACAACCAACAGATTTGAGTCACTTCAGAATTGTGATGAGCAGAACCAACAACAAGAGAATGAAAGGAACAACATCCAGGACCCTATTGACAGTGGTGACCAGACAGCAAAAAGAAGGGAGGTCATGATTGTTGGGGACTCCATATTGAGAAACACAGCAAGTTCAATTCGCAGTTTGGACCCCCTTACTACAACAGTGTGCTGCCTTCCGGGAGCCTCGGTCAAGCACATCACTGAAAACGTGGACAGGCTCCTAGAACGAACAGGAGACGACCCGGTAGTAGTCGTCCACATCGGTACAAACAACATTGGAAGAGACAGACCAAAATCCCTGCAAAACAAATTCAGAGAGCTAGGAAGGAAATTAAAAGAGAAAACCAAAACTGTGGTATTTTCTGGTATACTACCCGCACCTTGCAAAGGACCATATGGACAGCTGGAAATAATTAATCAAAACGCATGGCTGAAGACGTGGTGCACACGGGAAGGCTTCACCTATCTTGATCATTGGACCACATTCTACAATGAGGACTATCTGTATAGACGGGATGGACTGCACTTAAATAACAAGGGAACCAGTCTACTTGGAGAAAAGATCCTCGAGCAGGTTCGGAAGCATTTAAACTAGAAAGGAAGGGGGGAGAAATCAACAAAAAAACAGAAGGGAGACCGCATCAAAACAAGAACAACAACTCAGGTAAGACAACCATTAAATGTATTTATCTAAATGCTAGAAGTATCAGAAACAAAATTCTAGAACTTGAAGCTACTGCACTAACAGGTAACTATGATGTGATAGGTGTTACAGAAACTTGGTTATCTGAGAGTGATGGGGACGAATATAATATTTGTGGGTATACACTGTATAGGAAAGACAGGCAGGACAGAAGAGGAGGAGGGGTAGCGCTATACATAAGAAACAGTCTTGAAGCCCAGGTGTTAAACCTGGACAAAGAAAATAAAACCGAATCAATATGGGTCAGAATAACGGACAAAAATTCAAAGGGCATAATAATAGGAGCATGCTATAGACCACCAGATTCAGACGGTGAGCAAAATAATCTGTTATACAATGACATTAGAAATGTGTGTAGCAAAGGAGAAGCCATACTAATGGGGGATTTCAACTTCCCCCAAATAAAATGGGAAAACCCGGTGGGTAGCGCGAAGGATGAAATAGAAATGGTGGAAATGACAAATGACTGCTTCCTAACACAATTTGTGAAGGCACCCACTAGAGGGGAGGCATGCCTTGATTTAGTCTTTTCAAATAACGAAGATAGAATAACTAAAACAGAGGTCAGAGAACCACTGGCAAACTCAGACCACAACATGGTCTCATTTGAAGTGTTTTTTAAATCCCCAAAAGTAAAGACTAAAGCTAAGGTTTACAATTTTAGAAAAGCAAACTATGAAGGTATGAAACAGAGACTAACAGAAGTAGATTGGAGTAAAATAGAGAAAACACCCACAGAAGAAGGATGGTTATTCTTCAAAAATGTAGTACTAGAGGTGCAAAACAATTACATCCCTAAAGTAGACAAATCTAATTGTAAAACTAAATTGCCAAAATGGTTTAATAGATCAATAAAAAAAAATATTCAGCGAAAAAAGGCACTTTACAGAGCATTAAAAAAGGACCAAAAAGAAAGTACGCAGAAAGAGTACACAGAACTGCAAACGCAAGTCAAAAAGGAAGTTAGAAAGGCCAAGAGAGAAATAGAAATGAACATTGCTAAGGGAGCTAAAACCAATTCCAAAATGTTTTTCCAATATTACAACAGCAAGAGAACATTCAAAGAGGAGATTAAATGTTTAAGAGATACAAATGGCAAAATCGTAGATGAAGAAAAAAAAATAGCAAATATATTAAATGATTACTTTTCACAAGTTTTTACAAAGGAAGATACTGACAACATGCCCCACATGTCATCCAGTTCCTGTCCAGTTTTAAATAACTTTAGCATAACTGAGGCAGAAGTGTTAAAGGGACTAGGAGCTCTTAAAATAAACAAATCCCCTGGGCCGGATGAGATCCTCCCAGTAGTACTCAAAGAAATGAAAGAAGTAATTTACAAACCGCTAACCAAGATCATGCAGCAGTCTCTTGACACAGGGGTGGTACCGACAGACTGGAAAATTGCAAACGTAATACCGATCCACAAAAAGGGAAACAAAACTGAACCAGGTAACTACAGACCAGTAAGCCTGACTTCTATTATATGCAAACTTATGGAAACTATAATAAGATCCAAAATGGAAAATTACCTATATGGTAACAGGGTACTGGGAGACAGTCAACATGGTTTTAGGAAAGGGAGATCGTGCCTAACTAACTTGCTTGATTTTTTTGAGGATGCAACATCGATAATGGATAATTGCAAAGCATATGACATGGTTTATTTAGATTTCCAGAAAGCTTTTGACAAAGTCCCGCACAAAAGATTAATTCTCAAACTGAACGCAGTTGGGATTCAAGGAAACACATGTACATGGATTAGGGAGTGGTTAACATGTAGAAAACAGAAAGTACTGATTAGAGGAAAAACCTCAGAATGGAGTGTGGTAACCAGCGGTGTACCACAGGGATCAGTATTAGGTCCTCTGCTATTCCTAATCTACATTAATGATTTAGATTCTGGTATAGTAAGCAAACTTGTTAAATTTGCAGATGACACAAAAGTAGGAGGAGTGGCAAACACTGTTGCAGCAGCAAAGGTCATTCAAAATGATCTAGACAAGATTCAGAACTGGGCAGACACATGGCAAATGACATTTAATAGAGAAAAGTGTAAGGTACTGCACGCAGGAAATAAAAATGTACATTATAAATATCATATGGGAGATATTGAAATTGGAGAAGGAATCTATGAAAAAGACCTAGGAGTTTTTGTTGACTCAGAAATGTCTTCATCTAGACAATGTGGGGAAGCTATAAAAAAGGCTAACAAGATGCTCGGATACATTGTGAAAAGTGTTGAATTTAAATCAAGGGAAGTAATGTTAAAACTGTACAATGCACTAGTAAGACCTCATCTTGAATATTGTGTGCAGTTCTGGTCACCTCGCTATAAAAAAGATATTGCTGCTCTAGAAAGAGTGCAAAGAAGAGTGACCAGAATTATTCCGGGCTTAAAAGGCATGTCATATGCAGACAGGCTAAAAGAGTTGAATCTGTTCAGTCTTGAACAAAGAAGACTACGTGGCGACCTAATTCAAGCATTCAAAATTCTAAAAGGTACCGACAGTGTCGACCCAAGGGGCTTTTTCAGCCTGAAAAAAGAAACAAGGACCAGGGGTCACAAATGGAGATTAGACAAAGGGGCATTCAGAACAGAAAATAGGAGGCACTTTTTTACACAGAGAATTGTGAGGGTCTGGAATCAACTCCCCAGTAATGTTGTTGAAGCTGACACCCAGGGATCCTTCAAGAAGCTGCTTGATGAGATTTTGGGATCAATAAGCTACTAACAACCAAACGAGCAAGATGGGCCGAATGGCCTCCTCTCATTTGTAAACATTCTTATGTTCTTATGTTCTAACACCATCCCTACTGTGAAGCATGGTGGTGGCAGCATCATTGCTATGGGGATGCTTCTCTGCGTCAAGGCCTGGAAAGCTCGTGAAGATAGGGGGCAAAATGGATGCTGCAAAGTACAGAGAAATCCTGGAGGAAAACCTGCTGAAGTCTGCAAGAGACCTGGGACTCGGGAGAAGATTTATCTTCCAGCAGGACAATGACCCCAAACATACAGCCAAAGCCACACTGGAGTGGACTTAAAAACAAAAAGGTTAATGTCCTGGAGTGGCCCAGTCAAAGCCCGGACCTCAATCCAATTGAGAATATGTGAACACAGTTGAAAATTCACAAAAGGTCCCCATCTAACTTGATGGAGTTTGAGCAATTTTGCAAAAAAGAATGGGCAAAAATTGCAGTGTCCAGATGTGCAAAGCTGGTAGAGACTTATCCAAATAGACTCATGGCTGTAATTGCTGCCAAAGGAGCCTCTACCAAATATTGACTCTAGGGGGTGAATACTTATGCAATCAATTATTTTCTGTTTTATATTTGTAATTCATTTAGAACAATTTGTAGATTTTATTTTTCACTTTGACATTATATACTTTTTTGTGTTGATCAGTTGCAAAAACTCCTAATTAAATCCATTTTGATTCCATGTTATAACACAATAAAATGTGGAAAAGTCCAAGGGGGGTTAATACTTTTGAGAGCTACTGTAGTACTGGTAGTAGTAATGCTACTGTACCAACCCTCCCAATTTTCCTAGGACAGCCATCTTTCTAGGTAGCATGTCCTGGTGTCCCCACACATTTAGTCAAATCTTATTTTTGTCCCACTCATGGCTAGTTGTCCAATTTTTCATGAACGTCTCTGTTTGTCCATAGGCTCAACTGCAATTAAGCCGCACCCTGATGGATGAAGGTTCATCTAAAGCTAACTGGCTCCATTATCCACTAACACTTTGAGAGGACAGTTTGAGAGTTTGTGAAATTGACCTTAAAATGAAAGAAATGAATCTGTAAAGTAAGTGTTAAACCTTTACTAAATTGATATTGTTGCTTAATTTACCGCTAGGCAGCATGAAGATACAATAGTAAAATGCACATTGAATCTTTTTATTTATATTAGGTGTTTTATATGGGAGAACAGATACATAGAATAACATAACAGCTAGAGCTCACAGTGGCTCTTCTAGACACTCTCTGCACATAAAATATTATTAAACTGAGGTGAAGAAAAGTTTTCATTGAAAGAAAACTCAAAACTCTTTGACCCACTAGGACCAAATCAAAACTTAGAACCACCCGCTAATCGAAATTTACAAACCTGGTACTGATGGCGACTCTTTTGCTTGTCCGAGGGATTTGCTTCTACCCCTGAGGGAACCCGCCATTAGTGCTGGGCTTGTAATTTGCGATTAGCGGATGGGTCAAAGTTTTGATTTGGTCCAGGCCTTAATCCGAAGAATTTGTGTTGAAAAGGTAATTGTTTTAATGCCTTATATATGAAATAAAAGTGCACAAGGTTATTTCTCTTTATTTTCTTACTATATGCCATGTTTTGAGTTCACACCTCATTACTGCAGACTGGATGAGCACAGAAACTGTTACTGAGTTAATGTCTTTGCAGATGATGACCTACCAGATTACTGTATTACTTTTTACTGTTTTTTGTATGGAAATCTGTTTTGGGAGGTGAGAATCAACTTTGAAATAAGTAACTGTGGCAATGTGCCCCACCACTGTGCATATGTGTGTGTTATATGTTGCGTGTTTGTGTGTTATATGTTGGTATACCTTCATGTGCAGGTAAAATGTAATAATATGTGAACATGGGAAATTGCACTAGATTAATTCACGTGCAGTTGTACCGAGACTCCAACTGAATGATTGATTAGCAATCGAGTCTTGGTACAGCTGCATAAAAGCAGCATGTGTTCACTCACTCGGGGTTGTGTGTTCAGTGTGTGGAGAACAGGTGACAGAGAGGAGATTTATTACAATTACACTTGCTATTGCATGCTGGAAGTGCCAGCACAGTACTTGTGTTCTGTTCGTCCACCGTTTATCTGTCTGTCTATTTGTTTTGGCCCACGCGCCATTTATTTTATAACAGTGTTTGTGTTTTGTTCAACCTTTTATTTTGTTTATTAAATGGTTTATTAAATTCGTGCAACAGCGCGTTTGATTCACCATTTCACCTCACAGTGCTGTGTGTTCCTTTCTGGTCTGACATCACCACTAAAGCCAGTTTGTTCACACATGGTGTTAGAACCGGGACAACAGGGCCTTCAAGACGTAGGCCAGAAATGGTACTGCGGGTTATTAAAAAACCACAGGACTGTTTAAAAAAAAAAAAAAACTTGAAAAAGCAGCCAGAAGAAGAAGCAGCAGAGCAGCAGGGCTGTGGTGTTTCGCCTGTGACAAAACCTGTTACATCACCATGCACTGCTTTGTCCATGTAGAGCTGCAGGCATTGTCCCGAAAGATGGGATGGGGGGAAGACATGGAGGAGTAGTTCCACCGGAGAGCTAGGAAGCCAGGACCCAACCGGCTGCCATCGCCGTTGTGCCCCCTCTGCGAGAGTAAGCATTACTTTACCTCCTGTTCCTCCCGCAGTTATGAGGAGGAGGAGGAGGAGGATCCCGGCTGCTCTATGTCTGAGTGGGAGGAGCCTAAATGCCCTAAGCCCAAGAGTGGGGAGTCAGTGCGTCCACAGCCCAAAGAGGGGGGAGTCGGTGCTTCTTCAGCCCAAAAGGGGGAGCAGGAGAAGGGGCATCCCATGGCCCTAGGACCCAAGCCACCAGCAGAGGGAGAATGCCGGCTGGTTCCACCTCCACCAACAGAGGGTGAATGCCAGCTGTCCCCATCTTCACCAGTAGAGGAAGAATGCCTGCTGTCCCCATCTCCACCAGCAGAGGGTGAATAACTGCTGGTATCACTTCCCTCACCATCACCATCCAAAGGAGAGGAACAGGAGCTGCCTCTGCCTCCATCACCTACCTCTGCAAGGGAGGGAGAGCTGCATCAGTCCCCTACAAGTGAGGGAGAGCTGCACCAATCCCCTGCAACAGGCGGCTCCCACCTCCGTTGCCAGGAGACTATACGCTGCTCCCACCTCCGTCACCAGGAGACTACACGCTGCTCCCACCTCCACCATTTCCACCATCAGGAGCAGAGCAGCAGGAGCTGCCTCTGCCTCCACCACCTGCACTGGCAGGAGCAGAGCAGAAGGAGCTGCCTCTGCCTCTGCAACATTCCCCAGAAGGGGCAAAGCAGCAGGAACTGCCTCAGGGAAGAACCGTCCAGCACTGGGAAGCACGGGGAAGAACTGTCTAGCTGCAATGGCCAAGAACTAGGACAAAACCTGCCCCCCAGCTTGACTCCACGCAAATCATTGGTCGGGGATGTCTTCACGTCATCGCTCGGGGATGCCTGCATGACACCTCCTAAGATTGCCTAACTCGCTCCTCCCAAGGATGCCTGCCTCACTCCACCCAGGGATGCTTGCCTCGCTTCGCCCAAGGATGCCAGCTCCACATTGCCTGGGGTTGCCTGCTGCTCCGCTTCGCCAGGGGTCGCCACCAGCTCTGGAGATGTGCTCAGGCTGAAGGAGTCAGCCTGGGAGCTGTCCACACGTCTGCTGACAGCCTCACCATTGCAGCATTTCTACTGCCAGTGGTACAGCGGGAAGAGAGACTCGCCCCACTGTCAGCATGTCTGCTGACAGCATTGCCAGTAGCGGCCTGGCTACTGGCAACATTGCTGCCCATGAACCCCTTAAAGCCCCTGTTCTTGACCCGGGACTTTGAGCAAGACTTTGGGGATTTTAAGGGGGGAGGTGGCCACTGAGGTCATATGTGCTGCGCACAAGGGGTGGGGATATGTGGCAATCTGCCCCGACCCTTTGTGTATTTGTGTTTTATTTGTTGCGTGTTGTGTGTTAATGTTGGTGTATAGTCATTGGTACATGGGATATAAATGGGTCTGTGTAACACGAGTGATTTAAAATGTATATTTGTATTTAGGCACAAGGATTGCACAGCACTTCACGTGCAGGTAAAGTGTAAGAATATGTGAGCACGGGAAATTGCAATAGATTAATTCACGTGCAGTTGTACCGAGACTCCAACTGAATGATTGATCAACAATCGATTCTTGGTACAGCTGCATAAAAGCAGTATGCTTTCACTCACTTGGGTTTGAGTGTTCGGTGTGTGGAGAATGGATGAGAGAGAGAAGATTTATTACAATTACAATTGCTATTGCGTGCTGCAAGTGCCAGCATGGTACGTGTGTTCTGTTCGTCCACTATTTGTCTGTCTATCTATTTGTTTTGGCCCACACACCATTTATTTTGTAACAGTGCTTGTGTTTTGTTCAACCTTTAATTTTCCATATGTTTATTAAATATGCACAACAGTGCGTTTCATTCACCATTTCACCTTGCAGTGCCGTGTGTTCCTTTCTAGTCTGATGTCACCACTAAAGCCAGCTTGTTCACAGTGACCCAGAACAATTTAACCACAGAAATACCCCAGTTACTTATTTAATTTGTGTTATATCTGCAGGATGTGAATAACGAAGCTGGAATGCGAATAAGAAGATGGCTGAATAAGAAGCTGGCAAATAAGAAGCCAACTTCAGCATCATACTTTGGACCCTGTTTATTAACAAGTAAGAGCAAAGGGATTCCTATGCATTTTTATTGGTTACACTTCTGGGTGTTGCTGCTCATGGGGGGTACGGCTTGCTCACTAAAATGTTTAGTGTTTTTTCAAAACTACGAATCTATATATTGAATGGATGTTCATGACATGTAAATTGTATGGAATTATTTTTTTTTACTATGGAATTATATCTTTTAAATATGCAAGATTATAGCCTTGTTGTCGGCGCTGATCTGAATGCTGTGATTAACTCTGCTATCGACTGATCAAGTCTGGATCAAAGCAGGACTCAAAAGGCAGCCTCTCTCACTCTCAGAGATTTGTTTTTGATTTAGGGCTTGCAGACTTGTTTCGCATATTTAACCCATCTGCTAAATAATTTACTTTCTTTTCGGCCAGACAGGTCTTTTTCCAAGATTGATTTTATTTTTGTATCGGAGAAACTTTTTTCCGAGGTGCACAGCATTGATATACATCCAGCTGTGTTATCTGATCATTCGAGTGTCACTTCTAGATTAGTATTGGCTTACACCCCCACTCGAGCCACACGCTGGCACTTCAATACAACATTACAGCAAAACGAGTCTTTTCTTGTAACACTACAAGCTAAATTGGATGAGTTTATCAGTTTTAATCGTGGCTCGGTAGATGACCCCCGTATATTGTGGGATGCAATCAAGGGATTTATTAAAGACACCTCTACTTTATTTGCTTCTAATCTGAATTTAGAATCTAATCTGAAGTTAGAAACTAAATTGGCCGTATTAAATCATAATTTACAAAAGTCCTATTCTGAGATCACTGTACTTGAACTGGACTTGCTTAAAAAATAACTATTTACATTTTACTTTACTATAACTCAGTGGGCAGAGTTTCTTATTCACAGGGCTAGACAGAATTACTATTTTAATGGTTCAAAACCCTCTCATCTCTTGGCTCTCAGACTTCGCAACAATAAGCGCTTTGTGAACATACCAACTATTAGATCTCCGCAGGGTGGATTGCTGACTGAACCCTCTCAAATTAATTCGGAATTCCGCTCCTATTCTAAATTATACAGCTCAGACACCTCTTTCGATCAGAATACATGTAGGCATTTCCTACAAGACCTCAGACTGCCATGTCTTTCGGTTGAAGAATCATCTGTACTTGGTGCGCCATTATCTCTGGCTGAGTTAAAAGAGGCTTTGCAAGATATGAAAAAAGGCAAATCACCTGGGTTTGATGAAATACAACCTGAGTTTTTTCTCACTTTTTTTGACCAGCTGGGACCCCTTCTGTTAGAAGTGATGCCATTAAGAAGGGCTCTTTTCGAAGAGATGTTAATTCAGCTATTATATCTTTATTATTGAAAAAAGATAAAGATCCCCTTACTGTGCAAGCTGCCACCCTGTTTTGTTGTTAAACGCTGATGTCAAGCTATATGCCAAGGTCTTGTCACATCGTCTCGAGGTTTATATGACTAAACTGGTTCATTATGACCAGACAGGTTTTATCAAGTCACATTTCACATCTGATAATGTGCGTCATCTTCTTCATATTATCCATGCAGCTATGGATGTTAATACTCCTTGTGCAGTCTTGTCTCTGGATGCAGAGAAAGCCTTTGATCGCCTGGAATGGGAATACCTGTGGTCGGTTCTGGAGCTTATGGGTTTGGGGCCAAACTTTATTAGCATGATTAAGGTGTTATATTCTAACCCATCTGCAATGGTGCTTACTGGCAGCAAATGTTCTTCCCAGTTTGCGATCTCTAGGGGCACTCAAGGTTGCCCGTTCTCTTCGCTTCTGTTCGCCGTGTCACTTGAACAGCTTGCTCGGGCTGTCCGCCAGTCAACAATTTTTAATCCTATCAATGTCAATGGTACTCAGCATCATCTCTCACTTTATGCTGATGATGTGCTGTTATTTGCTGATAATGTGCCTCAATCACCCCCTCATTTATTGTCCATCTTTGATTTTAGTTTATCAGGTTACAAGATTAATTAGTCTAAGTCTGTCTAATGCCCTTGAATGCTGCAATACTTCTATTCAAGTCAAGCACTTCACATTTCTTGGCGTAGAAATATACTCCCCCCTACATGCTATCATATCGAATAACTTTAATACAATTTTCAGACAGATAGAGGCCGACTTAAATAGGTAGGCTCACCTTCCCAATTCACTACAAGCCCGTATCTCAATAGTAAAAATGAATATACTTCAACTAATCAACTTCTTTAGCTCTATGATCCTCCTTTCCCCCACTACTAAATATTGGGATAGATTATCGTATGATTGATAAATTCGTATGGAAAGGGAAGCGTTCCTGCATTAAACTTTCTACTCTTCAATGTGAGAAATGAACAGGAGGTCTATCACTGCCAAATTTTAAATATTATATTTGGTCATTTGTACTTCGTCCAATTACGTCTTGGCTGGAATCCAATATTCTTGTTTCCTGGCGACCAATAGAAAGAAAAACTGGTATTTTCACATAGACTTCGAGATTTGGTTTACTCTGCTGTTCCTCTCAAACATTGTAAATTGCATTTTGGCCCTATAATCTCCCATGTTATTTCTGTGTGGCGCACAGTTGAGAAGCACACTAAAATTCAGATCAAATGGCACTCACATACTCTTATTTTTCATAATTATACACTTCTGTCAGACAGACGCCTCTTTTCCTTTCCATAATGGAGGGATAGGGGAATACATACTCTCTCAGATATTTGTAGAGATAATTATCTCTGTGCGTTCCAGGATTTACAGCTACAATACAATGTACCAAAGTCTTCCTACTTTTTTTATTTACATCTACGTTGCGCAATGCATGCCTATAGGGTGCCTTGGGGTACTGAGCTGCATCACACTCATTACACACTATCCTAGATAAGAGGGGAAAAACAAAGGGTTTTTCACCACACTTTATACTCTCCTTCTCCAGGCATCATACAAGCCTTTGGGGATTTGGAATAGGGACTTATCCCTTGTAGATGAGAAAATATCTTGGGTCATAGTGTGGAATAATTTAAGGACAGCGTCTAAGAATCCTAACCAACAGCTGATTCATTTTATCTTGTTTTAAACATCTCTTACCCTGTCTACTCCTACTAGAGAGCTAGGGCCTGGTGGTGAACTATTTGACGTATCATCTATTGAACATGTGACTAGGCAAAAACCAAGAGAAGCAGTGGGGGAATTAACTACCCGAGTTCCGCTTTGCCATAAATTCAGCCAGGCAGGAAACCACTGGTTTGTCCCCAGCTGAAGTGGCCATAGGGCGTACCCTTAAGGGCCCTTTGGATCGATTAATTGCAGTGGCTCCCCCTCCTGGTTCTAGGCAGTATTCCCTGTTAGACCGGCAGTTCAACCTGCTCAGAAGTGTTTGTTTCTAACAAAAAAAAGAAAAAAAAAAGTCTCTTTCTACTGTTCGTCAATGGCAAAGGGTGCAAATGCAGCCCAGGAAGTTTAAAATGAACATATCTCATGACTCATTGAAGATCACGTGATCCTTATATGTTGGTAAGCTGCTTACCATTATTTTGATACCAAGAACTTCCTTGTCCTAGAAACGGGGGAAATCCTTCTTCAAAGTGCACAATAATAATAAGGTAATATGTTGGGGTGCATTTCCACCTTCTGAGGGTGGCAAAAATTAACCCAGCTTCTATTGAAAAGACAGTGTCCGCTTTATACTGAGCCCAAGTAATGCACCTTCATCGAGGAACACATTACTGGCAATTCTTCATTGTTCTTGTTATTTACTGTTTATTTGCTAAGTTACCTACACCATGTGCATATATATATATATATAATAATATATCTATATAATATATATATATATATATATATATATATATATTAGTATAGAACAACGAGCAAGTATAGTGTCACTGCAAAAAATAAAATGTTTGTAAACATAATGTTAATCTAAAAATCATTTCAGTTCAAAACTGTTTTTGGTCAATAAAAAACTGTTAAAATATTTATAGAAATGTTTTTTGTGTCAATGTTTTCTTTATTTTATAAGTTACCCAAGTTTGTGTGTGGGCTCAATTTTTGCCACTGAAAAAGGGTTAATAAGCTGTTGCCTATATACCAAAATAATCAATTGCCCCAGATAAGGTGATGTAAGGATAATGGATAATTGCAAAGCATATGACATGGTTTATTTAGATTTCCAGAAAGCTTTTGACAAAGTCCCGCACAAAAGATTAATTCTCAAACTGAACGCAGTTGGGATTCAAGGAAACGCATGTACATGGATTAGGGAGTGGTTAACATGTAGAAAACAGAAAGTACTGATTAGAGGAAAAACCTCAGAATGGAGTGTGGTAACCTGCGGTGTACCACAGGGATCAGTATTAGGTCCTCTGCTATTCCTAATCTACATTAATGATTTAGATTCTGGTATAGTAAGCAAACTTGTTAAATTTGCAGACGACACAAAAGTAGGAGGAGTGGCAAACACTGTTGCAGCAGCAAAGGTCATTCAAAATGATCTAGACAAGATTCAGAACTGGGCAGACACATGGCAAATGACATTTAATAGAGAAAAGTGTAAGGTACTGCACGCAGGAAATAAAAATGTACATTATAAATATCATATGGGAGATATTGAAATTGGAGAAGGAATCTATGAAAAAGACCTAGGAGTTTTTGTTGACTCAGAAATGTCTTCATCTAGACAATGTGGGGAAGCTATAAAAAAGGCTAACAAGATGCTCGGATACATTGTGAAAAGTGTTGAATTTAAATCAAGGGAAGTAATGTTAAAACTGTACAATGCACTTGTAAGACCTCATCTTGAATATTGTGTGCAGTTCTGGTCACCTCGCTATAAAAAAGATATTGCTGCTCTAGAAAGAGTGCAAAGAAGAGCGACCAGAATTATTCCGGGCTTAAAAGGCATGTCATATGCAGACAGGCTAAAAGAATTGAATCTGTTCAGTCTTGAACAAAGAAGACTACGTGGCGACCTAATTCAAGCATTCAAAATTCTAAAAGGTATTGACAGTGTCGACCCAAGGGACTTTTTCAGCCTGAAAAAAGAAACAAGGACCAGGGGTCACAAATGGAGTTTAGAAAAAGGGGCATTCAGAACAGAAAATAGGAGACACTTTTTTACACAGAGAATTGTGAGGGTCTGGAATCAACTCCCCAGTAATGTTGTTGAAGCTGACACCCTGGGATCCTTCAAGAAGCTGCTTGATGAGATTTTGGGATCAATAAGCTACTAACAACCAAACGAGCAAGATGGGCCAAATGGCCTCCTCTCGTTTGTAAACTTTCTTATGTTCTTATGTAAGCTTTCTCATAAAGAAGAAAACTTAAGAATTGCTTGCTAAGTTAAAGAGATACTTGAACCAACACCAATAGCAAATAATGAAATGTCACCAGTGGCTGTTTCATTTGCAGACAGATACAACATTCCTCTAAGCAGAGAGAAGGTCCAAGCAGTGGTTTCACCTCCAGCCTGGCAGTGAGATTTTTCAAGCAGAGAGAGCGCCCTTTGTTTCTCAATCTGCTGCTCTGGTTTGACTGGGCTTTGGGCCAGCGGGAGACTTCAGGATATTTGAACTGTTTACTTTTACTTTGCTGAGAAAGCAAAACAAACTCTTGGATGAAATGAAGTGTAGATTAGTTTAACATACTGCAATTACTGTTTAAAAGAAATCCAAACAAAAGCAAATATTGGGGGTTTAAATAAGTATTCTGTTTCACATACTGTAAATGAATGAACTTTTTTCCACCTCTTCTCAACTTTATTCGAGGTATGTTTCTAAATGAACATATGTGGAGAACAGCTTATCTGATTGTGAACTTGGTAAAGACATTCAAGGCCTCTCTATATAGCCTACTCCATGAAACATTAACATGGAATTGACTGATTTTAATATCACCATTAAGTCCATTAAAAAAGTTTTTTCTATTTTGTTATAGCATTTACATAATGTAAATTACATGCTTTTCGTGGAATGGCCCTCTCAAATAAAATACTGATTTTGTTGTCCTTTTTGGTGTTGTTTAGTGTCGTATTGGAGTCTGTGAAGTTGGGGATGAGTTGTCATCCTCTGTTTCACCAGCCAGCTCTGCTTTGCAGGGAGACAGCCCTGCATCCAGAGCTGAGTGGTGCAGGACTGCGACAGGTCCGAACCCCACGCTGCCATGAGATTCAGACCACCCATTTCTAGTGCCATTACCAATCTGAGGGAGGCCAATGCAGCAGGTAGAGACAACAGATCACTAGTCCTATTCATCTAATCATGCCTACAGGGTTCACTACATACTAGAACCCTGAATGAAAAATATAACATACATTTTTTGAAGTGGAGTACATTAATCTGATTTCCTATAACTATTTATAAAAACATGTATTATATAGTGAGTTTGCTGGCTCAACAGAGCCTCACTACTGTACATGTGCCTGTGTGACAATAGTATAACCCTTTAAAGAGCTGCCTTAAGCTGACAAATACGCCTTTTTTCAGATTTATTGGCTCCATAATCTGCAACAGAAGGTATTAAACATATAACAGACCATATGAGTCACACCCTTGCCTTGCTATATAATGATATTTTATTGTTTCCACAAAATAGTAAAAGCCTAGATAAGCTGTGGTACCAGCAAGTGGATAAAATGAAAGGGTGAATTCGATTATAATAAATAACAATATGAAACAAAAATACATTTGGGTATTAATATTTTAAAAATTTCTAAACAGAATATTTTCAAAGTACTAATACTGGGGGTTCAGTGCCCTGCCAAGAAGTACTTTTTTTAAGTATGAGACATAATGCAAGTAATAATTTGGACTGTGTTTGAGTAACTTAGCGCAGAACGATCTTCTACAGTTAAAGGTCTAGCCGTGTCACAGGAAATAAGCTAGCTGGGAAATATGTTAGCGTTTGCCTTTTTGAACCTTTCTACTCATGCGCGAATCTTAGAACTTAAAGGCAAGGTTCTCTGTGGAGATTCATCCAAAATTACAAGGTATGACACAGGCCCGGTTTTTGGGATGGAACAGCATAACAGTCTTACTGTTTTGATTGGTCCCTGTCTGTCACATGAATATGTTGTCACACGAGTGGAAAAGCTTGCAGGCATTATTAACAATGCGATCAGAGAGAGAAAGGCAGCGAGAGATCTGCTTTCTACAATCTTTCAATTAAAACATAACATAGTATTTTGCTGTACTAATATAACAAACTATGGGTTATTACTTTATATGAATTATCATGTTATGCACAAATGTAAGAATTGTTTTTCTGTAGTGGTGTACTTTTTCCTTTCAAATAGCATATAACTATAATTGTTTGTGGGATGTATTTTAATAACAAATATATACACTATTGCAGTTTTGTTACAGGATACATTAGTTTATCTCTAATGTAATCACAGTTTTAAATATAGACTGCCCGTTTTCATTTACGTCCCAAATTCTGGGCCGCTTTGCTTTTCAGATAATTTTCGAATTCAGACCAGTTTGAGACTCAGCTGACAACTGAGTTTTCTTTAAGTCATGCATGCACAGTTTACTATAAACTGAATCGTGAATTAATTTAAGAGCAACCCTTAAAACATGAATTAAAGTTAATGTATTTTTTACTCGCCCCAGTAAACTTTTTTTTTTAATGAAAAAACTGAAATAAAATGTAAATGTTAAAAAAAGTATTTCTTATTACAATGAAGAAACCACATTGCACTGATATAGATACATGCAAATTAAAGCAGCTGTTTTCCTTTATTAAAGGCTAATATTAAAACATATTTTTGAGAAGGAACATGGTATTCCAAATAAAGGACATCTCATTTGCTTATGTAATGTCCATCTATATTTTGTAGCATTTCGGGTTCTTTTGGGGACAGAAATGAGACTGTAACCATGAGTAGCTGAAGGCTGTTTGTTTATTTTGACAATAATTAAATAATCACAAAATAAAATCATTAAGTGAAAAAAGGGGACTGGGAGTGAAAAGTGAAAATAAATTATTCTAGTAGTTTCTCTTTTCCCCACCCCCTCTTTTGCGCCAAACCTGCACTCACACACACATCAACATGCAACTCCTGCACGCACACACCATAATGCAACCCCTGCATGCATATATCCACTAGGGATGAAACGATTTTTCGATAGTACAATATATCATGATTACGAATATTCGTGATAATCGTATCGTTAACATTTTATAATTATTTGATAATCCTAGAAAACGATAGTCAGATACTCACTAAACGTGACTGGAAGCAAAACAGACGCTTTTCTTTCTGAAGATGGGTAAAATCATTGGTGTGTACTAGGGCTGCTACGATTAAATCAAATCTGTTTCTCGATCGATTCCATTCCTCATATACATGGATATAAATACGAGATAATCGATTCAATAATTACATTTTTGTAACGCAAATAGTTAATATAATTGAGTTTATCAACGAAACTGCGCTGAACGCCCTGCCTTGCTATTTACAATATTTCTACCAGACAAACTGTGGGCGTGGTCTTCTTTTCCTGCTCATGTTAACTAGCATCTGATTTGCTGGTCCCATCCAACCAGCGAATCAGTTTTGAAAATTCTTTGTAAGTACGCCCCTCTGTGTACTCAATGTGCAAATAAATAAATAAATAAAAAAAACGCGACGGCTTGGGCTCGATCTTCGAACTTCGCGCAATCAGCCTCGCTAAATTTGTGACTGGCAAAAAAATAGTGCTTTGGCACAAAATGAGAGATATTCCAAACTGGCACAAAGCAGTTGCGCAACATTGGAATATAGTAGTTTTTTGAGCAATTCACAAATCTGTTTGTGTCTCGCAAAACCGTCTGCGCGTTCACTACCAATATAGCAACTGCGCACAACAGCCAAGCGAGAATGCAGAGTGATGGACAGTCACCAGTAGTATTGGCATTACCCTGACAAGCTGCTATCATTGGTGTTTGCCACAGTATGTACCGAAATGACAGCAGGCGAGACCACACACCATATCGTGAATTTGGCTCTAACCAGTGGGCAACAGCCAGAACAGAACACTCCTTTCAAGAGCTGTCAAATCAGTTGAACACCTGTCTCGTGCGGCACCCGAGCCCGCGATTACGGAGACGATCTCTTCAAAGTGCGTCCAATTTAAGATTCCTTTTCAGTTGGCTGCCCAAAAGGCGCTGCCTCCAAAGGATGCTGCCCATGTAGGACGCAGGCAACAAGGCAGCTCCCTTCGAATTTGGACACAGCCATAGACAATGCTACTTGCACGCTGTAAATCTGTCCACATCCACATAAAGTAGTCCCATCGTTCTATAACACAGATGCTTTAATTTTTATATCAGATTCAAGAAGAAAACAGAGTGGAAGAGAGACTCTGACACAAATGTACTGCCAGTTCCTTAAGGTTTTGGCTGTATATGTAGCCTAATATTAAGCACAGCTAGGTTGGTAGGGGGGAACACATGACATAATTTACAAGGTATTATAAGCCAATGGTCATCTATAAGGCATTGATTTAGTGATTTTCTTCTTTGTCTAATATGTATGTGTTTATTAATTCACAACTAGGATGTTTCTGGGCCCAGTGAGAGTCCCTGCAATGAGGACCTGTATGGGTGGTTCCATGGTGAGAGTCCCTGCAATGAGGACCTGTATGGCTGGTTCCACGGTCAGAGTCTTTGCAATGAGGACCTGTATGGGTGGTTCCATGGCGAGAGTCCCTGCAGTGAAGACCTGTATGGGTGGTTCCATGGCAAGAGTCCCTGCAATAAGGACCTGTATGAGTGGTTCCATGGTGAGAGTCCCTGCAATGGGGACCTGTATGAGTGGTTCCACGGTGTAATGGTTAGTACTCTGGACTCTGAATCCAGTTATCTGAATTCAGATCTCAGTGAACCTGCTTCTTTTACATCTCTCTTACAAAACACTTTTTACACAGCTTTTACTTTACAATAACTAATGCTTTCAACACTTTTACAGATATCGCCCCCCCCGCAGAGGTCGCGTGGTCCCCTCATCTTCTGGTCCCAGTGATCGTAGCACAGACAGCTCAGCTGCGGCAGTAGAGTCAAGTGGAGTGGAGGTAGGAAGACAGCATAGAGAGACAGATACTGACAAAGATGCTGCCAGTTTCTTGATGTTTTGGCTCTATATTATATACAGTATGTAATAGTAATTAACCCATCCCTTAGGATAGGAGAGGACATGTGCATGTGTGTGTGACTCTCCACACACACACACACTCTCACGCAGCTCACACTCACGCAAACACCCATACACTGAACATAAGAACATAAGAAAGTTTACAAACGAGAGGAGGCCATTCGACCCATCTTGCTCGTTTAGTTGTTAGTAGCTTATTGATCCCAGAATCTTATCAAGCAGCTTCTTGAAGGATCCCAGGGTGTCAGCTTCAACAACATTACTGGGACCTTGATTCCAGACCCTCACGATTCTCTGTGTAAAAAAGTGCCTCCTATTTTCTGTTCTGAATGCCCCTTTGTCTAATCTCCATTTGTGACCCCTGGTCCTTGTTTCTTTTTTCAGGTCAAAAAAGTTCCTTGGGTCGACATTGTCAATACCTTTTAGAATTCTGAATGCTTGAATTAGGTCGCCACGTAATCTTCTTTGTTCAAGACTGAACAGATTCAATTCTTTTAGCCTGTCTTCATATGACATGCCTTTTAAACCCGGAATAATTCTGGTCGTTCTTCTTTGCACTTTGCACCAAAGGGTGAATGTGTGGGGAAAAAAGAGCCACGACACTCACCACACTCACCATCTCCTATAGGAGAAACACGCTGGTGGGCCAAGGATGCTGCTCTAAAGAAGGTCTTTGGATTCTTTGGCAACCCACAAAATGCTCTGTATGTGGATGTGATTCTCATCTTGACATCCATTGAAGAGATGGCGAGTCACAAGCCAACTGTACGTGTCAAGGCCTGCTCAAGTATGAGACAATCCTCACTGCCTAAACATCTATGTCAATATTTGAGAAAACGTCCTCTCTCTCCAGTACCTACAGATGGTATTGGGTGGTATTGGGAACACACAAGGCTCTGCAAAAGAATGTGAGGGACTTTGATGCTGTGAATAGGGCAGCAGACAGCTTTGTGCAGTGGGCCACTGACAAGCTTCAAGAACAGGATGAAGATATCCAACTGGAAGTGCAGGCTGAGCTGCTTCAGAAAAGGACAAGGAAAAGGAAGACCATGTCTGGGGAGCTGGCCCAGGATGAGACTGAAAGGGACGCAGAGAGGGCTTACAAGGTTGCGGTGGACCATGTCATCATAGATACGGTCACTGAAAGCATCCATCAGTGCTTTCTGACACATGGCACGTTGTATGCAGACTTTGATTAACTGGACCCCAGAAGCTTCTCAGAGATCAGAAATAATGGATTGCCCCAGACATCACTTGCAGAACTAAGCAAACTGTTGCTTAAGTTTGACAGCCGAGCAACTGTTGGCACTTTGCAGTGTGAGTTGACTAGTCTTGCCAGTCACTGGGAGAGACTGAAAACATCAGCAGTGGAGGAGTACACAACCAGGATTGTGAGTGAGATACCTGTGGATGGAAATGATGAAGAACAAGTGGAGAGGATGAATACAAGTTATTCAACATGTAAGTACCAACATGTGCTGTATGTTGTTATCAACTTCTATGCTGGTACAACTTACTGACAGATACTTACTATGTTATAGGCCTGGGGTACAAGTTCCTACTCACCCTGTCTGTCACTCAGGTAGCCTGTGAGAGGAGCTTCTCAACTCTCAAATTCATAAAAAATCGACTCAGGAGCACCCAATCCAACGATCATTTGTAGGCATGTATGCAGAGGGCAACTGAAAAAGAAATACTGACGGCCCTAGATACAGATGTTGTGATTGACAGGGTGGCAGAAAAGAGTGAACTACTGTGACGCTTGCTGACAATAGGGTAGGACATCGTGAAATCAGAAGAGTCCAAGAAGAATCGCAGACAGACAGACAGTGACAGAAGAAAAGAATGACAAAGACAGTGATAGCAGAGAACAAGGAAAAGCAGACAGTGACAGCAGAAAACAAGGAAAAGCAAAGACAGTGACAGCAGAAAACAAGGAAAAGCAAAGTGACAGCAGAAAACAAGGAAAAGCAAAGACAGTGACAGCAGAGAACAAGGAAAAACAAATACAGAGCAATAGCAGAGAACAAGGAAAAACAAAAACAGTGACAGCAGAGAATAAGGAAAAGCACAGACAGTGAAGACAGTGACTGCAAAGATGCAGAGACGCACAAATTTGGTTGCGCTATGTGCATCTTGAATGTCCACCTAGAATACATTTGCATTACATATTTCTAATTACCGATGCATTACCATATACTAATAGGACCGTATTAAAGGAACAGAAGGAAGGCAGTGTGCTGGACAGAGGTGAGTGCATGTTTCCACACTTGTCTGTTGGGCATGGGAATACGCTGTAAACGTCACTATGACATGAACATGTTACGCATGTTATTATGGAAACAAAAAAAGAGGCTTATTGCTTGTATGTTTTTGCCGCAAATTGACTATGGTGATGCAGTATAAAGGTTTGCATCACCATTAACTTTAGGTAAACTGGACTCGCTATATCATGCAACATTGAGGTACGTTACAAGTACAACTTTTAATACTCATCATTGTATATTATACGATTTGGTATGCTGGACTTCTTTGGCTTTACACAGTACTGGTATATTCTGGTATATAAGGCTATTCAGTGTAAATTACCCTCTTATTTAAATGAATACCTTATAGCTTCCCATAGTATCCATAACCTCAGATCTCTTTATTTATTTATTTGCATTTTAAAATCCCAAATGTGCATATTGAGGCTTGTAAAGGATCCTTTGGTTATTATGCCCCATGGTCCTGGAATGAGTTCCAGTCCAAACTAAAGCTGCAGACCCAGATATCTTTATTGCAATTTAAGAGTAAACTGCATGATTTCATGACTGAGAGTTGTAATTGTTTTAAATACAGTAGTTGACTACTTTTGTGTATTTTGTTTTAAATGTGATATATTGTTTTAAATGTGATTTGCCTGTGTCTTGTATTTTATTTTGAATTTGTTCTTGTTGTCCGATTGACTTTGAAGTAAGGATCAGCTATTAGCAGGTATGCCATTTGTGCTAAGTAAATCAATTTTTTATTATTATTAACAACAACAATTATTATTATTATTATTATTATTATGATGATGATGGTGTTTTAGGCAGGGATTTCCGCATTGTGTTTCACAGATAGTGAAGGTTAGGTTGTACAGTATTAACAAGATGCAATGCGTGATGCTGCAGCTGTCGCTGAATTAAAAAAAAAAAAAAAAAAAAAAAAAACGTTTTTCCTAAACTCATGTCTAGTTTATTTAACTTACATTCCAAAGTACTGTAATCTATTTGAAATACATATTTTAGTAACACTCCTGTATTATGTTAAACTTGCTAGGCTTGTTGAGAATGTTGTGTTTTCTTTTTCTTTTTCTCTTGACGCTACCCAGGCGTAGTTACCCCTCGCTTTCAATTGTTATGCACAAGCTTTTACTGAACTGCAATGATATTAAAATGATAACATCACGGGAAGAGGAATGCACTGAAAATGTGTGGTACAATCACCGATATTTACTGGAACGATGATATTTTGTGCGCCCAATTAATCGATTGCTATTTTGAGGCTTAAATGAGAGCCCTAATGTGTACTTTCACTATATATATTGTCAGAGATCCTTGCACCTCACACCGTTCGTTGCTCCTTTAAATTCAGACCCAAGACACAAGAAATAGATTTTTACAGCGCTAACGCACACTTTAATAAACAGAAATAAACAAAACAGAAAATAAACACCTAGCTCCCATTCGGAGCACTAACTACAACACAATCTGGAACCTCACGTACCTTTCCGGTACTACAATATTTTACGATTGCCTTTGCGCAACCGGGCTCTTCACTCACAACAGCCTTGAGCAAACTGGCTGCTCTCTATAAATACCCTGCACCTGGGTTTAATTTAACAATAACTACCCGGTGCAGGTGATAATTAATAATAAAACAATTATCAAAATGTGCATACGCACATGTTTTCTGCAGGGAGGATACTAACCCCCTCCCTGCTGTATTACAATATATATGTATATTTGTAATACAGTACCATAGGATGTATGAATGTGGCAAAAGCACAACAACAAAAGCAGGAACAACTTCAAACATGCCCTTCCGTACTTAGCACCCGGTGGAATTAAAAAACATCAGCAGTCAACAAGCAAGGACACTTTAATAACATACTTTTTTTCCAGTTCCCTCCCTATACTGTCCTCTGTTCCACCCTCAATTATCAGTATATAATTTCAATACGTCCATTAAAATGTACACATTATAGGCTCTTATGCCACCAGAAAAACAGGCTACCTCGGGCAAAGTTGATTACGGTACTGAAATGTGTTTTCTTAAATTATAAATGAAATAACAACAAAAAAGGAATATGCATAAAGAACATCATGCCCATACTACTCTGTTCCATACTTACAGGTTGTATAGTACAACATTATTTATTTATTTTGCAGACTATTTGAAAAATAATTGAGAGTAACAGTATGTGTGTAAAGCAAGTACTTTAAATATATTGAAAGAAATATAGGTGCTTCATATTTTGTAATTATGTACTGTTTCTAAGTACATTTAAATACATGCGTAAAATGTGTAAGTAAAGCAGGAGAAAAAAAGCTTGCAGTCCCATTTTGACAGACTTAAATACAGGTATCATGTTTTGCAACTATTAGATGGTAATATAAGGACCATTTCATTAAGATTATTTTTCTTCCACCTGTGTGCTAGTAATCGTTTTCATTCTTGCTAGAATCTTGCTCTTTTTTAAAGTCTGTAGCTTCCTTGTGTTGCAGACCAAATCCCCAAAAAAGACATAACTTATTACTTTTTTTTATTCAAAGTAATTGAAAAGCAATGGTTACTATCGTGTATTGTGAAAGAGTGGGCACTCAACTATTCGGATAGTGGAAATTTACTATCGTTACATCCCTAATATCCACCATGCAACCCCTGCACGCACACACCACCATGCAACCCCTGCATGCACACACCACCATGCATCCTCTGCACACACACACCACCATGCAACCCCAGCACGCACACACCACCATGCAACCTCTGCACGCACACACCACCATGCAACCCCTGCATGCAAACACCACCATGCAACCCCTGCACGCATATACCACCATGCAACCCCTGCATGCACACACCACCGTGCAACCTCTGCACGCACACACCAATCATGCAACCCCTTTCTTTGTACGACTCAGCACACTTTCTCCAAACGTAACAACTATCAGCATGACTAAAATAATTGATTTTTGTTTCATCACTCCACAAAACCTTTGACCAGAACTCATATCAATCAAATGCCATTTTGCAAACTTTGAGTGATTGTCCTTGTGAAGATTTCCTAAGAGTGGCTTTTTCCTTGGCCTGTGACCATTGAGACCTTCATCATGCAATACTCAACCTATGGTTGAAATGGAAACCCCAGTCCCAGTTGCAGCCAATTCACTTTGAATATCTTTGGCAGTCGATCTCTGATTGTTATTAACCTTCCTCACAATTCTTCTGAGGTGTTGGACGTGCAGGGAGGTGGGCCACCTCTCCCGGGACTGCCCTGTGATGGAGTGTGACCTCAGCCGACCAGGTAGGCACGTTCAATTACCTCAGTCACTTCAGCACACGGGTTTTGTTATTCCTGTGACAGTGGATGGTACCAAAACCCAGGCTCTCCTGGACTCAGGGTGTAGTCAGTCTCTAGTACAGGAGAGCCTAATCTCACCGGGGCATAAACGTATGTTGGCACGGGTGCATATTAAATGTATTCATGGGGATGTCCGCTCCTATCCCAAGATAAATGTGTGTATGACTATTGGCCAGCAGGTGACGCAGGTGCAGGTAGGATTATTTCCTCGATTGCCGGTACCAGTAGTTCTGGGACGGGACTGTGAGCAGTTTAAAGATTGGTTGGCTGCTCTGACAGCCCCGTCTTCTTTATTGGCTAAGAAAGAGGAAGTAATTGGAGAGATTTTTCCCTTTCGCGATCCAGAATGGTTTTGCCATAGATTTAAACCCCGTAAAACTAAACGGGAGCGTCGGATCGCTAAGAATGAGGGCTGGCAATGGAGGGAGTCGGAGAAGTTTCAGGTGGGGGCGGTTGGTGAAGAGTCCGGGGGGGAGGTCGCGGAGCCAGCGCAGGGGTCTGGCTCGGCTGCCTCTGCTCGGGACCGACCTGACCCCGAGTTGGAAGCCATGGGAGCTGATTTCTTAGCTCGCTCCCGTGACTTCCGACTCGAGCAAGGGCGTGACGACGTGCTGGGCAGGCTCTTTGACCAAGCAGCAGTGGTTAATGGTCGGGTGGTCGAGCCCAGACGCGCTGCCACGTACCCCCACTTTGAAATTGATCGAGACCTGCTGTACCGTGTTGATAAATTACCCCAGACCGGTGAAGTGCGTCATCAGTTGCTCATTCCTCAGCCCTTTAAGGAGGATTTGTTGCAGCTGGCTCACGCTATTCCCATGTCTGGTCATTTGGGAAGGGATAAAACTAAAGCAAGGCTTGTGTCACGGTTTTTCTGGCTGGGGCTGGATGGCGATGTTAAGCGGTTTTGTGAGCGTTGTGGGGAATGTCAGAAGGCCAGCCCTAGAGCCGTTCCACGAGCCCCTCTGGTGCCTTTGCCCCTAGTGGAAGCTCCGTTTGAGCGTATTGGGATGGACATAGTTGGGCCACTAGAAAGGAGTGCGGCAGGATACACCAACCTACTTGTCATTCTGGATTACGCTACGCGTTATCCAGAGGCAATTCCCCTCCGATCTATGTCCGTTAAGTCTGTTGCCAACGAGCTTATGAAGGTTTTCTCCCTGGTGGGAATTCCCAAAGAGATACTAAGCGATCAAGGCACCAATTTTATGTCCCGGCTAATCCGCGGAACATGTAAGCTTTTGGGAATTAAGACCATTAGGACCTCAGTGTTTCATCCTCAGACCGACGGTTTGGTGGAACGCTTTAATAAGACCCTTAAGAACATGTTGCGCAGATTTATTCGTAGTGATGTGCGTTACTGGGACCAGCTGATTCCTCCTCTTCTCTTTGCGATCAGAGAGGTTCCCCAGGCTTCTACAGGGTTTTCACCATTCGAGCTGCTGTATGCGCGGAGACCCCGGGCCGTGCTCGACCTGGTCAGAGAGATGTGGGAGGAGCAGCAGGACAATTCGACCAATACCGTCCGGTATGTGTTGGACCTGCGCAAACGTCAACGTCAGACAATTTGCAGCAGGCGCAGCACAGACAGGAGACACAATATAATCGAGGAGCCCGGTTGCGCACATTTCAGCCGGGGGATAAGGTACTTCTCTTATTACCCAGTTCTGAGTCAAAACTCTTGACTAAGTGGCAAGGACCCTTTGAGGTTACACGCCAGGTTGGGAAGGTGGACTATGAGATCTGCCAGCCGGAGCGACGGACAGAGAAACACATTTATCATATCAATCTCTTAAAGCCTTGGTTACAACCAGAGGCGCTGTTAGTGGCGCATGCAGAGGACGTCACGGACCTAGGACCTGATCTTTCTGTGTTGGCAAGAAAAGGATCGGTACAGATTGCTGAGAATCTGACACCAACGCAGAAATGTCAGGCTCGCGGTCTAGTGGCAGAGTTACCTGACGTGTTCTCTTCAGTCCCGGGGCAGACTCGAGTAGCCTATCATCACATTGATATTGAGCCGGAGGCGCTAGTTCGCCAGAGGCCGTACCGTATACCTGAGCGTAAAAGACAGGTAATAAAAGCGGAAATTGACGAAATGCTGAGACTGGGGGTAATAGAAGAGTCCCAAAGTGACTGGAACAGTCCAATCGTTTTAGTCGATAAGCCAGACGGGTCAACTCTATTTTTGCATTGACTTCAGACGAATCAATGAGAAATTGAAATTTGACACTTATCCAATGCCCCGAGTAGATGAGTTGCTGGAGCGTCTAGGCACGGCTCATTTTATGACGACACTGATTTAACGAAGGGGTACTTGCAGATACACCTGACTCCGGAATCTAGAGAGAGGACGGCGTTTTCGACTCCCTTCGGGTTGTACCAATTCAGGACCATGCCTTTTGGGTTGCACGGAGCCCCCGCCACTTTCCAGCGGATGATGGATCGCATCTTGCGGCCCCATCAGCAGTATGCCGCTGCTTACATAGATGACGTGGTTATCCACAGTGAGGATTGGCCGAGTCATCTGTGTAAGGTAGCGGCGGTAATGCAATCCTTGCGGGAGGTGGGGCTCACTGCTAACCCAAAGAAGTGTGCCATTGGGAAGAGTGAGTCGGAGTATTTGGGGTATCGAGTAGGGGGCGGCCAGATCAGACCACTAGTTGCTAAGGTGAAAGCCTTGGCTGACTGGCCGGTTCCTATAACCAAAACCCAGGTGCGCTCTTTCTTGAGACTAGCGGGCTATTATAGAAAGTTCATCCCGAGTTTCGCTACGCTCGCTGCTCCCTTGACAGACCTCACCCGGAAGGCTGCCCCAAATACGGTTCAGTGGACTGAGTCGTGCCAGAGGGCCTTTCTCGCCTTGAAGCGGAGGCTGTGTAGTAAGCCAGTACTATGCAGCCCGGATTTTGATAAGAGGTTCACCCTGCAGACGGATGCGTCAGAGGCAGGTCTCGGGGCAGTGTTGTCTCAGGAGGTTCGGGGAAGCGAGCACCCGGTCCTGTATATCAGCAGGAAGCTCCTTCCCCGCGAGAAAAATTATAGCACCATCGAGAAGGAGTGTCTCGCGGTAAAATGGGCAGTCGAGTCACTCCGGTACTACCTCCTGGGGCGACACTTCACCCTGGTTACAGATCATGCCCCCTTAGCATGGCTTCACCGGATGAAAGATAGCAACGCCAGAATCACACGGTGGTACTTGGCCTTGCAGCCCTATGCCTTCAGGGTAGTCCACCGAGCAGGAAAGCTGCATCAAAACGCAGACTTTTTCTCTCGGGAAGGCATGGGGGTGTAAGATTTTCAAATGAACCAGCGGTGTCATTCTGAGGGGAAGGATATGTAACAGGGAGAGATCTGTGCTGACTCTGCTGGCGTGTTCACGGGCTGCAGGATGAGGGCGGCAGTCGCCCAACAGCCGCCTGTGGGTCATGGTAGTGACACGGGGAGATGGGAAAGTGGGTGTGTGGACGTTCCCCCTCTCTGAATGGCTGAGAGGCGGGTCTTGGGTGATTGTTGGTCCTATAAAATAACGCTCTGTTGTTTCCTCAGGTCTGCCCACTTAGACGCGCCAAGAGTGCGGAAGCTTTGATTCAAGACCGGGAATCAGCTGGGAGAAAAATAAAGATTCACATCGAGACAGAGAGAGAGAGCGGGGAATCCTTGGGCAGACCCCGGTGTATTGTGAAAGAGCAGGCTAGATAGCCGATAGAATAGGACGGTGATCCGGGTCGTGCGGGTAGCGGCGACCGGGATAACGCTGCCGAGTGCAGCACCTTTTATTTGTAGTTTTATTACTGTTTTATTTTCCCTTGTTCTTTTCGCCTTCTGTTTTCATTATTATTTCTTTGAGCACCTGCGAGTGCACTTGCTTTTTGTGTACCAGCTGTGGTATTTCCGTGGTGCTGTCTATCATCGTTGATAGGCAGCCCACAGTCAACAGTGCCCTCTGCCGGAGAAAAATAAGAACCGGTCCAAAATAAAACTGGGCACCTGTGTGGTGTTTCCAAGTACACCTGTCTGTCTCCTGGTCAGTAAATTACCCACACCCCTTCCACACTCCCATATGATATTTATAATGCACATTTTTCTTTCCTGTGTGCAATATCTTACACTTTTCTCTATTAAATGTCATTTGCCATGAGTCTGCCGAGTTCTGAATCTTAGCTAGATCATTTTAAATGACCTTTGCTGCTGCAACAATGTTGCCACTCCTCCTATTTTTGTGTCGTCTGCAAATTTAACAAGTTTGCTTACTATACCAGAATCTAAATCATTAATGTAGATTAGGAATAGCAGAGACCTAATACTGATCCCTGTGGTACTCCACTGGTTACCACACTCCATTCTGAGGCTTCTCCTCTAATCAGTGCTTTTTGTTTTCTACATGTTAACCACTCCCTAATCCACGTGCATGCATTTCCTTGAATCCCTACTGCATTCAGTTTGAGAATTAATCATTTATGTGGGCCTTTGTCAAAAGCTTTCTGGAAATCTAAATAAACCAAGTCATATGCTTTGCAATTATCCATTATCGATGTTGCATCCTCAAAAAAATTAAGCAGGTTAGTTAGACACGATCTCCCTTTCCTAAAACCATGTTGACTGTCTCCCAGGACCCTGCTACCATATAGGTAATTTACCATTTTGGATCTTATTATAGTTTCCATAAGTTTGCATATAATAGAAGTCAGGCTTACTGGTCTGTAGTTACCTGGTTCAGTTTTGTTTCCCTTTTTGTGGATCGGTATTACGTTTGCAATTTTCCAGTCTGTCGGTACCACCCCTGTGTCAAGAGACTGCTGCATGATCTTGGTTAGCGGTTTGTAAATTACTTCTTTCATTTCTTTGAGTACTACTGGGAGGATCTCATCCGGCCCAGGGGATTTGTTTATTTTAAGAGCTCCTAGTCCCTTTAACACTTCTGCCTCAGTTATGCTAAAGTTATTTAAAACTGGATAGGAACTGGATGACATGTGGGGCATGTTGTCAGTATCTTCCTTTGTAAAAACTTGTGAAAAGTAATCATTTAATATATTTGCTATTTTTTGTTCTTCATCTACGATTTTGCCATTTGTATCTCTTAAACATTTAATCTCCTCTTTGAATGTTCGCTTGCTGTTGTAATATTGGAAAAACATTTTGGAATTGGTTTTAGCTCCCTTAGCAATGTTCATTTCTATTTCTCTCTTGGCCTTTCTAACTTCCTTTTTGACTTGCGTTTGCAGTTCTGTGTACTCTTTCTGCGTACTTTCTTTTTGGTCCTTTTTTAATGCTCTGTAAAGTGCCTTTTTTCGCTGAATATTTTTTTTAATTGATCTATTAAACCATTTTGGCAATTTAGTTTTACATTTAGATTTGTCTACTTTAGGGATGTAATTGTTTTGCGCCTCTAGTACTACATTTTTGAAGAACAACCATCCTTCTTCTGTGGGTGTTTTCTCTATTTTACTCCAATCTACTTCTGTTAGTCTCTGTTTCATACCTTCATAGTTTGCTTTTCTAAAATTGTAAACCTTAGCTTTAGTCATTACTTTTGGGGTTTTAAAAAACACTTCAAATGAGACCATGTTGTGGTCTGAGTTTGCCAGTGGTTCTCTGACCTCTGTTTTAGTTATTCTGTCTTCGTTATTTGAAAAGACTAAATCAAGGCATGCCTCCCCTCTAGTCGGTGCCTTGACAAATTGTGTTAGGAAGCAGCCATTTGTCATTTCCACCATTTCTATTTCATCCTTCGCGCTACCCACCGGGTTTTCCCATTTTATTTGGGGGAAGTTGAAATCCCCCATTAGTATGGCTTCTCCTTTGCTACACGCATTTCTAATGTCATTGTATAACAGATTATTGTGCTCACCGTCTGAATCTGGCGGTCTATAGCATGCTCCTATTATTATGCCCTTTGAATTTTTGTCCGTTATTCTGACCCATATTGATTCGGTTTTATTTTCTTTGTCCAGGTTTAACCCCTGGGCTTCAAAACTGTTTCTTATGTATAGCGCTACCCCTCCTCCTCTTCTGTCCTGCCTGTCTTTCCTATACAGTGTATACCCACAAATATTATATTCGTCCCCATCACTCTCAGATAACCACGTTTCTGTAACACCTATCACATCATAGTTACCTGTTAGTGCAGTAGCTTCAAGTTCTAGAATTTTGTTTCTGATACTTCTAGCATTTAGATAAATACATTTAATGGTTGTCTTACCTGAGTTGTTGTTCTTGTTTTGATGCGGTCTCCCTTCTGTTTTTTTGTTGATTTCTCCCCCCTTCCTTTCTAGTTTAAATGCTTCTGAACCTGCTCGAGGATCTTAACTCCAAGTAGACTGGTTCCCTCGTTATTTAAGTGCAGTCCATCCTGTCTATACAGATTGTCCTCGCTGTAGAATGTGGTCCAATGATCAAGATAGGTGAAGCCTTCCTGTGTGCACCACGTCTTCAGCCATGAGTTTTGATTAATTATTTCCAGCTGTCCATATGGTCCTTTGCAAGGTGCCGGTAGTATACCAGAAAATACCAGTTTTGGTTTTCTCTTTTAATTTCCTTCCTAGCTCTCTGAATTTGTTTTGCAGGGATTTTGGTCTGTCTCTTCCAATGTTGTTTGTACCGATGTGGACGACTACTACCGGGTCATCTCCTGTTCGTTCTAGGAGCCTGTCCACGTTCTCAGTGATGTGCTTGACCGAGGCTCCTGGAAGACAGCACACTGTTGTAGTAAGGGGGTCCAAACTGTGAATTGAACTTGCTGTGTTTCTCAATATGGAGTCCCCAACAATCATGACCTTCTTTTTGCTGTCTGGTCACCACTGTCAATAGGGTCCTGGATGTTGTTCCTTTCATTCTCTTGTTGTTGGTTCTGCTCATCAAAATTCTGAAGTGACTCAAATTTGTTGGTTGTTTTGATTTCTGGTGGTTGTGTTTGATGAAGTTTCTTTTTTTCCCTGCTTCTGCCTACCTGAACCCAGCTGTACTGACCTTCTATCTCCCTGGTGGCTTTCAGTCTGTTAGGGGTGATGCAGACTTCCATGAATTGTGGGTGTGCCAGTTCCTCAAGATCCTGTTGCTGTCTCACTTCTTCCAGCTCCATTTCTAGCATACTTACTAGTTTATGCAAATCCTGGATCGCGCGGCACTTTACGCACACTTGGTTTAGCTCCGTTGGGTTTTCTCAGATTTCCCACATCAAGCAGGTGTCACAGATTACTGGCTTGAAGACCATGTTGAGGTTTTTTTTTTTAAGTTTAGTTTCTTCTGCAGCCGTCAACCTGCTTTCAAACTGCTTCTAAACTGCTCTGTACTTTTCCACGCCTGTACTTCTCCCACTCGCTGTCGCTGGGAAGACTGCCTCATTTAACTGCGTTGTTCTGCTGTGCTGTTGGCTCCTCCCCTCGCCCGTGTCTCAGAACGGCGCTGAATTTGAATCAGCTGCTCCGAGTTTCAGCTTGTTTGTTATCAGAAAAACACACGCGGCTGTTTGACTTTGAGCTGCTGCTGTGTTTCCCCAATGTCCTCTGTTTTCTGATTAAAGCAATTCAAGATGCAATTTCTCCTTACTGCTTCTAAACCGATCTGTACTTTTCCACGCCTGTACTTCTCCCACTTGCTGTCGCTTCCATATACGTATATATATAATATATATATATATATATATATATATATATATATATATATATATATATATATATTATATATATATATATATATATATCACATGTAAGTGTAGTGACCTGGGGATTCTGCTTAAGGGGTACTTTATATCTGTTTTATGGCAGCTGCATCTATTGTTCGAACAGGGACCATGCTGGGGAGTCTTAGGTTGAGAGAGCATGGCAGGGAGAGTGATGTGGTGCAGTGATTGGAGGAGAGCAGGTTGGGGTGGGGAGCATACGAGATGGGGGGGGTATAAGAACAGGAGGGACGTCAGTTTGAGCACGAGTTGTGAGAGTGGTGAACAAAAGAAAGAGACAAAGTGAAAATGATCGTGAGTAGTGACCTGATCAGCTGCAAGACCAAGAACCAGCCTGTACTTCTCCAACTCGCTGTCGCTTCCACTCGCTGTCGCTGGGAAGACTGCTTAACAGTGCTTGCAGGATGCAGCCAGCTTGTTTCTGTCCCGCTCTACTGTATAATTATTAAAAGCGAACTCCATCACCGCAGGTACTTTTGGTGTACTCATGTTGTTGTTTAGAATGTTTAGGATTTTCAGGATTTTCTGTGATCAGTGATCAGGATTTTCTTTGATCAGAAATCTGTCTTTGTTTCCCCTCTACACATGTGACATTAGGGCCAGAAGGAATATGGAATTCACTCAGAACCACAGAAAATGTAAAAAAAAAAGTAGAATTCCCATGGAATTCAATGTATTCAATGATGCATGAAATAAAGTATTGTCTACAGTGTCACACTACAACAATAACAAAAGTACAAAACTAGGAGGAGTGGCAAACACTGTTGCAGCAGCAAAGGTCATTCAAAATGATCTAGACAAGATTCAAAACTGGGCAGACACATGGCAAATGACATTTAATAGAGAAAAGTGTAAGGTACTGCACGCAGGAAATAAAAATGTACATTATAAATATCATATGGGAGATACTGAAATTGGAGAAGGAATCTATGAAAAAGACCTAGGAGTTTTTGTTGACTCAGAAATGTCTTCATCTAGACAATGTGGGGAAGCTATAAAAAAGGCTAACAAGATGCACGGCTACATTGTGAAAAGTGTTGAATTTAAATCAAGGGAAGTAATGTTAAAACTGTACAATGCACTAGTAAGACCTCATCTTCAATATTGTGTTCAGTTCTGGTCACCTCGCTATAAAAATGATATTGCTGCTCTAGAAAGAGTGCAAAGAAGAGTGACCAGAATTATTCCGGGCTTAAAAGGCATGTCATATGCAGACAGGCTAAAAGAACTGAATCTGTTCAGTCTTGAACAAAGAAGACTACGCAGCGACCTAATTCAAGCATTCAAAATTCTAAAAGGTATTGACAGTGTCGACCCAAGGGACTTTTTCAGCCTGAAAAAAGAAACAAGGACCAGGGGTCACAAATGGAGATTAGACAAAGGGGCATTCAGAACAGAAAATAGGAGGCACTTTTTTACACAGAGAATTGTGAGGGTCTGGAATCAACTCCCCAGTAATGTTGTTGAAGCTGACACCCTGGGATCCTTCAAGAAGCTGCCTGATGAGATTTTGGGATCAATAAGCTACTAACAACCAAACGAATAAGATGGGCCGAATGGCCTCCTCTCGTTTGTAAACTTTCTTATGTTCTAATATGAATAAACTGCATTCAAAACAGCACCGTAACTGCCACTAATTTATACCGGTAGGTTTTTAGATTTTTTCAACGGCTAAAATGAGAATCTGAATTAATTAAAAAAAAAAAAAAAAAAACTCAGGCACAATGCAAAAGTGATATTCTTCCAAAGGTAGTCAAAAATTAAAATAATAACGCCAGGTCAAATTAAACAATATAGCAGAAAGTGTACTGGTAGGAATTATTTTTCAGGATTTGTTATAAAACAAATTCTACAGACCAATTATCAAAATCATGTTCTGAAAGATGTAGCCCAAGGAATACCAGTCACTCATGTACACAAAGCTAAAATAATTCTATGGGACCTACTGTGATCTCCAGCTCGGAAAATAGCAATGGGGAATGTACACTGAATACACTGACACTTTTGACGATGATCATGGGTCAGTCATAAATGGTAAGTATTTAATCGTACAGCTTTCATTAAAATGATAAAACTATATATATATATATATATATATATATATATATATATATATATATATATATATATATATGGCGTATACATAGGGTCTCCTTTGCCTGTATATTTTGAGACGGAAATAAACTCGTGTTGGCGAGACAGGGTCTCCTTTGCCTTTATTTTGAGCAAAATAAATGGACAGACTAACAGCAAACAGTGCAAACAGAATATCCACTTTTTAATTTTTTTGTGATATACTCAGTCTCTATGGGCTAAGACTACGCAAAAACCATAAACCCCCTATTCTCTGGCTATCCGGTTCCCTCTCTCACACTCCTGTTGGTTCTTGGTCTTGCAGCTTTGGTGTGTGCGGTCTCCAGGTGGTCCTAAAGTCTCCGGGTGTACTACTGCCCAGCAGGTGCCCAGCGCATTGAGTGGCCAGCCGTAGACAATCTCCTAGGGGGTGCAGAGCTCTCGCCCCAATATGAGCAAGGCAGGCATAAAGGCATTGAATTCTTATACAGCCGATCGGCAAGCTAGCAAGACCAGGGGCAAGTGCTTGTTCCAGTCCTTCTGGTCCCTGGCGGTGGGGAGCACCAGTTGTACCGTTTGACAAGTCCATCTGTCCTGGGGTGGAGAGGGGTAGTGCAGGTCTTTCAGGTGCCCAGCCAGCTGCACAGCTCCTGGAACACCCTGGACTCAAAAATCCAGCCCTGGTTGGAATACAATTTGTCCTGTACCCTGAAACGGCTGAAGAAGCCCTCCAGAAGCACCTTCCTCACAATCTCCGCCTCTTGATCGGTAGGGCATGGCCTCAGGCCACTTTGTGAAGTAATCTACTGCTATGAGGACAAACCGGTTGCCTCTGGTCGACTGGGGAAATGGGCTCAGAATGTCCACCGCCACCCATTCCATCTGGGCACAGACCTGGTACTGCCGCAAGGGGGCTCCTGACTGACCTTAGGGGGCCCTTCATCGTCTTCGACATCCCGCCTGCATCGGTCTCAGTAGAAGCCCTGGTGAAGTCGTCGCAGGGTTTTAGTAACCCTGAAGTGCCCAGTGCCTGGTGCCTCGCAGTGCTTTTTGTTTGCACCTTTTCAGTGGGGTTCCAGGGGACCACCACCTGCCACCGAGCCTCTCCAGTCACCGGCTCTATCCAGCTCCGTTGCAACAAACCACCTTGGAGGGCAAGCCCGGGCCACTGAGTCCACAGCCCCTTCACCACCTGCGACATCAGGGCGACCTCCTCCCAACTAGGTCTCCTACCTTCTTCCAGCCACTGCAGCATGGCCCTCAGGTTTGGGTATTCCTCCTGACAGGCCCTCCAGTCCCCCAACTCCACTGGCAACAGCGTCCAACAGAAGGCTCCCTCCAGCTCCGACAGCACTGCCTCTTTCTCGTCCTGTCAGTGGCAATACTGACAGCCTTTTTAGCGCAGGGCCGGTGAAACAGGGCATCGGCATTCTGATGTCTCTCTCTCCTGCCCGATGCTGCATGGTGTACTGGTAGGCCCGCAGTTGCTCAATCCACTGGGCCACCTGACCCTCGGATTCCCAGAACAACATCAGCCACTGCAGTGCCGCATGGTCCACATAAGTAGCGTCAGAAGTGGTACACAGACTTCACGACGGGCAACAGCTCTCTTCGGGTCATGCAGTAATTGCATTCAGCCCTGTTGAACGTCCGGCTGTAGTACGCCACTACCTACTGGTAATTCACGCAGAACTTCCACTTGCCATGCATCTTGGGTACCATCACCACTGGGAAGGTTCAGGGGCTGACAGAAGGCTCGATGACGCCGGCAAATCCCATCTCCTCCAGAACCCGGTCTGCAGCCTACTGGTACCCCAGGGGCATGCGGTGCGGCTGCTGCGTGATGGGGTGGGCATCCCCCGTGTCAATGAGATGCTGAACCATGTGGGTTTTTCCTACATCTTCTGGTGAGACAGCAAAGCTGTGGCGAAGGGAGGTCTTCCCAGAAACCTCATCGTTCCAGACTGCAAGTCCAATCCTATTATACAGGGATCTGGTACTTCTGCAACCCAGGCAGGGTGGTTTACAGTCGCCCAGCCACCTCAATGGCAAACTTGCCCTTTTCCAACATCAATGTGAACTCTCCGGTGACCATACAAAGGTGTACAGTTGTGGGTTCCATTTGAGTTCCCTCCAATAGTGACATCGGGGCAAACCAGCGTGACTGTAGAAGCTGTATCAATGAGGGCATGGCAGAGTACCCCTTGAATGCGAATGGCAGTGTGGTAGTAATCTCCGGCGAATGTCTGCCCCACAAGCAGGCCAGGACTGGGAAGTCGGTGAATGACGGTGGCAGTAGGAGGTGGGAGTCCCGGTGTGTTTGGCTCTGATGCACTGACCGATGCTGTAGGGACTGAAACTCGGGCCAGCGGTGTCCCATCTACACTGGTCCCCGGTAGTTTTCCTGCTGGAGGCTGATTTGGAAGGTAGCCGGGGTGGTGTGGGTAGAGCAGAAATGTTGGATGTGGCCTGCTTGGCTGCAGCGCCAGCAGAGATGGAGCTGGGGGTCTGCCGGGGGGGGTCCTCATGTACCTCAGCTGTGAAGTGGGGGTATCCCTTCCTAGCAAGGTAGCAGATCCCGGCAGCAAACACGCCCAGCTTTTCCCCAGAATGGAGATTACGAGAGGCCAGGCGCTGGCGTAGGCTCGTAGCCGGCTTGGTGCCCTCAAAACGGTGATTCAGTTAGTTCCTCATCACTCAGATCCAGTAAGGCACTCAGGATGTACGCCCATTGTAGCGTCCAGCCTTTACTCTGTGCCGGTGGCCCAATGGCCTGGTTTACTGTTGCAGTGCTCCCATATTTACTCTCCCTGCTGCTATCGGAGCAGTGGCCATGCCGGGCCTTAACCAAGCTTCCCCCTTTTTCACGTTCATCCTAGCGTACAGCTTTTTTTTTTTTAAAAGCAACTCCATTTTTGTGAATTTTTCTTCAGGTAAACAATTAATCAAGTGCATAAATTGAACCTCCTTGCTCCATTCATTTACTATGGCTCTCTGCTCAAACTGCTGTTTAAACATTTGCCAGCTATGCTCACCCGATTCATGCAGCACCTCGTAGCCCCCTTTGTTGTTGTTTGGTGCCCTTCAAAATGGTTACTCTTCCGCCCTGCACCAGCCACTCCCGCTTCCGTCCGTACTGACATCGTGTCAGGTTACTTCTCGTCCTTCTCTTCCAGTGTAGTGTACCTGCTGCCACCTAGCATAGCAGCCATCTTGCATTGCACCATGTGCTTTCCAGCCAGAATTTCACCAACCTCTCTCCCTCGTCGCCACAGCTCCTCTATGACTCCTTTTTCACTCTCTCCTTCAGCACAGCATCTCGGAATCGTTCCTGACAGCTCAACTTCTGTAAGCCCCGACTGATCCATTGTAGATTTTAATCCCACTTTTTCTAACACCAATGTGGCGATACAGGGTCTCCTTTGCTTTTAAACAAAATAAATGGACAAACTCAGGTATTGCAGGTGAAAACTGAATGTCCGCTTTTTAATTTTCTGTGATACACTCGGTCTCTATGGGATAAGACCACGCAAAAACAATAAACCCCTATTCTCCGGCTATCCGGTTCCCTCTCACACCGACTCCTGCTGGTTCTTGGTCTTGCAGCTGATCAGGTCACTACTCACGGTCATTTTCACTTTGTCTCTTTCTTTTGTTCACCACTCTCACAACTCGTGCTCAAACTGACGTCCCTCCTGTTCTTATACCCCCCCCATCTCGTATGCTCCCCACCCCAACCTGCTCTCCTCCAATCACTGCACCACATCACTCTCCCTGCCATGCTCTCTCAACCTAAGACTCCCCAGCATGGTCCCTGTTCGAACAATAGATGCAGCTGCCATAAAACAGATATAAAGTACCCCTTAAGCAGAATCCCCAGGTCACTACACTATCATATAATATATATATATATATATATATATATATATATATATATATATATATATATATATATATATATATATACGTAATACTGTAATATTACATAGTGGGAGAAGTACAGGCGTGGAAAAGTACAGAGCAGTTTAGAAGCAGTAAGGAGAAATTGCACCTTGAATTGCTTTAATCAGAAAACAGAGTCCATTGGGGAAACACAGCAGCAGCTCAAAGTCAAACAGCCACGTGTGTTTTTCTGATAACAAACAAGCTAAAACTCGGAGCAGCTGATTCAAATTCAGCGCTGTTCTGAGACATGGGCGAGGGGAGGAGCCAACAGCGCAGCAGAACAACCCAGTTAAACAAGGCAGTCTTCCCAGCGACAGCGAGTGGGAGTAGTACAGGCGTGGAAAAGTACAAAGCAGTTTAGAAGCAGTTTGAAAGCAGGTTGACAGCTGCAGAAAAAACAAAACCTTAAAAAAAAAAAAAAAAAAAACCTTCAACATGGTCTTCAAGCCAGTAATCTGTGACACCTGCTTGATGTGGGAAATCCGAGAAAACCCAGCGGAGCTAAACTTGCATAAACTTGCATAAACTAGTAAGTATGCTAGAAATGGAGCTGGAAGAAGTGCGACAGCAACAGGATCTTGAGGAACCGGCACACCCACAATTCATGGAAGTCTGCATCACCCCTAACAGACTGAAAGCCACCAGGGAGATAGAAGGTCAGAACAGCTGGGTTCAGGTAAGCAGAAGCAGGGAAAAAAAGAAACTTCGTCAAACACAACCACCAGAAATCAAAACAACCAACAGATTTGAGTCACTTCAGAATTCTGATGAGCAGAACCAACGACAACAGAATGAAAGCAACAACATCCAGGATCCTATTGACAGTGGTGACCAGACAGCAAAAAGAAGGGAGGTCATGATTGTTGGGGACTCCATATTGAGAAACACAGCAAGTTCAAGTTGCAGTTTGGACCCCCTTACTACAACAGTGTGCTGCCTTCCGGGAGCCTCGGTCAAGCACATCACTGAGAACGTGGACAGGTTCCTAGAACGAACAGGAGAGGACCCGGTAGTAGTCGTCCACATCGGTACAAACAACATTGGAAGAGACAGACCAAAATCCCTGCAAAACAAATTCAGAGAGCTAGGAAGGAAATTAAAAGAGAAAACCAAAACTGTGGTATTTTCTGGTATACTACTGGCACCTTGCAAAGGACCATATGGACAGCTGGAAATAATTAATCATAACGCATGGCTGAAGACGTGGTGCACACGGGAAGGCTTCACCTATCTTGATCATTGGACCACATTCTACAACGAGGACTATCTGTATAGACGGGACGGACTGCACTTAAATCACAAGGGAACCAGTCTAGTTGGAGAAAAAATCCTCGAGCAGGTTCAGAAGCATTTAAACTAGAAAGGAAGGGGGGAGAAATCAACAAAAAAACAGAAGGGAGACCGCATCAAAACAAGAACAACAACTCAGGTAAGACAACCATTAAATGTATTTATCTAAATGCTAGAAGTATCAGAAACAAAATTCTAGAAATTGAAGCTACTGCACTAACAAGTAACTATGATGTGATAGGTGTTACTGAAACTTGCTTGTCTGAGAGTGATGGGGACGAATATAATATTTGTGGGTTGTAATAAAAAAAAGTGTGTTTTAGAAAGTTCTAGAAATGCGTTCGAGTTCATCTTTGCCCTTGCCCTATAATAACCCCATATCTTATATAACTTGTTTTTGTCACGTTTATATAACTTGTTTTGGTTAGAATGTTCAAGGGAAAGGAATAGTTTATTCAGAGGGCCGAGCCTCGAGGGAGTGATCTGGCCAATTACTCTCTCGCATGCAAAAGCCTAACTTGGTAAGTTATAAAGGACGGGGTTCTCCTCTGCTCTGATGAGAGTCAGCCGTGAGGATTAGTGCGCAGTCCTGCTCGGTAATTTCTTAGAGACAGCTGCTTTCTCTTACGAGGGTCGAAGGGCTCTCCTGATCCGCTTGGAAGGGTAAGAATTAGTTCAGTTGCGTCTCATGGATTGTATTGATCTGTGATTAATATAATCTTTGTATGTAACCTTGTTGGGTTATGTCCCGTTAGGGATATCGTTATTCGCAGTATAGCATCTGTGTATGTAACTGCGTGTGTGTGTGTGTGTGTGTGTGTGTGAAATAATAAAGGACCTTTTAAAATTACTGTGGCAGGCTGGCGAGTGGAAAGAGGCCCAGAGACAGACTGCAGTTCAAAAAAATAACTATTTTGTTATAAATAAACACAAAAATGAAAGGGCACAAGGGCCAAAACAAAGCAATTTAAACACAAAGAAAGACAAAAAGCAAAACTTACAAAAATAACAATTTCCAGGCTGGGCAATGCCTTTACTGGATTCAAACTTTCCAAACAACCAAAAAAAAAACCAACCTGCTTCCTCAGCTCCCTCTCTCCAAATGAGAAGCAGAGGCCTCCTTTTATATCAGGTGGCTGGGCGCTGATTGATCGTTAATCAACGTAATCAACTAATCAACCCCAGCCACCTGAACATAATAAACCCAGGCAGGTAGGGGAAGTTAACCCCATCCCATTTAAAGGGCAGTGCTTTGCTCTGCCACAATTACTCTGTGAAGTAATTGCCTTATTTACTTCCACATCAACTTCCTTTTAAATTTAAAGTAATTAAATTTCACACAACATGGGTATACACTGTATAGGAAAGACAGGCAGGACAGAAGAGGAGGAGGGATAGCGCTATACATAAGAAACAGTCTTGAAGCCCAGGTGTTAAACCTGGACAAAGAAAATAAAGCCGAATCAATATTGGTCAGAATAACGGACAAAAATTCAAAGGGCATAATAATAGGATCATGCTATAGACCGCCAGATTCAGACAGTGAGCAAAATAATCTGTTATACAATGACATTAGAAATGCGTGTAGCAAAGGAGAAGCCATACTAATGGGGGATTTAAACTTCCCCCATATAGAATGGGAAAACCCGTGGGTAGCACGAAGGATGAAATTGAAATGGTGGAAATGGCAAATGACTGCTTCCTAACACAATTTGTCACGGCACCGACTAGAGGGGAGGCATGCCTTGATTTAGTCTTTTCAAATAACGAAGACAGAATAACTAAAACAGAGGTCAGAGAACCACTGGCAAACTCAGGCCACAACATGGTCTCATTTGAAGTGTTTTTAAAACCCCAAAAGTAATGACTAAAGCTAAGGTTTACAATTTTAGAAAAGCAAACCATGAAGGTATGAAACAGAGACTAACAGAAGTAGATTGGAGTAAATTAGAGAAAACACCCACAGAAGAAGGATGGTTGTTCTTCAAAAATGTAGTACTAGAGGTGAAAAACAATTACATCCCTAAAGTAGACAAATCTAAATGTAAAACTAAATTGCCAAAATGGTTTAATAGATCAATTAAAAAAAATATTCAGCGAAAAAAGACACCTTACAGAACGTTAAAAAGGGACCAAAAAGAAAGTACACAGAAAGAGTACACGGAACTGCAAACGCAAGTCAAAAAGGAAGTTAGAAAGGCCAAGAGAGAAATAGAAATGAACATTGCTAAGGGAGCTAAAACCAATTCCAAAATGTTTTTCCAATATTACAACAGAACATTCAAAGAGGAGATTAAATGTTTAAGAGATACAAATGGCAAAATTGTAGATGAAGAAAAAAAAATAGCAAATATATTAAATGATTACTTTTCACAAGTTTTTACAAAGGAAGATACTGACAACATGCCCCACATGTCATCCAGTTCCTATCCAGTTTTAAATAACTTTAGCATAACTGAGGCAGAAGTGTTAAAGGGACTAGGAGCTCTTAAAATAAACAAATCCCCTGGGCCGGATAAGTTCCTCCCAGTAGTACTCAAAGAAATGGAAGAAGTAATTTACAAACCGCTAACCAAGATCATGCAACAGTCTCTTGACACAGGGGTGGTACTGACAGACTGGAAAATTGCAAACGTAATACCGATCCACAAAAAGGGAAACAAAACTGAACCAGGTAACTACAGACCAGTAAGCCTGACTTCTATTATATGCAAACTTATGGAAACTATAATAAGATCCAAAATGGAAAATTACCTATATGGTAACAGGGTCCTGGGAGACAGTCAACATGGTTTTATGAAAGGGAGATCGTGTCTAACTAACTTGCTTGATTTTTTTGAGGATGCAACATCGATAATGGATAATTGCAAAGCATATGACATGGTTTATTTAGATTTCCAGAAAGCTTTTGACAAAGTCCCGCACAAAAGATTAATTCTCAAACTGAACGCAGTTGGGATTCAAGGAAACGCATGTACATGGATTAGGGAGTGGTTAACATGTAGAAAACAGAAAGTACTGATTAGAGGAAAACCTCAGAATGGAGTGTGGTAACCAGTGGTGTACCACAGGGATCAGTATTAGGTCCTCTGCTATTCCTAGTCTACATTAATGATTTAGATTCTGGTATAGTAAGCAAACTTGTTAAATTTGTAGATGACACAAAAGTAGGAGGAGTGGCAAACACTGTTGCAGTAGCAAAGGTCATTCAAAATGATCTAGACAAGATTCAGAACTGGGCAGAAACATGGCAAATGACAATTAATAGAGAAAAGTGTAAGGTACTGCACGCAGGAAATAAAAATGTACATTATAAATATCATATGGGAGATACTGAAATTGGAGAAGGAATCTATGAAAAAGACCTAGGAGTTTTTGTTGACTCAGAAATGTCTTCATCTAGACAATGTGGGGAAGCTATAAAAAAGGCTAACAAGATGCTCGGATACATTGTGAAAAGTGTTGGATTTAAATCAAGGGAAGTAATGTTAAAACTGTACAATGCACTAGTAAGACCTCATCTTCAATATTGTGTGCAGTTTTGGTCGCCTCGCTATAAAAAAGATATTGCTGCTCTAGAAAGAGTGCAAAGAAAATTTCTAAAAGGTATTGACAGTGTCGACCCAAGGGACTTTTTCAGCCTGAAAAAAGAAACAAGGACCAGGGGTCACAAATGGAGATTAGACAAAGGGGCATTCAGAACAGAAAATAGGAGGCACTTTTTTACACAGAGAATCGTGAGGGTCTGGAATCAAGGTCCCAGTAATGTTGTTGAAGCTGACACCCTGGGATCCTTCAAGAAGCTGCTTGATGAGATTCTGGGATCAATAAACTACTAACAACCAAACGAGCAAGATGGGCCAAATGGCCTCCTCTCGTTTGTAAACTTTCTTTTCTTATGTTCTTATATACAGTGGCTCTCAAAAGTATTCACTCCCCTTGGACTTTTCCACATTTTATTGTGTTATAACATGGAATCAAAATTGATTTAATTTTTTTGCCACTGATCAACACAAAAAAGTCCATAATGTCAAAGTGAATAATAAAATCTACAAATTGTTCTTAATTAATTACTAATACAAAACAGAATTTAATTGATTGCATATGTATTCACCCCCTTGAGTCAATATTTGGTAGAGGCACCTTTGGCAGCAATTACAGCCATGAGTCTATTTGGATAAGTCTCTACCAGCTTTGCACATCTGGACACTGCAATTTTTGCCCATTCTTTTTTGCAAAATTGCTCAAACTCCGTCAAGTTGGATGGGGACCTTTGGTGAACAGCAATTTTCAACTCTTTCCACATATTCTCAATTGGATTGAGGTCTGGGCTTTGACTGGGCCACTCCAGGACATTGACCTTTTTGTTTTTAAGCCACTCCAGTGTGGCTTTGGCTGTATGTTTGGGGTCATTGTCCTGCTGGAAGATGAATCTTCTCCCAAGTCCCAGGTCTCTTGCAGACTTCAGCAGGTTTTCCTCCAGGATTTCTCTGTACTTTTCATCCATTTTACCCTCTATCTTTACACACTTTCCAGGCCCTGACGCAGAGAAGCATCCCCATAGCAGGATGATGTGCGGTGTTAATCTTGCGTCATCATAGTGTTTAGCTTTGAGGCCAAAAAGCTCTATTTTGGTCTCATCAGACCATAGAATCTTCTTCCACTTGGTCTCAGAGTCTCCCACATGCCTTCTGGCAAACTCTAGCTGAGATTTGTTGTGAGTTCTTTTCAACAATGGCTTTGTTTTTTCCACTCTCCCATAAAGGGCAGTTTTGTGAAGCACCCGGGCTATTGTTGCCGTATCCACATTGTCTCCCAGCTCAGCTGTGGAAGACTGTAACTCCTTTAGAGTTGCCATAGGCCTCTTATTGGCCTCCCTGACAAGTGCCCTTCTCACCCGGATACTCAGTTTTTGAGGATGGTCTGTTCTAGACAGAATCACAGTTGTGCCATATTCTCTCCATTTCTTAATAATGGACTTTACTGTGCTCCGGGGGATATTCAATGGAAATGTTCTTATACCCTACCCCTGATTGGTGCTTTGAAGAACCTTATCCCGGATTTGCTTTGAATGTTCCTTTGTCTTCATCATGTAGTTTTTGTTAGGAAATGTACTAATCATGTAAAACACCTTAACTGCATACAGGTGGACTCCATTCAATTAATTATGTGACTTCTAAAGACAATTGGTTGCACCAGAGCTTATTTAGGTGTGTCATAGCAAAGGGGGTGAATACTTATACAATCAATTATTTTCTGTTTTATATTTGTGAGTTACAGGGTTATTTAGAACAATTTGTAGATTTTATTTTCACTTTGACATTATGGACTTTTTTGTGTTGATCAGTGGCAAAAACTCCTAATTAAATCCATTTTGATTCGATGTTGTAACACAATAAAATGTGGAAAAGTCCAAGGGGGGTGAATACTTTTGAGAGCCACTGTGTGTATGTATGTGTATATATATATATATATATATATATATATATACACACACACACACACACACACACACACACACACACACACTGAAGGTCTAACATCGAGTCTAACATTTAGAGTTATAACTATATGAATATATTAAGTGACAAAAACAAAAAAAAAAATGTGTTTTGTTTTTTCAATTGTAAATCTCAATATTGATAAATATGGTATCATTCATGTTTTTGTTTTTTTTTTACACAAGAAAAATGTCTCGTGTAAAATTATTTTTTTGGGTTACCATTTGCTCAGTTTATTTTACTCGAGTAAACCAGGCTTTTCACCCGTCATGCAAATGAAGAGGAAAGGTGGATGTTGATATGTAAATTAGCTATGTGTAAAGTACTTGTGCTGGTTTTGAAGATTGCTAGTGAAATGTGGTTTCCATGCGCAGAGAACTTGTACACGAGTGCATCTAAACTGCTTTAATAAAGCAAAATACCTTGTGCCTAGCTGGTTAGTAATGTGTTTTACTGCTCTTCCCCAAATTGTTTTTCAGATGTCATTAGTAGTGTATACTGTTTCAACTAATGTATCTTATGACTCATTAATTAACAAATAAACTCGGTGATATAAAATGAAACTGACTAACACGTATTGCAGATCACCATGGCTAAAAGCCGGCAGAGACGTACACTCACACACACACATATATTTCAATCAGGCTATACAGCATATAGGGGATCAGGTGATGCTGCGTGTACTACCCTGGCTTAGAAGCCCTACCTGTCTAGACAGCTGACAGTTGCTGAGGAAGGGAGGTGGGAGATACTGATGAAATGGACTGAAGTGCATTAATTCATTCCCAAAATTGCCACTGCCTGCTGTATCCTGCCCAAACTCATGTCAACAACAAAATGAGGTGTTCAAGAACCAGTGGCTGCCTGTGAGACAGAAGGGGAAGCTTACAGTCTCACGATAAAAAAAGTGGCACTGCCTTTCACAACAATCCCAAAACAAGCACAGCCCATGTTAGAGTGGATGTTTATGCAAATTACAACCAGAGATTCTCAAAAACAAGCTCAATTCCGCTTGTTATATATAAGCGGACTTGGCAACTGTGTGTGAAGGTTACCTCAGCCGCCAGTTTCAATTGGATGGCAGCGATCTGAAGGGGGCACGTGCTGTCAAAGGTTCTGTCGTTTCTTTTAAGTTGTGTTGGATTTACTGTTGTGTTACATGTTAATGATGCAAATAACTAAAACACAATCAATACGTTCATTTGCAATTTTATTTGATCTGTTCTGAGAGGGCATTAACAACTTCTTGTATGTTTGTTGTGCTGTTTTGAGTGATCGAGCTGGCTCATGACATCCAGTTCACCAATTATATTTATTGACGTGGAGAGCAGACACGCGTTGTCTTTGGACATAGCTGGGATCAAAAAAACAAGGACAGGAATTAACTCAATTACATTTAAGCAGCTCACTTGCTCTTTGTGTTTAACTTTAGCATAGTTTTTACAGCAAGGGCATTCTCAAACAGCTGCTTTAATACTATAACAAGGGCATAACGCAGTTCATGGTAAATGGTTTTATACAACATAACAGTCCAGACACAGCAAAAAATAATAATTAAAAAAAAAGCTGCCTGTTTTATCATTAAGGTGAACTACACCACTGCTAACCATAAAATTGCCCTTAAGCCATTAATTTCTGCCGTCTTGGAATCACAGTAACAACTGACCTGCTCTCTTGCAATATTAACATTTACACATGAAATGTGGGTTTCCATGTGAAACTGGGTGTGGATTTTCCCATGTTTTTCGTCCTTTACACGAGTCAATGAGATTTACCCTTTCCCTCTCTTTGGTCGTTTTTTTTTTGGCCGCAAACCTGATTTACTCGAGTAAGTCTCCCAAATGTACACACGCATTGCCGTTTCACGTGTAAATTGACCTGCATGGAAACCCCATGATTCATTACTAAACATCCAACCCAACTGAGCACAGAGAAATGGGTCTTTATACAGTGGAAAAATGTTCTTATAAATAGATCAAGGAATGAAATTCACTAAAATGGAAAAACAAAGTAGAAACTGTGGAATTTTAATGGTGAACATAATGCCGGGCTTACATTGCATGATTTCTGCTGATCGCCGGTGAGCTGAGGAGTCTAATTACTTAAAATCTGGGACAAAATGGTTGATAAGTGTGAGAGGGTCTATTATGCCCTGTTAATGGCTTCTGCGATCTCCCAATGCTCTTACGACATCCTGACAAATTTCTAACATGTCAGAAAACTGACAAAGCAATTCTTGAAATGTGTGAGGGGCTATAGGCCTATTTCTTGACAAATGCAACCAGCAGCCAATAGGACAAGCTAACAATGATGGTGACGAAGAGAAAGGTTGTGGCCCGCAAGGTATGGAGCCTCGAAATTGAGTAAAGGATGGTGGAGATGTGGCAGGAACACCTGTGTCTCTTTGACATAAGTGACATTTCCTATCATGATCACTCATTGAAGGAACAATGATGGAGGGAAATTGCTTTGGAACTTCAGGTACCTGGTAAGTAAACAATTGTTAGCGCCGAAGCAGATACTCTGGCTCTGAAAATCAAAATTGCCTCTCGACAGTTTGAAACTTGCTGTTTCCGCCTGTTTTCACCCGACACTTTTCCCGACATTTTTTTCCACCAGAAAATCAAACCCTCTTTGAGGGTTTCCGACAGTCGGAATGGGTGGATTAGCATAAAAAGTGTCGTAAACAGTGTGGTAATGTATGTATGGTAATGAGAAACCTGTATGTAAACAGTATGTCACCGCTGGTCAGGAAAGAATGCAGGCAAGGAGCAAATCTAAACAAGCGTGGTTGATATGGAGCAAGAACATTTGAACAACAGGATAACAATAATGAAAAGACACCAGTAAAAAGAGAGCACAAAAAAAGACACACATAGCAGGAAAAGTCCACAATTTACAGATGGTGAGCTCAACTTGCTAGTGGAAGAAGTTCTTTTCTGTGACCACATTTTTATTGGTTTTCATAGAATAGAGACAAACAAACTAACAAAAGATAAAAAAAAACAATATTAGATAACATACCATATTCCCCCTCCCTCCCCTTCTCCCAACCTTCCTCCATCCCTCCCTCCTTTCCCTAGCAGTCACCCTCATCCCTCCCCGAACCTCTTGCAAATAAATTGGCACAGACTTTAGCTGATAGATAATGCATCCCAACAGTCACATAGTTTATCCACTGCAATGGCAATAAGACTTCAGACAATCATTCAGTTATCTTAGCTGCAGCTCCTTTCCAGATTTCTAAAGTGGTGTTTTTTGCCCTATTTATTCTGGCGGTAGATAGCTGTAGCATGACTATGTCTGTGAAATATGACCACCATTGCCGAATAGGTAGTCCTATGAGGAGAGAGCCAGAGCTGTACTATCAGTTTCTTTGCTGCTGTTAAACCAGCAAGCCAAATTTTCTGCTAGTACTCCAGTAACTGAAGTTTTGTATCATCATTAAGTAATAGTACAACTGGATCAAATGGTATGTCTCTCAATTATTCCAGACAGTATAGATATCACCTGGTTCCAAAAGGAGTTAACTTCTGGACATTCCCAGATCACGTGCATTAGTGTGCCAAGTGTGTTAAGAGTACAGAGTTTACATAGGGGGTCTGAGGTGATTCCCACAAGGTATCTCTTATGAGGAGCTCAGTATGACCTGTGACATAATTTAAAATGAATTAGTTGGTGATTGGGTTTTTTAGATGCATTAAATATAAGGCTAGATCTTTCACCCATAATTTGAACAATGGCAGTGGCTTATATGAAGCTTTTAGTAGATGCGGGTATATAGTTGAAACTAGCCCTTTAGAGGAATCACCCCAGACCCAATCCACTATAGGATGTAATGCAAGTTCCGATCCCCAGGAAAACCCATAAGCACGTAAAGCAGAATACAGTCTAAGATATAAGAAAAAGGATGATCCTGGTAGGTTAAAGTGTGAAAATTCCTGGAAATTAATAAGCCTGTCCTTATTGTATATGTCCTTAAGAATGTTAATGTCTTTTCTAGACCATGAGTCGAAAACAAAGGGTTGGTTACCTGACCGAAGAGCACTATTATGCCAGATAGGTGAATGTTAGTGCCATTTAATATTATACCTCATGTGTTTTTCGATTGCCCTGAAATTAGTTATAGTATTAGCAATGATAGGCCCATAAAGTAGAGCACATATTTTGTTTGTAAGACCTTTAAATAAGAGGTCTTGCAGTCTTATGGGAGTCACTAGTACCTCTTCAATATCTCTCCAGGACACAGCAGACAGTGGATTTAACCATACCCCAAGGAAGCGTAACTGGAAAGCCCAGTGGTACAACTTAAAATTAGACTTTTGTGCGCTGTAGTGTATTTAAGTTGATTTGTGATTGCTTGCCATTCCACAAGAAATTCTTAATAAAGAGTCAATTTTAGTCCAATAGGTGGAGGGAGTGGAATCATTGCACTAATAAAATTAACTCAAGGAAGAATATTCATTTTGACTGTAGCAATTCAGGCTTGTAGGGAGGTGGGCATCACTGTCACAAAAATATAAACGCAACATGTAAAGTGTTGGTCCCATGTTTCATCAGCTGAAATAAAAGATCCCAGAAATGTTCCATATGCACAAAAAAGCTTATTTCTCTCACATTTTGTGCACAAATTTGTTTACATCCCTGTTAGTGAGCATTTCTCCTTTGCCAAAATAATCCATCCACCTGACAGGTGTGGCATATCAAGAAGCTGATTAAACAGCATGATCATTACACAGGTGCATCTTGTGCTGGGGACAATAAAAGGCTACTCTAAAATGTGCAGTTTTGTCACACAACACAATGCCACAGATGTCTCAAATTTTGAGGGAGCGTGCAATTGGCATACTGACTGCAGGAATGTCCACCAGAGCTGTTGCCAGAGAATTGAATGTTCATTTCTCTACCATAAACCGCCTCCAACATCGTTTTTAGAGAATTTGGCAGTACATCCAACCCACCTCACAACCGCAGACCATGTGTAATCACGCCAGCCCAGGACCTCCACATCCGGCTTCTTCACCTGTGGGATCGTCTGAGACCAGCCACTCGGACAGCTGATGAAACTGTGGGTTTGTACAACCGAAAAATTTCTGCACAAACTGTCAGAAACTGTCTCAGGGAAGCGCATCTGCGTGCTCGTCGTCCTCACCAGGGCCTTGACCTGACTGCAGTTTGGCGTCATAACCGACTTCAGTGGACAAATGCTCACCCTTCAATGGCCACTGGCATGTTAACTGTACCAGGCAGATAGCGTGTATGGCGTCGTGTGGGCGAGCGGTTTGCTGATGTCAACGTTGTGAACAGAGTGCTCCATGGTGGCGGTGGGGTTATGGTATGGGCAGACATAAGCTACGGACAACAAACACAATTGCATTTTATCGATGGCAATTTGAATGCACAGAGATACTGTGACAAGATCTTCAGGCCCATTGTCATGCCATTCATCCACCGCCATCACTCATGTTTCAGCATGATAATGCACGGACCCATATCGCAGGATCTGTACACAATTCCTGGAAGCTGAAAATGTCCCAGTTCTTCCATGGCCTGCATACTCACCAGACATGTCACCCATTGAGCATGTTTGGGATGCTCTGGATCGACGTGTACGACAGCATGTTCCAGTTCCCGCCAACATCCAGCAACTTTGCACAGCCATTGAAGAGGAGTGGGACAACATTCCACAGGCCACAATCAACAGCCTGATCAACTCTATGCGAAGGAGATATGTTGCGTTGCATGAGGTAAATGGTGGTCACACCAGATACTGACTGGTTTTCTGATCCACGCACCTACCTTTTTTTTTTTTAAGGTATCTGTGACCAATAGATGCATATCTGTATTCCCAGTCATGTGAAATCCATAGATTAGGGCCTAATTTTCAATTTCAATTGACAGATTTCCTTATATGAACTGTAACTCAGTAAAATCTTTGACATTGTTGCATGCTGGTTTATATTTTTGTTCAGTGTATATTAAAATTGAGATTGCATTTAACAAGAATAACAACACTTTGTCTTCGAACCATCACTAGATGAAGCAGCAACTCTGTAAAATTTGTTTTGTAATCTGTGGACATCTACTGTATGCAAATGCGATTCTTGTATAAATGCCAAATCCACATACTTTCTGCATAATATATCTAGACATTTAGTGCGCTTATCTGGATTATTTAAACTTTTCAGATTCCAGGACATAATATTAATTTGAACCATTATCAAAAATAAAGCCAGGAACTGTACCGATGAAAATCAAATATTTTCCTTAAGGATCGTAACATAAATCTTGTGGAAAACACAATGGGTCAATTGCAACAAACTTGCAGAGTTAGTACTGAGCTGCGTACTAAGTTGCATAGCATCTAGTACGGTACTATTGTATATCGGGATCATCCCCAGCTGCGTACTAACTTAATACCAATAGCAACAAAAAAAAAGGAGCAGAACAAATTTGGGGACTAGCTGATCTCCAGATTTAGTACGGTGAAACGCTAATTTTGGTACCCAATGGAATTCGGTATCCCTTGTGATTTCACGCCTGCGCAGATGCGTTTTTTCTCTTTTTTTCAAAAGACGGCTGAGAATGGGAATGTCAAATATATCTGTGTGTACGCGCCACACTGTTAGTTACCGTGATGTACTCAGGCTTATTGTTTTACTTAGTTTGAGGCACGAAAGAGTCACATTATATTTATTTATAGCAATTCTATATATTGTTTTTGACATGAAATTCTTTATCTGAAATGTAAACTAATTAATGAGGTATCACTGCCCAGAAAGACTTTGTTAATATTTAATAAGCAATTAATAGAAGTCAGACCAAGTAAAACAACACAAATACTGGGCAGCTTTTTTAAAATTTATTTTACTCTTCTGTTTGGTTAAAGCTCTCTTTATCCCTCAGTGTAGACTGCAAATAAATCTTTGTCTGCGTTCGCGTTACTCATAGAAAGTCTGTGTTGAAGTCGGGAGTCATATATATATATATTTTTTTGTACAGACTGTCCTGTGAGGTATGTGTTTAATTGTATTAAACTCAGGGGTCCCCCAATATTTTACATGGGTGGGGGTACAGTATTCCATAGCTATTGAGAAGCCAAATAATTATGTATCCCTTCACAATGTAATCAAAACATGAGTTTAATGGATCATGTCATATGTGGTGTTTTTTTTGTACAGACTGTCCTGTGAGGTAGGTGTTCAATTGTATTACGCACTGGGGTCCCCCAATATTCCTCATGGGTGGGGTACAGTATTCCATAGCTATTGAGAAGCCATAGAATTCTGTTCTCACAATATAATCAAAACATTAATGATATAACTGGAGCTAGCAATGATGATTTTCTGTTTTATTTTCAGAACAAAATTGTATACTCCTGGATTTGAGTGATGTTTCCACTAGCAATAAAGACATTCCTATATTGGTTTCACTATATGCAGAAGTTACTTTTCAGTCTTTTACCTTGTTGAATCAGTTAGACCGGACCAATTTAATTATAAAAATGAAAGCCACTACTTGCACTCTAGACCCCATTCCAACTCAACTGCTAAAAGAAGTACTAACTGGAATCAGTGGTTTTATTCTAACTATTTTAAATGGTTCTCTCCCTATTGGTACTGCTCCTTGCCCTTTTTTTTAATCTAAGATCCTAGAACTAGTAGTAGCAAACCAATTAAAATAATTTTTGCCTTAAATAATATACATTATGTGAGAAATTTCAGTCTGGTTTTTGCTCTGAGACAGGGACAGTTTTATCATTGCTCCCATTTTATCTTTCTGACTGGTTACAGTTCGTTCAAACTGGGAATAGAAAATCTGCAGTCTGAAGTTGTTTATGGGGTGCCACATGGCTCAATCCTAGGACAAATCATTTTCTCACTGTATATGTTGCCTCTAGAAGTGGTCCTCAAAGTAATTTGGGCATGGACATAAATTGATCTTACTTGGCTGTTTGCGGGCACGCTGACTATTGCATAGGTTCTTATCTTAAACAATGCCTTCCCGTGATTTTATATATATTGTGATATATGTGTGTTGTGTGTATATATATATATATATATATATATACACACACACACACACACACACACACATACAGTGCCTATAGAAAATCTACAACCCCTTTCAAAATTTTTATCTTTCGTTGCCTTATAGCCTGGAATTAAAATGCATTATTTTTTTTATTTTTTTTTCATTTCTCTACACATCCTACCCCACAACTTCCAAGTGAAAATAATATTATAGAGATGTGTAGAAAATTAATTTGAAATAAAAACTAAAATAGCTTGGTTGGATAAGTGTCCACCCACCTTGCAATAGCAATCCTAAATTAGCTCAGGTGTAAACAATCGCCTTCAAAATCACACACCAAGTTAAGTGGCCTCCACCTGTGTTAAATTGTAGTGATTCACATGATTTCAGGATAAATTCAGCAGTTCCCTTAGGTTCTGCTGGGAAGTGCATTTCAAAGCAAAGACTCAACCATGAGCACCAGGGCGCTTTCAAAAGAACTCCGGGACAAAATTGTTGAAAGGCACAGATCAGGGGATGGGTATAAAAAAGAATCAAAGGCCTTGAATATCCCTTGGAGTACAGTCAAGTTGATTATTAAGAAGTGGAAGGTGTATGGCACTACCAAGACCCTGCCTAGATCAGGCCGTCCCTCCAAACTGGATGACCGAGCAAGAAGGAGACTGATCAGAGACGCTACAAAGAGGCCAATGGCAACTTTACAAGAGCTACAGGCTTTTATGGCCAAGACTTGTCAAAGTGTTCATATGACAACAATATCCCAAGCACTCCACAAATCTGGCCTTTATGGCAAGGTGGCAAGAAGGAAGGCATTACTCAAGAAAGCCCACCTTGAATCCTGTTTGAAGTATGAAAAAAAACACTCAGGAGGGCCAGTTCATGCCCATAGCCATCCGGGTCCTGTGGCTGATGGACAGGGAGCGATGGGAGGCGTAAAAGAGGGAACACACCCCAAACTCCCTGGAGGAAGGTGTGGAGTTGGTCCTCTGCTAACTGGAGGCAGCTATATCAGAACAGCAGCCCAGGTAGCAGGGTCTCCAGCGCCCAGGCGGGGGGACCGTGGGGATCCAAAGCCCAAGAGGGATCTGTTCCCACTTCCACCAGCGGAGGAAGAATGCCTGCTGACCCCATCTCCACCAGCAGAGGAAGAATGCCTGCTGACCCCATCTCCACCAGCAGAGGAAGAATGCCTGCTGTCCCCATCTCCACCAGCAGAGGGGGAGTGCCTGCTGGTATCACTTCCCCTACCGTCACCACCTGGAGGAGAGGAGCAGGTGCTTCCTCTGCCTCCATCACCTTTCCCTGCAAGTGAGGGAGAGCCGCACCAGTCCCCTGCAAGTGAGGGAGAGCTGCACCAGTCCCCTGCAAGTGAGGGAGAGCTGCACCAGTCCCCTGTAATAAGGGTAGACTACATGCCGCTCCCACCTCCGTCGCCAGGAGACTACACCTCCACCACCAGGAGCAGAGCAGCAGGAGCTGCTTCTGCCTCCGCCACCTCCACCGCCAGGAGCAGAGCAGCAGGAGCTGCCTCTGCCTCCTCCACTACCAGGAGCAGAGCAGCAGGAGCTGCTTCTGCCTCCGCCACCTCCACCGCCAGGAGCAGAGCAGCAGGAGCTGCCTCTGCCTCCTCCACCACCAGGAGCAGAGCAGCAGGAGCTGCTTCTGCCTCCGCCACCTCCACCGCCAGGAGCAGAGCAGCAGCAGCTGTCTCTGTCTCCGCCACCTCCACCGCGAGGAACAGAGCAGCAGGAGCTGCCTCTGCCTCCGCCACCTCCACCAGCAGAGGGTGAATGCCTGCTGGGTCCCATCCACCAGCAGAGGGTGACTACCTGCTGGGTCCCCGTCCACCAGCACAGGGTGAATGTCTGCTGGGTCCCTGTCCACCAGCAGAGGGTGAATGCCTGCTGGTATCACTTCCCCTACCAGCAGAGGATGAATGCCTGCTGGTATCACTTCCCCCACCATCACAAGGAGAGGAGCTCGAGCTGCCTCTGTCTCCATCACCATCAGGGGCAGAGGAGCAGAAGCTGCCTCTCCCTTCACCAGAAGGACCAGGACTAGATGCTGTCGGTCCTCAGCAGCCTGTGCATAGGCTGCTAAGGGAAGCACTGGGAAGAACCACCCGACTGCAGTGGCCGAGAAGTGGGCTAAAAGCCGCACCCCAGCTTGTCCCGACTCTCCACACATCTTCGCCTAAGGATGCCTGCCGCGCTTTGCTCAAGGATGCCTGCCTCGCTTCGCCCAAGGATGCCATCAGCTCTGCTTGGCCGCAGGGGTCAGTGTGGCCGGAGCCCCACCAGAGGGAGCTGCCGGCTATGAAAAAGGGGGGAGAGGTCAGGAGACTACCTTTTCCCGCAGCAATTTCGCTGCAGGAGTTGTGGGGGCTGGAGTCCCCCCAGAGGGAGCTGCTGGCTATGAAGTGGGGACTGATCAGGAGACCACCTTCCCCCGCAGCAGGTTTGCTGCTGCAGATCTTGGGGGAGGTCTAGTGACCACCAACCCCTGCTGCTGGACTTGCCCCAGCTGAAGGAGTCAGCAAATCTTCCATAAAGTCATCTTGCCACACATACCTCACATAAACTAACAGTGTTGCACAATTTGAAACATCAGTACTCTCGTCAAGTTGGATAGCAAAATCCCCAGCTGACTGTAACCGAGTAATAAGCTGGGCTTCCAAATGCTCTGCAATGTCACATATTCGCCGAGACATTGTGTTGTCACTGAGAGGAATGCTTCTCAATTTTTTTGCAGACTTGTCATTGAAAATTGTACGCACCATATCCAGAGATGCTGGAAGAATAAGTTTTTCGGCCACTGTATGAGACATTTTCTCTTTTGCCACACGGTATGCAACCAAATATGAAGCCAGTTGTGCCTTGTCATTCAAGGTAGTTGAGCGATTAAGAACTTGAGCCGATAACTTTAACTCACGTTGCTTCCGTTGAAAATACTCGACAGGCTTATCCACGAGTTCCCGTGTTTCGTTTCTAAATGTCTTTTCAGTTTTGATGGTTTCAAACTTTCGTTAGCAAGCACCTCGCTGCACACAACACACTGGGGCTTAGGATCCTGATTTTCGCTAGCGCAATTTATGAAAACAAATTTCAAAAAGGAATCATTATACTGTCACGTCCATGATTTACTTTTCTTTTTACTTGTTGGTTCAGACGTCGATTTGTTAGTAATACTAGTACGACTAGTAGAATTAGAACTTCCTGTTTCGGGCGGTGTACATACACTTGTATTTGACGTAGATGGATTTGATTCCGAACTTCTTTTTCTGATAACAAAACAATCCATTCTCAGTCAGTTACCCAGCAACAACAAACAGACAGTGTTTGGATTCAGAATGCAGTCACGTTACGTCGTTAGGTGTGATTAGCTACATTCGAAACTTCTACGGTGTAATCACGTGTAGTGCGTCGTGCGTAAGATGAAACTCTGCAAACAAATAAGTCTTACCGGAAATAAGTAATTCGTCCGACTTTAATATTCTTGTGTAATATTATTTTAAAACTAGTGAAAAACATTTTTATATTTTAAATTTGCAAGAGACCCAGTGCCTTCTCTTCTGCGACCAAATATTGGGTCGCGACCCGTACTTTGAAAACCACTGGTCTAGATCATTTTGAATGACCTTTGTTGCTGCAGCAGTGTTTGCCACTCCTCCTATTTTTGTGTCGTCTGCAAATTTAACAAGTTTGCTTACTGTACCAGAATCTAAATCATTAATGTAGATTAGGAATAGCAAAGGACCTAATACTGATGTAGGGTCGCAGTGCATCAATGATCAGAGACAAGCATCAAAGGTTTATTGCAGTGGTCATCAAAATACAGAGCGCTTCGGAGAATAACAGTCACTTCATCAGTAACTAGTGTATTCTGCCGGGGTAAAGCATGTACATGGGTTATATATGTTTCCACACAAAATTCCTTGCTCCTATCAGGATTTGGCACGCAGCGCACAATTCCTTTGTCCTTACCCCCTAAATCTGTTCCCTCTCTCAGTTTAACAATGGATAGCAACTGTAGGGCTTGATTGCCCCCTCTGTTGCGCTTGTCATGTTCATCTCAGACTAGATTTATGATCTAGAAAGCATTTCATGGTTGAACACACATTACTTCTCCTTTTCTGGCCCCAGACATCTGACCCAACCTAATGGTGTACTGAAACATTCTGCCCTTCCCCCCTCCTTTCACAAATTCCTCACTAAACATTGCAAAACTGCACCCAAATGATCGTTGGTTGATCCTGTTATCCTGTTTGGTTCCTTCACTGATTCCTGTGGTATTCCACTGGTTACCACACTCCATTCTGAGGTTTCTCCTCTAATCAGTACTTTCTGTTTTCTACAAGTTAACCACTCCCTAATCCATGTACATGTGTTTCCTTGAATCCCTACTGAGTTCAGTTTGAGAATTAATGTTTTGTGCGGGACTTTGTCAAAAGCTTTCTGGAAATCTAAATAAACCATGTCATATGCTTTGCAATTATCCATTACCGAAGCTGCATCCTCAAAAAAATCAAGCAAGTTAGTTAGACATGATCTCCCTTTCCTAAAACCATGTTGACTGTCTCCCAGCACCGTTACCATATAGGTACTTTTCCATTTTGGATCTTATTATAGTTTCCATAAGTTTGCATATAATAGAAGTGAGGGTATGCAGTATATGCATTTTTTATGTTTTTATTGATGGTATGTCATACTGCTATTTGTTTTCACCACTACGCAAACTGCCCCTCTTAACCACTGTTTGCATTTAACAATACAACACATTTTCACAGGTAGTAAAGCAATGTATTTATTTTAAAATTCAATGTAGTGTTAACTGTAATTTCAATTTCCTCACATATTCTCCCTTATTTTCTGTGTATTGCATATCAAGATATGTATTGTACTGCTTATAAAGAAAAATGCACTTCTAGAATCAGGCTTTCTAATGGACATTTGAAGAAGAGAAAAACGCTCATGTGTGAAGACAAAAATCACTGTAAATCAGCTGGCGTAAAAAACTACGCTGTAGTGTGTTTAGCCCTCTATTCTTTCACAGCCTGATGCTGAGAGGCTGATACATGTCTTTATTTCATCAAGGATCGAGTACTGCAATGCTCTTTTCTCTGGCATTTCCAAATGTGTTGTGTCTCGTCTGCAACTGATTCAGAATGCTGCAGCTAGAATTCTAGAACAAGGAAGAGCGAACACCTCACCCCGTACTAGCCTCCTTGCACTGGTTCCAAGATATTTTTATTGACTTGCAATGCACTAAAAGGCTTAGTGTCAGATTACCTTCGGGAATTACTGAATCCATGTGTTCCATGTGGATCCTTTAGATCATAGGATCTAGGTTTGCTTTGTACTCCCAGGGGTACACAGAAACAGCTGGGAGGCAGAGCCTTTAGTTACAGAGCATCGAGACTGTGGAATGAAATATCATTTTATGTAGGGAAGTTTCAATGGTTGCTACTTTTAAAGTATGACTAAAAACTCACTTTTATAGTGTTGTTTTTAATCTGTAAAGTTGCAATTATTGTATTCACTGTTGTATTTAATTTATTGTTTTATAGTAAATATATGTATTGTAGCGTTATGTCTCGCAGTACCGCCGAGTGGGACTCTTTTTGTGCTACACTGAACTTGCGGGGTGACCGGGGCTATTACTTCTCTTGTAAATAGTGTATTACTGTGTATTGTTGTACAGTGTGTGTGTGTGTGTATGTGCTGTCCTGTCTTCACGCCATTTGTGTGTCACCCTGCTTGATTCTCTGAGTTGAAGCGCATTTCGTGTCTAGGCGGTGCTGGCGTGCTGCCTAGGGTGTCACGTGCATAGTGCAGCTGTTTGAGGGAGGGGTCTGTGGTATAAAATAGTGGTTTTAACTGCTTTGAACTACAACCTGTTGTCTTCATTTATTCCTGCTACTGACCAGATATACCTCCGCTACAGTATATTACTTTTACAGCGCTATGAGAAGATTCATCATGAAAGGAGCTACATGGAAAATAAAGATTCATTGGTTGGTTGATTTCTATATATTCTTAAAAAAAAATGAGATGGCTGTATTGCAACAATATCAGGGTCTGCTATAGATTATAAAAAAAAAATCAGATGGCTGTATTGCATACGTTTCAGTATCTATGTACAAAATAAGATGAATACATTTCAGATGGTTGTATCTATTGTGCATGGCCAGTGCTTTCAGATGGTTGTATCTATTGTGCATGGCCTGTGCTTTGTACAGCACTTAAAGAGAACCGTGAAAGTTAGGTTACTTACCATAACGCTGGTTCCCTGAAAGAGAAGATGACAACTACTACATTAGGTATGGGATATTTCTGCCCTTCGGGTAGGTATTGTTGAGCTCTCTATATCAGAGCTGCCGAAAGGCCCCTTCCTGTGATGACGCACTCGGTCCCGCCTACCAAGGGAATAAAACTGTCACTCACAGGAAGATCCTCCTCTTTTTCAATCAAATCTGTAAGGGCGACCGAAGCAACCTCGCAGGTGGTGGTCGTCTTCTCTTTCAGGGAACCAGGGTTACAGTAAGTAACCTAACGTTCCCTTTCGATTCGAAGGTGACCACCACTACATTAGGTATGGGATAATGTATACCAAAGCTGTCGCGAAGGAGAAGGAACGGCAGCATATGAGGAACGTACAACACTGTCTAACCCAGGGGTTAGTGGTGTGAACTTACACCCTCAAGGACACTCGTGCCTACAGAAGGCAAGGCAGGGTCTACCACATTAATACAGTAGAACCTGGAGAAAGTACGCAGCATAGCCCAGCTAGCCGCAGTACGAATGTCAGACATTGAGGCACCCTTAAAAAGGGCCCAAGATCTAGCTAACCCTCTAGTGGAGTGTGTGGCTACCCTACCAGGTGGGGGCAAGTCAGCACCATTATATGCAGTCGAGGAGAAGGAGGCTTCGTCACCTGAGACTGCTAAGGACAGCATATCATCCTGCACCAGCTGAGGCGACTCTTCCCACCCCCTCTGCAGTCCCTTGGGAGAGGGGAGGTATGGCAATTGGGGCTGCAGCAGGGCCTGGACAGGAGCCTACGCCGGCACCTGTCTAGCCAAGAGCTCCAGGCTCTGGGCTAGACAACTGAATTAATAACAAATAAAATAAAGCAGGACAGCACACTTTTAACCTGTGCTATGCAAACAAACTTACATACAGGTAGCGTTTTCTTTTCCAAGCAGGCTTCCATAAATAAATAGTCTCTATTCACTGGAGTATAATAGAGTCCTTTGTTTTTAGAAATGGTATTTCCCATTCTTTAAACTTTTAAATTCGTGTTGAAACATGTTTCACTACAAAGTTTGTTTTTGTGCTTGCTACTCAGCTTGTAGATGGAGAAGTGGCGGCGGCAGGATTTAATTTTCACGGACGGGCCGTTTATGACTTAATGACGTAATTACCAATATGTGCTCTCAAGACACTCTATACTGTCCGAAATATCACCATTTTCAAGAACGCACACTCTACCAAAACATTTTGACTGTTGGACAGCCGATTTACCACCAACAGGCATAGCAGCACAAATTCCGTAATGTTAGCACGCTACAAGTCACTACCACACATAAAGAAAATGAAAAAAGTTCTCAAACTTGTACTTGACTTCCCAAAGTGAGCTTAAATTTAAAAAGCTCTCATACAGTGACTAAAAGTGAACGTCAATACTCCCCATTGAGCTTTAGAAAAGTGTCAGTTATATGGGAATAAAAACAAAACGGAATAGAGGCATGAGTTGAGCATAACATTCGGTGTACCACAGGGATCAGTATTAGGTCCTCTGCTATTCCTAATCTACATTAATGATTTAGATTCTGGTATAGTAAGCAAACTTGTTAAATTTGCAGACGACACAAAAATAGGAGGAGTGGCAAACACTGTTGCAGCAACAAAGGTCATTCAAAATGATCTAGACAAGATTCAGAACTGGGCAGACACATGGCAAATGACATTTAATAGAGAAAAGTGTAAGGTACTGCACGCAGGAAATAAAAATGTACATTATAAATATCATATGGGAGATACTGAAATTGGAGAAGGAATCTATGAAAAAGACATAAGAGTTTTTGTTGACTCAGAAATGTCTTCATCTAGACAATGTGGGGAAGCTATAAAAAAGGCTAACAAGATGCTCGGATACATTGTGAAAAGTGTTGAATTTAAATCAAGGGAAGTAATGTTAAAACTGTACAATGCACTAGTAAGACCTCATCTTCAGTATTGTGTGCAGTTCTGGTCACCTCGCTATAAAAATGATATTGCTGCTCTAGAAAGAGTGCAAAGAAGAGCGACCAGAATTTTTCCGGGTTTAAAAGGCATGTCATATGCAGACAGGCTAAAAGAATTGAATCTGTTCAGTCTTGAACAAAGAAGATTACGTGGCGACCTAATTCAAGCATTCAAAATTCTAAAAGGTATTGACAGTGTCGACCCAAGGGACTTTTTCAGCCTGAAAAAAGAAACAAGGACCAGGGGTCACAAATGGAGTTTAGACAAAGGGGCATTCAGAACAGAAAATAGGAGGCACTTTTTTACACAGAGAATTGTGAGGGTCTGGAATCAACTCCCCAGTAATGTTGTTGAAGCTGACACCCTGGGATCCTTCAAGAAGCTGCTTGATGAGATTTTGGGATCAATAAGCTACTAACAACCAAACGAGCAAGATGGGCCGAATGGCCTCCTCTCGTTTGTAAACTTTCTTATGTTCTTATGTTCTTATGTTCTATTCATCTCAGCTGCATCAGTCAACTGAATTCAAACTGATAAAATTAAATGTAGGTATTTACATTACTGGCGCATTTGTTGATCATCGGTTTGTTTTCTTTTTACAAAATTTATTGGGACATAGCTAATGCGTAACATAAATATAGCTCCAGTTTACTGCAAAGTTGGCCAAACGTTCTGTATTAATTTCTTAGCAGACACCCTTATCCAGGGTGACTTACAATTGTTACAAGATATCACATTTTTGTATATACAAATACCCGTTTATACAGTATAAATAACTAAACAGCAGCTGCACAAGCTAGTTGTTTGCGTGCCTTGCAATAAAAGTTGTTTGTTTGTTTGTATGTTTGCTGTTGACACGCTTAATTTCGATACTATACTATCGAAGACACAAGATCTCATATCTCAGCTGTCCAATCACTAATCTTTTTTTTATAACCATGACAACAGTAATGAGGTGGGTGGGAGAGATATATTTTTTGAACCACGAGGATGAGCTAGACTTGCCGTAGTGGATTACAGTCTGATAGGGTTTGGCATGAAATGTTTAATTGTCAATCGCTCCATAACTAGATGGGCTCATGAGTAAAATGGGTGGACCCAGGCCCCTCAGGCCCAAGTGTGGCGCCGCCCCTGAGGTGGATTCAGCATTCTTTCTTCCTCCACTTCTTTCTTTGCTTCTTTCGCTTTGTATTTTTGCAACATATAGCCGGCTTTCTGATTAACCTCTCTTGTGCTGCAGCCTGGCTGTCCCTTGTTTCAGCTCCAGCTGTAGGCTTCTCTGGAATCAACTCTGTAGATTCCATTGAGTTGACTCTGGGGCTTTTTTATTCCTTTCTTTTGTTCAGGCTGGGACGACCTCCTTCACCGAACTCAATATAGATGCCTAATCTCTCAGTGGCGAACGTTGCCAACTGCTTGTTCTGCTCTTGGTCGTTCTTACGACCACATCTACACATTTCACTCTCTCTTGCTAGAAACGGTCTCTTTTTATTCCTTCATAATTCCCGCCATTGACGAGCTTCTCACTTGCAGGAATTGGAGAATTTGTAGTTCTTTGACTGGCCTCCATTTTGAAAATAACTGCCATTTTTAAAATCCATAGACCTTTAACATTTCGTGACAAATTGTGCAGATTTCGTTCTCACATCTCTAACAATTAATCATGATATATATATATATAATTTTTTTTTTCCCAAAAAGTTCTGAACCTAATAGAAGGAAAAATCATGTTTTGCCAAATATAGTTCCGTAATTGTTGGAATGCTGACCGCATTGTTGTCCATGGCAGTTTTTGTTAGGTAATTCATTTTAATACTGACAGAATGTATGCTGTTGCAGGGTCCAGTGCAGAGAGAATAACTGCTGAGGAAAGAGAAGGAGAGAGAGAGTCAAGACACTTTTTTTTTTTGTTATCACCCTAAACAAGCTCCAAGAAATGCCATTGCCAATGTTTAGAAAGTCTTCCACTGCAAGGATGGAACCAACCGCAAGTGGCTGACCTATTGTGAACAATCCCACTCACTGTATTGCACAATCTGTTTAGCATTCTCAAACCCCTCTTCGGTCCATTTGTTAAAGGCGGCATGAAAACCTGGTCACATGTGCATCAGAGAATAAGGAGCATGAACTAAGTATTGCCCATAGAGACAGTGCAGACACATACTTCCTGAGAGCCATCAAGACAGAGATCAAGAGTCTACTAAGCAGCAACCAGATGTCTGCACATCGAGAACAGGTGCAAAAGAGACGTCAGATCTGGAGCATGTAATATATGTAGTCAAAGTGATAGACAAATGTGGCCTTAGTTGCAGGGGATCCAAATCCTGAGGGTGCATATACCGTAGAGAACATGGCTGCTGACCATGGTAACTTTTTTTGGAGTTTATTCTTCTGCTCAGCAAATATGATGTGTGCCTGCAAAAACACGTGAAATACTGCATAACAAAAGGCAGGAAGCTGCATGAATCTGGATGGAGGAAGAGGATCCCTTGTTACTTTGCTCTCAGAACAGACTGTCAATGCAGTTATTGATACTATCTGCCTCAAAATCCAAGAAACCATTGCAAGTCAAGTCGGGGAAACAGGGATGTTTTCTTTCCAGATAGACCAGGGATGTCAAACATATGGCCCGCAGGCCGGATCGGCCCCCGGAGCGATGTCATCTGGCCCGCCGAATATTATTGTTTTTATTCACTAGAATACAGGTAAAAAAAATAGTGCTAGGACAAACATAAAATAGTGCTAGGACAAACATAAAAGAACCAATGTTTTTTCACTGTATTCAAAGGCAAAAACAAATGTCTGTGTCCGTCAGAAATTATTTCATCTGTGTGAGATATATATATATATATATATATATATATATATATATATATATATATATATGCTGGGAGCCATCCGCTGGAAGCCGGCAGTGAGATTTACTCTGCTGGAGCCACTGCTCGCTTTCCCTCACTACTGCGGCTGCTGTGAGAGGAGGGGGGCATGGAGCATTGGGGCGCGTTCTCCTGGTGCGCTCTGATTGTCAGCTGAGATCAGTCCGAGCGTTGCTGTTCACTCTATTTGCTAAATAAAATAGCTTTCTATTTCGAAAGATACAAATTGCATGCTTGGATTCTTACCGCTGCTACAATCGAGGTCCGTTTCTGTCTGCAATATTATGATACAGGTCATACTTGCAAAACTCGCAATGATGATGCAAACCTAGCAATCCTAAAAACAGTGAGTAAATATATTGTGCCGTCTTTTTAACGTGTGTTTTATTTGAAGTGTTTATTCAAGTTAAAAACCAATGTTATTACTCTAAAAAAATGCATCTATAACCACTTTGTTTATTGCCAAGACACAACAAGGGCAATGTTTTTTTTTTTTTACTTGAAATACACACACAATTTAACTACTGTATTGCTTTATTTGTTTTGTAGTTGATTCATGAGAGTAAAGTAAGGCCCTTCTTAATTCTGGAGTATTTTTCAACTTTAATACAGGTCTACATATAATGGCTTTGGTAAAGTTTTTAAATGAATATCCGAACAAATATCTAAATCTTGAACTAATATCCGAACATGAAAATTCATGTTCGTCCCAACACAAAAAAGCAAAATATAAATAGATACTGATCAATTTTATTTAGCACTCAACAAAAAGATAAAGGCAAAGAACATTAGTGACTGCTACTGCTGCTCCTGATACCTGGAATGTCTTTGTTTGAACCAGCGCATCAACATCTGGATCAAATAACTGGGCTGAGGATATCTTGAGTATCGAGTTAAGTTGAGAATAACATTTAGATTTGTTGATATTCATGACAGAGAAATATTGCTGCTTCTCAAGACACTATTTCAGCAGCATTTCTTCAAAAACTCTCCATCAGAAAAGGGTTTTGAAGAAACAGTTATGTTGTGAGCAATCACATGGCTTAACAGCAGCAGCACTTATGCTACAAGCATTAGTAAACATCAGTTGCTGCTTTTTCAATGCTGTGCTAATTCAGAGTATTTATCTTCAAGTACCGTTCCTGTATATGCATCATATTTCCTGCCATGGTTTCCTTCATAGTGTCTTTTAATGTTTTATTATTTCACAACAGACACATGTTGCTTACAAATAAAGTACCTTGGCTTTCCATTCATGCCCTCAAAGAAATATGAAATTCCCCATTTCTCTTGAAACACACAGCACTCTTGTTCCTCCTTTATCTTCATGGATAAAGAAACGATGACACTTGTCACCACAGAACCTTGTTCTGGTATCATTGGTGTTGTCTACTCGTATTGCTGTCTCACCCACGTAGTCAGCAATTGACAGCAATCACAGCAACACGAAGATTTGTGTTGCTCAAGCAAAGGTTTGGGGTTTTGGGTTCGTCTTTGTATTTTTATAACTCACCCGGCCCACGCCAAGCGCCAAGGTATCGGATTAGGCCTGCCAAACGAAGTGAATTTGACACCCCTAAGATATGCAACACAAGACATAACCTCCAAGGACCAGTGCTCAGTTATCCTCAGATACGTCACAGATGTTGTCCATGAAAGGCTGATAGCTCTGAGTGTGAGTCATCAACTGGGGAGTCATTTGTAAAGCTACTAAAACAGGTTCTGGAAAAAGTTAATATTGATATAAGAAAGTGTGTAGGTAATGCAACTGATGGAGCTGCAAACATGCAGGGGCAATACCAAGGGTTCTCTGCATTACTGTCAGCACAGTCTCCCAACCAAGTACATGTTGGGTGTTATGCACACATACTAAATCTGGTGTTGGCAGACACTACAGGAGTTGTGATACCAAGTGCAACACTTTTTTCACTATTAAATGATGTTCATTCGTGAATCATACAAACGCATGAATACCTGGGATAATGTGAGCGAAGACACATGCCACAGATGCCTGTCTCCAATAGGGGAAACATGGTGGTGGGCCAAGGATCAGGCTCTGAGGAAGGTATTTAGATATTTTGGCAATCCACATGCATTGTTCATCAACTTGGTTCTACATAACTAAGATTGAAGAAGATACCAGTATGAAGCCCACAGGCTCACAGGCTCTGCTCAAATATGAGACCATACTCACTTCTCAAATTTTCTTGCATATATTTGAGCAGACATCACCCCTCTCCAAGTACCTTCAAACAAGTGTCATGGACATCCTAACTGCTCAGCTGTTGGTTATGGGAACCCAAGAAAGCCTGAAAAAGTGTGTAAGGGACTTTGATGGTGTTAAGAGAGCAGCTGACAGATTTGTGGAGTGGGCTAATGAGAAGCTGCAGGAGTAGGATGACTGTGAGGCTGAGGTCCAGGTCGCCCTCCCTGAAAAACGGGTCAGGAAGAAGAAAGCCATGCCGGGTGAGTTAGCAGAGGATGAGCCCTTACCAGATCCAGATTTAGAGTACAAGGTAAAGGAACACAGTGTGACTCTGGACACTGTCACAGAAAGCATTTATCATCGTTTTGAAGCAAATGGAGCACTCTTCAGATTTTGCATGTCTTGATCCAAGAAACTTCCCTCAAATAAGAGATAAAGGGCTTCAAACAGTGGCATTGGAAGAGCTTAGCAAATGCTTGCGTAAATTCGACGACAGAGCCACTCTACAGGCTGTTGACAAGCCTTGTAATACAGTGGGACAGACTGAAGATGTCGGCTTTGGATGGATACAGGGTCAGAACAACAAGTGAGATGCCTGAGGACGATGGAAACAGTGGACCATGGGAAGAAGAGCTGGAGCTAGAGAACAAAAGTTGCACTTCATGCAAAAACTGTTCAGTGTGTTGCTATTTCATTCTATCCCAATACAATTTATTGACTGATGCCTATCATGTAATTGGTATGGGCTACAAATTCCTCCTGACTTTGTTAGCAACGCAAGTAGCATGTGAAAGGTGTTTCTCCACTCTGAAGTTTGTCAAGAATAGACTGAGAACCACTATATCCCAAGACCACTTGGAAGGGTTAATGCTAATGTCTACAGAGAAAGAGATACTGATGGCCCTAGACCAGTGGTGTCAAACTTGTTTCGTTTGGTGGGCCTGATCCAATGCCCTGGCGCTTGGCGCGGGCCAGGTGACAGTTATAAAAATACAAAGACGAACCCAAAACCCCAAACCTTTGCTTGAGCAACTCAAATAGTCATGTTGCTGTGATTGCTGTCAATCGCTGACCACGTGGGTGAGACAACAATGTGTCAGCTGGTTCGAGTAGACGACACCAGTGGTACCAGAACAAGGTTCTGTGGTGACAAGTGTCATTGTGTCTTTATCCGTGAAGAGAAAGGAGTAACAAGAGTGCTGTGTGTTTCAAGAGAAATTGGAATTTTGTATTTCTTTGAGGGCATGAATGTAAGTAACATGTGTCTGTTGTGAAATAATACAACATTAAAAGACACTGAAGCAAACCTAGGCAAGTGATACATATACAGGCATATGATACATATACAGGAACGGTACTTGAAGATAAATACTCTGAATTAGCACAGTCATTGAAAAACCAGCAATTGATCTTTACTAATGCTTGTAGCATAAGTGATGCTGCTGTTATGGCCCCTGTGCTTGCCTTATGTTTGACACCCCTGCCCTCGACAGTGATGGAGTTATTGACAGGATTGTGGAGAAGAGAGCACCGCTGCGACATCTGCTGGTGACGTAAGGTAGGACAATCTTGTTTACTTTGGATTTGGGTGAAGTAGTTGACTGTATTTTGAGATATAGTTAGGGGTTGCTATTGGCGCTCAGTGCTGCTAATGGTTTCTAGAATTACTAAATATGAGCCGATGTGTTTAGAATTTACAGTTTTTTTTATTAGGCCTATTGAGAGACCGCAGTATGTGTGAGGTTGGTGATGTTTTCTAGAATTGATAAATAAGGTATGTGTTTATACTTTACAGTTTATTGTTAGGCCTACTGAGGTTGGTATTGGTGTGTGGAGAATGGTTTCTTTCTACTTGATAAATGGGCTACCAGAGGAGGTTTCTCATGGGAGGCTAGGGAGGCAGCACCTCCCCATTTTTAAATATATATATATTGACCACAAAACATATAGTACAATTAATAATACAAGTATAAGATTCTTTGTGTGTGCGTGTGTTAACAGTACAAAAATAGAGATTGCAACCAATATATCGCCTTCAGCAGGTGCAATTCTAATGGTTGCGCTTCCTCCATGGGCTTTGCCTATCTCTGTTTCTAACAATTGAAATTGCATAAGACACATAGTGCTTGAAAGCGTTCTCTTATTGGATTAAGAGCTGTAACTTTTTTAGTACACATGATCGCGCCACTGACCCTGTAATGCACATGTGCAAGAGAGCGAGGACTGAGAACAGTGAGAGAGCGTGAGAGAGAGCGAGAGATACAGAATGCAGTTGGGATTTTTAACTTGGCAATTTTAATTATTGCAGTTACACCAATTAGGAAATATTAATGTATTTATATATTTGGAGGAAGCCTTAGTTATTAGAGAGGTAGGAGAGGAGCTCCTTATTTTTTTATTATTATTCCAATTGTCTGCTTTTTCATTTGCACTCCCGCCTCCCCTGCCACAGACCTCACCAGCCTCCACAGTGAGCTACCCATGTTTATTATTTGCTTTCAGTAAATACCAATACTAAATAATCGCCTACCAACTGTCAGCAATCTTGTGTTTAAAATAATCTGATATCCAATTAGATCTTAGACCCTCGATTTACTCTAAACAGAAAATTGTAATTGCACAGAGCACAGCCATCAATGAAATAATCCCTGGTGCATAAACTGGACAAATTGGCGAAAGAATTTAGCTCTGATACAATGTTGCATTCATTGACCGCAAAGAGGTGGCAGACAGACGTGCGGAAACAAAGAATAATGAATAGAAAAATATTTTGTAGATGGAAAAATCTATGATATTTTCAATAGGATAGCCTATTTGTGACATCTAGATCATGAAGCCATGGCATGGCAACTGCCATAGCCTATACTTTGCCACACCTAAATCTTCCCTAATATGTTTGAAAACCTGATAGTAGCTATAGCCTACAATTTTAGAAAAGCTTTATCCTAACAATTGAAAGCTCATTTTTTTAACCGATGTGCATCATGATGGTGCTTTGCATGTGCTGACTTCATTATTATTTTGGTATGTTGATTTTTGACATAAATGTGAGCCGGTGAACTCGAACTTCCCGGGCCGATTTTTGGTCCCAGTCCGCCCTGGTTGTCTTTTATATTTACCAACAAATATTTATGTTTCAAGCTTTTGTAATGTTTACAATTTAATCACCATAAAGTGTGGCCCAAAAATAGACTGAAACCAGTCATCATATATTTAAGGGACACTAGTACAACTACCTGAGGAGACACAACCTATGAAGTAATATTTAATAGGCCCATTTATTTTATTTCTGTGTAGTGTCAATACCTGTCAAAGTAAGGTAAAATAAGTCACCAAAGATAAAAATGTCCTTCTCCTTTTTCTCACCACATATTTTTTGCAGACCCCAGGCACTTTTATACAAGCATATTTATATTGCAGGACGTCCGAGTTTAATGACAATTAACTTGCTTTGTCAACACGGAAATATACTAGAGAACGCATTTATTGTGACGTTTGTATCATTGATATAAAATTATTTGTTTTAAAATGGAACATTTGCATGTAATTTGAACTTATAACCTTTAGTTTGCAAGTTTCCTGTCTTACTGTTAGTGCTATACGATTAGTTGAAATAGTAAGCAGTATTTTGAAACATGAAGTCAACCAGCTTAATTCTCAGCACTACATTTTGGATATTTTTTTAGATTAATTAAAATAAATGATGTCAGTGTGGGGCTAACAGTGAGAGCTTCACTGTTTGCCCTGCCCATTTTTCTGACATTTGCTCTATTTATTTATTTTTAATTTTTTTTTTAAATGTAGTCATTGCCAATTTAGATGATTTTCTTGCAATTTGATATGTCCAATTATTTTTTCAGGCTCAGCTCACTACTACCACCCCTGCGCTGACTTGGGAGGGCGAAGATGAACACACGCCTTCCTCTGAAGTGTGTGCTGTCAGCATCGCCATGCAGCCACCCAAGAGCTCTCGGGCACCCAGCCAGACTACAGGGGTGGCTGGTGTGCGGTGACCTGGGTCAACGCTCTGCCAATTGTGCGCCGCCCCCCTGGGAGCTCCTGTCCATGGTCAGCTGTGGAATACCCTGGACTTAAACTGGTGACATCCAGGCTATAGGGTGCATCCTGCACTCTATGTGGAGCGCCTTTACCAGATGCACCACTAGGGAGCCCAATTTGTTCTCCCCAATTTGAAATCCCCAATTGTTTTTCAACTCTCCCCACTTTTACTATGCAGAGTCAGGGTATTGATTTTTCAAGGTACAAGAAAGGTTGGGATTTCACCATCTGGATATACACCACCCACTCGATATATCGCAGGTGTTGGGGTCTAGTATAAATCCTTTATATATCGAGGGTCGCGATATATGGAGGATAATTTGTGCCAAAATTAAATAAATAAATAAAAAATGAAATAAAATTTGAAATAAATAATTAAGCAAATAAATAAATAAATATGTAAATATAAAATGAAATAAATAGAAACTGAAATATTTATTTCATGATTTTATTTACATATCTAGTTTTTTATTTCTTATTTATTGCTTTTTAATTTTGGCACAATCTTAGTCGATTGCTGTTTTTCTTCCAGGACCTGGACCTGGACCAAATCTAAATTTTGACCAACCCGCTAATCGTAAATTACAAACCGGGATGCCAGAATCACTGTTGAGCCCTAGTCGACGAAACACAGAGGATGGAAGGTGCCCACTTGAAGACTCCAGAGATGTACCCTACTTGGCTCAATCCAGACGGTTGTCATGCTGATGCGCTGGGGAGACCGCATTGGGTTGATCCCCGGAGCCAGCATTGCAGCTGTTGTGTGTGCTGATGCGCTGGGGAGGCAAAATGAGCTGATCCCTGGAGCCAGCATTACACTTCAGCAATCAACACTAAACAGAAGGATATCTACGTCATCAGATGGAAAGAAATGCAAATGGATGGAGATGCAGATGGATCACATTAGTTTATTGCAAAGCTACGTCTTAGCTGGAGCTTATCTTGGCGAGAGCAGAGTTCAAATCAGCATGAAGTTTAACATCTGCTCTCATGTAATGGAAATCATGTGAATCCTAAGAATAATTTGTGAAAAACAATAACATATTGCATATGCGAACACTTAGCCTCAGCCACGCATAAAAGGGCTTTATCTCCACAACCACAGTAGCTAGAGCATCCAAAACAACAACTCTGAGAACCTCGCTCTGTATTTCAATTGTAATTGCCTTGTCTTGAGACCTACTATCAACAAATGTGTCCTTAAAAATTAAGCAGATATCATCTCCCATACACTATGATTATTATAGTACTTTACAATTTTTTTTTTCAAACATATAGGTGATTTGTTTTAGTCTTTTGAAAAATATTTTTAGCAGGACATTTAGTAAAATCAATGTTATTTTTGTATGTAATTGTATAATTTTTTTTTTTTTCTCCAGTGTATAATGGAAAATTTAATGGAAAAAGTATATGCAGATTTTTGAAAAACGTATAAAAAAAAAAAATGCATTTTACTTTTACCATTGCATGACATATAGGAGGTGAATGAGTGCCTGTGTTTGGAGTTATGGAGGATATATTTGCACTTTGTATTTGACAGGCATGGAAAACGTTTTACCCATTGGCCAGATGATGCTAATGAAATGTTGCTAGGGGTGGCGGAGCAGATTGTACGTGTCACCAAAGAAAACCAGGCCTCCATGGTGGACACTTCCCATGTGGAGAGACAAGTCAGGTATATTGTTTTGCTTGATGTCCATAAAAAGAAATGCAGAGTTAAGCCATGCATTGAGAAAATATAAAATGTATCTTTGTATATTATTTTTGTCAGTTGAACATATGAATCTAGTATCTGGAACAAGATTGTTTATTTTAGATTAAGTCAAATACTTAATTTTTTTTTCTGTACTTAAAAGAAAGTACTTAAAAGAAATCCAGGCCATTACCACAAAGGTGAGTCTGAGGCTCATATGTTTTTACAATGTCATGTAAAACAGTCAATTTAACCAAACCTGTAGCATTGCTGTTCACTTTTTTTAATAGGATCAGCTCCTAAGTCAAGGGCAGTGTTTGCTGCAAGACTTGTATCTGTTACAGGTACACGGTTGACATTGTAAAGTTAGTTTCCTATTGAAAGCCATAGCAACATAATTCACAATGTAAAATAACTAAAATTGGAAAATTGATAATGGCATTTAATCACTTTTAAAATTATTTCAGAAATAAGTAAGCTTTTATTTTAAGTTTAAAAAAAAGTCTAAACTTGCTTGTTTTGACAGCTTCCGGAAGAAATTCTAGAAAAAATATTAATGGAGATGGTGCTGGAGGAAAGTGATCCTGCATATTTGAATCTGTCCTTAATATGTGAAAGATTGCATGGCTTGACAGTAAGATTACATTGATAATACTTTTCAATAATTCTATTGAGTGAAAGTATATTCTTGTTAAGTAGAATGTTTTATGCTGCTTTAATTTAGCCATAGAAACCAAGCAAGCCAGGTAGGCTACATGGTCTATTCACGAATGTCTTTAGTTATTATGATGCCCCTGATTGTTTAAAAGTGAAAATCAACTTTATGTATTAGCGAGTTTAAGCAAGGCTTGTTTTGGGTCCAACAGGTGTACTAGGGAATTACCACAGTTTATGTAATGGCTATGTGTTGATATGTGTTCATGAAGACATTTATTGATGCCTAACGATGATTCTTGCCTAACATGAACAATTTAGTTTACAAGTCGTGGTAAAAAAGGAATCCTCTGGGGCTTCTATCGTGACCAGTCTCTCATTGGGTACTGCTCACAGGACAGTGGCATGCAGTATGAAGATATAAGAAAGAGCCAGGTGACTCCCCAACAAACTTGAACAAATATAGTTCATTGAAAATAAAAATAGTTTCAATGGTTTAACTTGAAACCAAAAGAAAATACTACATCCAACTGCATTATATATTTGTAATAAAGTTCTTTGTTTGCAATTTTGATCTCCTTGTTTGTTTTCATAGTACTTTTGACAGGAAAGCAGGACTCAAAACAGATAAATAAGTGCTTTGAAGTAAGAAAAAAAAATCTTCAGACAACTGTGAATGAATGATCTACTTTGTCAGGGCTGCATAACTCTGGGGCAAGAAGGTTTTCATTTTTGATCCCCCTGAGGCCTTCATTACCTGATTTGAATTAATTTGCTTAATTGGACAAGTTTAACGCTTTTATTTGCTCTTAAGCAGTTGGAGTTTTACAGACAGCTACAAAAACCTGCTGGACTGACTGTAACTCTAGAGGAGCAGAATTGTGCACCACTAAATGTATATATTATAGTTGATGTGGGATTTTGACAATTTATGTGTGGGGAAATTAAACTCGTTCACTCCAAATGTTTATTAATCAGAGAACACGTGGATGCATTATTACAAATATTAACCATCTATCCATCATCAATAACCATCATCGACTTCATCCAATACAGGGTCATGGTGAGCTGGAGCTTAACCCAGCAGACACGGTGCAAGGCAGGACTCTACTTAGGATGGGACACCATCACTGGCCAACTCTCACAAGCATGCACACAGAGGGCAATTTAGAGTGACCAATGTTGATTGGTGGATGGATGGTTAATAGTAAGTTTTGGATGAGGGGAGGAAACTGGTGTGCCTGGTGAAAACCAACACTAACACAGGGAGAACATGCAAACTCTCCTGAAACAGGAATCAAACCTTGGACCCTGGAGCTTTGAGGCAGCAACACTAACCACCATGCCCATCAAGCCAAATATACATGATAATGTAATCAAAAAAATCAACTCCCTTTCTACTAATTCATTTATATAAGATATATCACATTATTTTTTTTTTACATACAGTTACCCATTTATACAGTTGCAGCTGTGACCCCCCCTCCTGGGATTGAACACCTAACGCTGTGGCCAGAAGTCCAGAGCCCTAACCACTATGCTACCTCTTGTGTATGTAATCAAAAAAATCCACTCCCTTTCTACTAATTTATTTATATACCAACAAACTTATGTTCAATGATTATAATATTTAATACGAGACCCTAGTTGGATTTTTATTTGCATCACAGCTTGTTATTTAGGGTTTGGGGTTAAGGTTAGGGTTGGTTTGTCTTTAATTCCACTTTTAGCCACCAGCCGCTCACGCTTCAATACAACTGCACCTTGCTAAGAGACCCATTTAATCACCATCTATGTGACTACATGATAAAACACTTGATTGTGTGTGTTTCACATATGGGCTTAAATTGCTATAGATATTTTTTTAGCTTATACTTTTATTTGAAATAACTAGCATTTGTACCCATCTATAGAGCTGGGTATTTTACTGGAGCTATCTGAAGTACCTGTCTTAAGGGTGCAGCAGCAGTGCCCTACCTGGGTTTGAACCCTCAGCCCTCTGGTCAAGAGTCCAGAGCCATAAATATTAATCCACATGCTGGTATATCTATGTGAACATCTGCAGGAGTGAATATACCTTATATCTTTCACTTCGTGCATGCTGCAGATTATAGAAAATAAATATATATGTAGTAAAAACTGATTGCAGAATGGTTTACACAGGCCTGTATTTTTATTTTACATCTGCATCTAATTTCATTTTGTATTTCCTTTAGGATATGGAAATACATGGCACAGAGATATTTAGCTATGACATACAAACTCCATTGCCATATGTGCCACACACATCTGTGTTGGGCCAGGTTACATGGAACTTATAAAAGGGATGATCCTTGTGGGATACTCACAGACAAAAAGCAGGTCAACATGATATAACCAAAGGGACTTAAACAAAGGGATAATTCAACTTTGATAAATCAATTGGAATATCAGCTTAAAGGACAGAAAAAAAAACTGGGATGCATATAATATGAGTGACTAAACTACCTGAACTTCAGCTTCCTATATTTTATTGCATATACCTGAGCTTAAAAAAAAAAAAAAAAAAAACAATTACCAAGGTTTGAACTTGCAACATAACATATTTGAGGAGCATAGAGCTTTAGCCTGCTGCACCACTGGGCAGTTGATGAAATGTGTTAATTTTTTAAGCTTACATCCATCCCTGATCAGCTTTTGCTGAAAACAGGTTTCTGCTCGATTCTAGAAATGCTCTATTTCCTGTTTGAAAATTTCTGGTTTCCTGTTTGGTAGAATGTAGTGATCCAGCCAGATTGTTCCCCCAAGAACTGATCTAGGATCAGTGAGAGAAACAAAAAGCTCACCTCTGAGTTCTAGCAGCAGATGGCGGGAGCCTTTCTCGAGGCTTCGGCCCAGCAGCAGTCAACCCCAGGGCCCAAGCTCACCGCCGAACTCCAGCTGCTGATGACGGAAGTTAGTCTCGGCCCCCTAGCTCAGCGGCAGCCCGCACTCAAGCAATGAGACATGGACACTGCCACAGCTCCGAGCCACACTGGCGAGCGTCACTCTCGCCTCATCAAGCCGGGGGAAGTTTAGCGGGACATCACACTGGGAAACTTACATGACAAAGTTCCAAATGATTGCCCGGTTCAACGGATGGACGGTTTCAGAAAAAACAGCCCACCTGGTAACAGCTCTAGACGGTCTGGGGGAACAAGCGTCACTTGACCTGCCCTATGGACAAGAATTGGAATTTGACACATTGTGCATTGCCCTTCAGCATCGCTTCGGAAAAAGACTCCCTGAACTAGAGCTCTATGACCGGCTATACGCCAGGAAAAAAGGTTGGAGAGAAGCTGGGCACCTTGGCTGCGGACATTGAACATTTGGCATGCCATGCCTTCAAAGACACGCCACCTGATCACACCGAACAGCTTGCCTTCGACCTATTCATCTGTGGCCTCTTTCCTAGCGAGCTGTGCTGCCATGTCCGTCTGGCCCACCCAAGCTCCGTCTCTCAGACACTTGAGAAGGTGGAGGAAATGGAGAGCATCTTAATGGAAGAGTTCAGGGCCAGACGCCATAGCGGAACCAAAACCGTAGGGGGAACCCGAAGGGAAGGCCGTCTGTGCCACCCAGCCCGCAGAGCCAGAGCAACCATGGAAACCACCAAACTGCCAACAGTATCACCGGCCCTTCACCAAGTCGAGACCCCAGCTTGATGCTACTAAGGCACCACAGCCTCCCAATCCGCCGGGAAACGCCAGCGGTTCGGCATAGTGGAGGAACTGCCAACCCGTCTTACAGCACCCTCCAAATCATTTACCCTTGGGTTCATCAGGTGTATGGGACAAGGGAGAAGCCTGCATATCCAGTGCCAGCTTAACAGGTTCCAGTTACAGGTCTGGTCGACACCAGATCCACCATTAGCCTGTTATGCCCCGACACCCTTCCTACGGACAAAGGGGGGAACCTAGAAGTGTGGCACCCCACTACAGCCAGGATTAAGATAGTCACTGGCCAAATGGCACCCATCCACAGCAAACAAGTTCTACAGATCCGTCTGGGGGACCTCCTATTGGCCCACAAATTCTGGCTTGCTGACATTGGGGACCCGTGCATCCTAGGCTTAGATTTACTCTCTAAGGTTAGAGCATGTTTGGACTTAGGCACCTCAGTCCTCCGGATCGGCCACCACCATCTGCCCATGGGGTCCGGAGCAGAGCTGCTACCAGGGGTCCACGAGACACTGGGCCTCCAACGACATAGCCCTGTCACAGACACCACCGAAGCCATGCTCCGCCCCGAGCAAAGGGCCGCCGCAATCATGCCAACTCAGACTGAAAACTTGCCTACCATCGGCACCGACATTGAACCCCTGGAGCTGGAAGGAGCAGTAGCTGAGCTATGGAAATATAGCCGCATTTCGGCCTATCTTCCAAAGACCAGAAGTCACTACGCCACCTCTTGCATGAGTTCTGCAATGTCTTCTCCCCTAACTCCCAGGACTATGCCCGCACCAGGTTAGTTCTACACACCATTGACACCGGCTCCACATGCCCAATCCGCGAACGGCCTCGCCGCCCGCTACTGGCCAAGAAGGAGGCTGCTGAAAGGATGATGTGAGAGATGGCTGCCGCCGGATTCATCGAGCCATCGGACAGTCATTGGGTGGCCCCTGCCCTCTAATAAATAAGAAGGACGGGATCTACCGGTTCTGTGTAGACTATCGCCAACTCAACGCGGTCACCCGCAAGGACTCTTACCCACTTCCCCGGATCGATGAGGCCCTAGACTGCCTCTCCTGGTCTTTTTGGTTCAGCTCCTTGGACCTCCAGAGTGAGTAGAGGCAAGTGGAACTAGGTGCAGCTGCACGTCCCAAAACGGCTTTCTCCCTCAGACAAGGGCTGTGGCAGTTCATGGTCATGCCCTACTGACTGTGCAACGCTCCCGCTACCTTTGAGCGTTTAATGGAAACAGTCCATCAGTGGAAGTTAGTCGGACAGCGACCTCGTAAGGAGAACCTTGCCCGTCTCTCCCCCACAGTCAAGGTGCTCTATGGCCAATGGGAAGGTTTGGAAACCAAAGAAGGCATCCTGTACTGGCGAGACCCTGCCAAAGACTCTCACCGCTCACACAACTCGTAGTTCCACAGAACCTCCAGCCCGAAGTCCTCTGAGTCATGTATGGCGGCCCTGGTATTGGCCACTCTACACTGCAGCAGTAATAAGTGGGGGGTACCCCTTGAGCTAGTGGGGATCGATGTCCTACGCCCATCCCCCTGCACAGATTATGGCAACTGTTACATTCTCGTGGCTATGGACTACTTTACGAAGTGGCCCGAGGCGTAGGCGGTGCCCGATCAAGGCGCCACCACCTGTGCCGATGCCCTATTGGAGTGGATATTCTGCCAGTTCAGGGTCCCCAAAGAGTTACACAGCGACCAGGGAAGAAACTTTGAATCCCAGGTCCTTTGTAGGGCTTGTGACCGTCTCGGTATTCGCAAAACCCAGACAACGCCTCTCCACCCTCAGAGCAATGTGTTGGTAGAGCGTTTTAATACAACGCTGTCGACCCAGCTGGTGATCCTGACCTCCAGACATCGACTGGGATATTCACTTGCCCTTGACACTCCTGACTTACCGGACTGCCACCCATGAATCTACGGGCTGCAACCCAGCAGCCCTAATGTTTGGCCATGAGCTGTGCACCCCAGTTGAGATACAGTTTGGGAAACTACTGGAATCGGAGTTGAGGGAGGGCCAGACCGGAATATCTGACCACTCTCCAAGAATACCTGAAAACTGCAACTGAAAACCCTTTATCAGATTGTGGTGCTGCATGGAGACCATCTGTCTCACTACCTAGGAAATAATTCCAAGGACCCCGTAGCTGACCACCCATCCTGGCAAAGCCCCCACACCGATACTGCTCGTGCCTTGCTGGGCTCAGAGCCTGCCCACTCTGGGTCTGCACCGACCAGCCGCTGCCGTGTCGTTCCCCCCCTGAGCCTGACTCCGAGCCTGCTACGACTGGGACCAGACAGCAGACCGTGCACCGGAGCCAGCATAGGCAGCCAGCTCGTTTTAGTCGCTGACTACTTGTTTATGTCCAGCCGGGATGGCTGGAAGTGGGAGGCAATGTATCAAGCTGGACCTGAAGCTAGAGCTACCGTCCTCTGTCCGACGGCTTCGGGACACTTGGTGTAGAGACTCATTTGCATACACCAGAGCAAAGAACTATGGGGAGGTACTCGCTCTGTTGCGGGGTCCCGTTCCCTGATTATTATCCAAAATTATAAATGTTATTGTGTTAAAATTGAGAAATGTAGGTCAGTCACCGTCATGTCGCCGTCTAGTCCACATATGCCCCTTCCCCTCTGTGCTGTCTGTCAGTGGTTTGTTTTCCCCAGTCTCTGTTGTGAAGATGTGCTGTGTTTTTAAGGATTGCTGGGAATTAAATAAAAAGCTCTTCTGCTAAAGATTCATTGCAGTCTCTTTCATTGAACCCATGCAAGCAGAAATGCTAGAATACCTTATCATTATGAACCTTATATTTATGAACACATCTAGCATTTGCATAGCAGAAACACCTTATTTAAATAAAAAAATAGGTGTGGGACACATTGCTGCTGGTCCAGTTAAAAACCCAACTGTATAAATGGGTAATTGTATGTCACAATTGTAAGTTGGCCTGGATAAGTGTGTCTGCTAAAAAATAATAATAATAATAATAATAATAATAATAATAATAATAATAATAATAATAATAATAATAATACGCGTGCATGGTTAGTATTTGAATGGGAGACTGCCTTGCATCATAATGATAAGGTATTCTAGCATTTCTGCTTGCATGGGTTCAATGAAAGAGACTGCAATGAATCTTTAGCAGAAGAGCTTTTTACTTAATTCCCAGCAATCCTTAAAAACACAGCACATCTTCACAACAGAGACTGGGGAAAACAAGCCACTGACAGACAGCACAGAGGGGAAGGGGCATACATGGACTAGACGGCGACATGTCGGTGACTGACCTACATTTCTCAATTTTAACACAATAACATTTATAATTTTGGATAATAATCAGGGAACGGGACCCCGCAACAGCACGACTACCTCCCCATAGTTCTTTGCTCTGGTGTATGCAAATGAGTCTCTACACCAAGTGTCCCGAAGCCGTCGGACAGAGGACGGTAGCTCTAGCTTCAGGTCCAGCTTGATACACTGCCTCCCGCTTCCAGCCATCCCGGCTGGACATAAACAAGTAGTCAGCAACTGAAACGAGCTGGCTGCCTATGCTGGCTCCGGTGCACGGTCTGCTGTCTGGTCCCAGTCGTAGCAGGTTCGGAGTCAGGCGAGGCAGGGGGGGGGGAAATGACACGGCAGCGGCTGGTCGGTGCAGACCCAGAGTCGGCAGGCTCTGAGCCCAGCAAGGCACGAGCAGTATCGGTGTGGGGGCTTTGCCAGGATGGGTGGTCAGCTACGGGGTCCTTGGAATTATTTCCTAGGTAGTGAGCCAGACGGTCTCCATGCAGCACCACAATTCGATTCAGGGTGCAGAGTCTCACGCGGTAGACCACCTCTGTCAGACGCTCAAGGACTTGGCAGGATCCTTCCCAGGCGCTATCCAGCTTAGGGCTGAGTCCTTTCTTGCGCCGCGGACAGTACACCCAGACCAGCTCACCTGCTTGGAACCCTCGGTCTTGGGCATGGTGGTCGTAGGCCCGTTTCTGTCAGACTCTGGCCCCCTGTAGATGTTCCTGGGCAAAGGTGTGAGCAGTTTTCAGGCGTTCTTGGAGAGTGGTCAGAGCGGTCTGGCCCTCCCTCAACTCCGATTCCGGTAGTTTCCCAAACTGTATCTCAACTGGGGTGCACAGTATATATACGGTAGTTCTTCATAAAAGTTAGAAAAGCTTGTCGGAAACAGCATCTGTGCTCCTGATTGGAGGGTTGTGAGTTCAATCACAGGTGTGGGACACATGGCTGCTGGTCCAGTTAAAAACCCGACTGTATAAATGGGTAATTGTATGTCACAACTGTACGTTGGCCTGGATAAGTGTGTCTGCTAAAATAATAATAATAATAATAATAATAATAATACGCGTGCATGGTTAGTATTTGAATGGGAGACTGCCTTGCAATAGCAGATACTTTAAACTTTTCTTTGGCATTTTACTCCAAGATGGACGTCGAGGATATATGCAGGTAAACAGCGTTTAACCACTTTGAATTTGGGCAATATATCTTTTAACCACTTCTCATATAAGGGATACAGAGTTTACTCACTTCTACTCTCCTGTGATGTGCAAATCCTGTGTTAAAGACAATGTATTTTAACGGTGAGCGTCTGTGTTGTGTTCAGAGAATGTGAGCGGAGCGAAGCGGTGACAATTCCGTTCACTGCTCATAACAATATCCTCCGCTCTAATCCGCTCCCCTGCTCCAGACAAAATGTGTATATATATATATATGTGTGTGTAAATAAACTAGTTGTTTTTCCCCCAATCGTGTTGCTGATTGCAGATGAAAAGATGTATTGCACATTCAGAAAGGAATATCATTTAATTGTCCTTATAAATCATATACCTTGACCCAACCGAAATAATAATATTAAAAAAACAACTATGCAAAAAAGCCGACATAAAGTGCTCAGAGAAGTTGTAGTGGTGGTTTAAAAGATTAGCTGCATTACTGCTTGTTTAAAATGAAAGGGACTGTGCCTTTAATGATTCCGGCTTCACCCTCTAGAGGGCAGAGGTCAGTTTACCAGCACAAAAGGACTATGTGTAACCAACCAACCAACCAACCACAGCTAAACTTTATTAAGCACCCCAAAGGGAAGCTAGGAAGGTTCCAGAGAGATTGTTAGCCGGCAGGGAAATCCAGGAGCCACAGCTTAAGGAGTTGGGTAACTAAATAAACTTGGAGTTGAGAAAGACAGTTTGTTATATTTAAAACGGCCTTAAACTAAAACATTCAATGTGCTTGTGGGCTGTTGTGACTGTGAATTATTGCATTCTACACAGGAAGAAGCCTAAATCTGGACTTAGTGAAATTACAGAGACTGAACTGATTTTATTTAAAAGTTACATGACTATTTCCTAACATTTTGTGGTGTTATCTAAAGTATAGGTTACATAGACTGATTCCAATAAGCATTGTCTTTTTGTTTGGTTTTATTTTAGAATTATTAAAAGGGCAGTTTTGTTGTAAAGTTATAAATAAAAGTAAGAAATAATTATCAGGGGCAGCTGCAAGTTGGAGACAGTCTAAACAAGTGAAACTCTTTATGTAAGTGCTCTTCCAGTGATAAGGCTACTGTGGATGTCGGTGCACTGAATAGGTTTGTTGGTTTTTATGGGTTTGTCTCATTGATTGTAACCAATTGTAAACCTGTGACTCCCAGTTTCTGTGCTGAACCAAAATATTTTATATTAAATAAGCCACTTAATAATCAAAGTAACAGGGTTAAGTTTAATAAATAATACACCTGATGTCATTTGATAGGTTTAAGAACATAAGAACATAAGAACATAAGAAAGTTTACAAACGAGAGGAGGCCATTCGGCCCATCTTGCTCGTTTGGTTGTTACTAGCTTATTGATCCCAAAATCTCATCAAGCAGCTTCTTGAAGGATCCCAGGGTGTCAGCTTCAACAACATTACTGGGGAGTTGATTCCAGACCCTCACAATTCTCTGTGTAAAAAAGTGTCTCCTATTTTCTGTTCTGAATGCCCCTTTTTCTAAACTCCATTTGTGACCCCTGGTCCTTGTTTCTTTTTTCAGGCTGAAAAAGTCCCTTGCGTCGACACTGTCAATACCTTTTAGAATTTTGAATGCTTGAATTAGGTCGCCACGTAGTCTTCTTTGTTCAAGACTGAACAGATTCAATTCTTTTAGCCTGTCTGCATATGACATGCCTTTTAAGCCCGGAATAATTCTGGTCGCTCTTCTTTGCACTCTTTCTAGAGCAGCAATATCTTTTTTATAGCGAGGTGACCAGAACTGAACACAATATTCAAGATGAGGTCTTACTAGTGCATTGTACAGTTTTAACATTACTTCCCTTGATTTTAATTCAACACTTTTCACAATGTATCCGAGCATCTTGTTAGCCTTTTTTATAGCTTCCCCACATTGTCTAGATGAAGACATTTCTGAGTCAACAAAAACTCCTAGGTCTTTTTCATAGATTCCTTCTCCAATTTCAATATCTCCCATATGATATTTATAATGTACATTTTTATTTCCTGCGTGCAGTACCTTACACTTTTCTCTATTAAATGTCATTTGCCATGTGTCTGCCCAGTTCTGAATCTTGTCTAGATCATTTTGAATGACCTTTGCTGCTGCAACAGTGTTTGCCACTCCTCCTACTTTTGTGTCGTCTGCAAATTTAACAAGTTTGCTTACTATACCAGAATCTAAATCATTAATGTAGATTAGGAATAGCAGAGGACCTAATACTGATCCCTGTGGTACACCGCTGGTTACCACACTCCATTCTGAGGTTTTTCCTCTAATCAGTACTTTCTGTTTTCTACATGTTAACCACTCCCTAATCCATGTACATGTGTTTCCTTGAATCCCAACTGCGTTCAGTTTGAGAATTAATCTTTTGTGCGGGACTTTGTCAAAAGCTTTCTGGAAATCTAAATAAACCATGTCATATGCTTTAACGGTAAAGAGAATATTGGCACAGACGGGGAGGTGTAACAAAGTTATCTAATTGAATTTGAAGACGCTTTCTCATTATTATTGTTTGGTACTGAAAACATGCGTACATTTCGAACTTTGCATGTGATTCCTATCAAATTAGCTTCATACAGGGCTTATTTGTATGTGAATATCTCATAGGGAGCTCAAAGCAACCCACAAACACATATGAGTGAGTCGACGGGGCTGGCAGACCACCCTGGCTGTACTAGTGTATGAACTATCCTTAATTTAAGAGTGCAGAAAATATAAACTGTGTTCACAGCGCTGTATGGTGCATAACTGCAGAACTGTATAAGAACAATAACCGCAGACAGAGGGACACACACACACACACACACACACAGGTGACGTTTCTCACATTTTTATATGGCACAAATGCAGCTCCACAATCGGGAAATATATATATATATATATATATATGAAGAGTTTAGATGCAAAATGCGATATACACTATTTGCACCAAAACTGAGCTAAAAGCAGGATCATTCATCTCACAGTGCCTACTTTCTGATGTTCAGTGTCCTTTGTCTTCAAAACACTCTATTCACCACGTTAAATACAACTCAAATTATCGTTTCTTTCCATAACTCACTATACGCCAGGCTTCTAATTTATCAAAATCCGACATATCCACTGAGCCAGTACATTATCACAGTTGTGTTACTGTATTATGGCAGAGCATAGTAGCGTATTTAATCTTGTAAATTGTGATTTTATGATTAAATGATGAATAAATAAAAAAATGCAGGGAAGTCAATTTTCTAACAGGGTGTAGCAATGGTGAATAAGCATTCAAATAATTCATAGAAAACTGTCACTTGATCAGAACTGTGAAACCTTCCGTTATCTCCCTTGCAATGCCAACCCCGCTTATTGGTGTTTTCCATTTGTGTTCTCCTTCTGCATGGGATGAGAAGTTTATCGTTTGTATTTACTGAAATGCGTTGCATCTTTAGAAATAAGTGTAAAGTCATTTTATAAAAATGTGGAGATTTATACTAGGTTATAACCCTGACTGAAGATGTCATTAGCAAAGGGGGCCAGTTGTACTAACGAGGTCAAACAATAGGTCACGTTTTACTAAACATTTTAAAACCAATAAACAAACAATTACCATAATTAACACTATCATAGTATTTTGCTTAAAACATAATAACACAATATTCATAATAAAGTTGAGTTCTTATTTATAAACAGTGACATGTTTATAGCTTGGGACTCCCTGTCTGTAGCTTGGTGTTGTTTACATTAACTTCAGCATATTTTAAGTGATTGAAAGCTGAAATTGCTTTTTTAAAACACTTTTCTTCTACCAATAAGGTATTGTTAAGCGATAATCAGTTTGTTTGAAAACCAGCCTTTAATCATAAGAACATAAGAAAGTTTACAAACGAGAGGAGGCCATTCGGCCCATCTTGCTCGTTTGGTTGTTAGTAGCTTATTGATCCCAAAATCTCATCAAGCAGCTTCTTGAAGGATCCCAGGGTGTAGGCTTCAACAACATGACTGGGGAGTTGATTCCAGACCCTCACATTTCTCTGTGTAAAAAAAAAAATGCCTCATATTTTCTGTTCTGAATGCCCTTTTGTCTAATCTCCATTTGTGACCCCTGGTCCTTGTTTCTTTTTTCAGGCTGAAAAAGTCCCTTGGGTCGACACTGTCAATACCTTTTAGAATTCTGAATGCTTGAATTATTTCGCTGCGTAGTCTTCTTTGTTCAAGACTGAATAGATTCAGTTCTTTTAGCCTGTCTGCATATGATATGCCTTTTAAACCCGGAATAAGTCTGGTCGCTCTTCTTTGCACTCTTTCTAGAGCAGCATTATCCTTTTTGTAGCGAGGTGACCAGCTGAACACAATATTCAAGATGAGGTCTTACTATTGCATTGTACAGTTTTAAGATTACTTCCCTTGATTTAATTCAACACTTTTCACAATATATGCGAACATCTTTTTGGCCTTTTTTATAGCTTCCACACATTGTGTAGAAGTTAACAAAAAACTCCTAGGTCTTTTTCATAAATACCTTCTCCAATTTCAATATCTCCCATATGATATTTATAATGCACATTTTTATTTCCTGCGTGCAGTACCTTACTCTTTTCTCTATTAAATGCCATTTGCCATGTGTCTGCCCAGTTCTGAATCTTGTCTAGATCATTTTGAATGACCTTTGCTGCTGCAACAGTGTTTGCCACTCCTCCTATTTTTGTGTCGTAATGTAGATTAGGAATAGCAGAGGACCTAATATTGATTCCTGTGGTACTCCACTGGTTACCTCACTCCATTCTGAGGTTTCTCCTCTAATCAGTACTTTCGCTGATAATAGGTGCACAGATGGCGATTCCTTGTGCTGGGATAAAATAAGGTTCTGCACAGTGCAAATAAATCACCTGTTCTGTCACATGCTTTACAAGCAGAACCTTTATTGCAGCATTTAAAAATATAAAATCCATTTATACAAAAACTTCCAGCTTTCTTGAAAAGAATCTGAGTTTCCCTTGTTTTTCTTTTGGATTTGTTTTGCTCTCATTAGTATCTAGAGTAGATGCAGCATCTGTCAGTTCTGGCAGATTTTATTGTACTTGCTGAAGTGGTTTTCTCCCACTGCTAATTAAAACAAATAGCCACTAAGCTATTTCATCCCGAGGGCTCAACCTGTGTCATGTCTACTGTAGATGCCTGTAACCAGATCCAGACTGCCATGCTTGATCGTATGCCTGGAGAGAACAGTCATCTAATGGACTGTGGACTGCCCTTTTAAATTCCAGAGAAATGTGCTAAAAAAAAATGAACGCCTACAAAGCTGACTGCAGTCGTACAGCTGGACTGGAAACTACCAACGAGTCAAAATAGGCTGCAAACTGGTGCCTAGCAAAAACATTGACATTGCCACTGGTCTCAATGGGACAATAGGGAATCTTCAAGGTGTTTCCTACTATCTGGAAAACACAAGTATGGTCAAAACCATAACCATCTCATTTAACAATGGAGTCACCCATACCTTTTCAACGTTTACGAACAAAGTTTGAAATCATGGACAGAGTCTACGTTGTTCGAGAGTACTTCCTAGTCACTGGTGCTCATTCAATCACCATTCACAAATGCCTGGGTAAGACTCTAAAACAGTTAGGATGGATCTTGGTAACTTCATTTCCTCCTATGGCCAAAGTTTCATTGTTATATCTTTAAGCATCCTTTCATTGCACTTCATTGTTACATCCTTAAGCGATGTCCACCTTATCAACTTTTTGACCCCACCTGCATTTAGGCACCTCAAACTGCAGTTGCAGAGTACAATAGGCTCAGAGGGATTTATTGCCCTAAGTTGATAATCTTGAAGGAGACCAATGAGAACGAACAGGAGAGGACCCGGTAGTAGTCGTATACATCGGTACAAACAACATTGGAAGAGACAGACCAAAATCCCTGCAAAACAAATTCAGAGAGCTAGGAAGGAAATTAAAAGAGAAAACCAAAACTGTGGTATTTTCTGGTATACTACCGGCACCTTGCAAAGGACCATATGGACAGCTGGAAAAAATTAATCTAAACGCATGGCTGAAGATGTGGCGCACAAGGGAAGGCTTCACCTATCTTGATCATTGGACCACATTCTACAACGAGGGCTATCTGTATTGACGGGACGGACTGCACTTATATAAAAAGGGAACCAGTCTACTCGGAGAAAAGATCCTCGAGCAGGTTCAGAAGCATTTAAACTAGAAAGGAAGGGGGGAGAAATCAACAAAAAAACAGAAGGGAGACCGCATCAAAACAAGAACAACAACTCAGGTAAGACAACCATTAAATGTATTTATCTAAACGCTAGAAGTATCAGAAACAAAATTTTAGAACTTGAAGCTACTGCACTAACAAGTAACTATGATGTGATAGGTGTTACAGAAACTTGGTTGTCTGAGAGTGATGGGGACGAATATAATATTTGTGGGTATACACTGTATAGGAAAGACAGGCAGGACAGAAGAGGAGGAGGGGTAGCACTATACATAAGAAACAGTCTTGAAGCCCAGGTGTTAAACCTGGACAAAGAAAATAAAGCCGAATCAATATGGGTCAGAATAACGGACAGAAATTCAAAGGGCATAATAATAGCAGCATGCTTATAGACCACCAGATTCAGACGATGAGCAAAATAATCTGTTATACAATGACATTAGAAATGTGTGTAGCAAAGGAGAAGGCATACTAATGGGGGATTTCAACTTCCCCCATATAAAATGGGAAAACCCAGTGGGGAGCATGACGGATGAAATTGAAATGATGGAAATGACAAATGACTGCTTCCTAACAATTTGTCAAGGCACCGAATAGAGGGGAGGCATGCCTTGATTTAGTCTTTTCAAATAGCGAAGATAGAATAACTAAAACAGAGGTCAGAGAACCACTAGAACCACAGACCACAACATGGTGTCATTTGAAGTGCTTTTTAAAACCCCAAAAGTAATGACTAAAGCAAAGGTTTACAATTTTAGAAAAGCAAACTATGAAGGTATGAAACAGAGACTAACAGAAGTAGATTGGAGTAAAATAGAGAAAACATCAACAGAAAAAGGATGGCTGTTCTTCAAGAATGTAGTACTAGAAGCATAAAACAATTATATCCCTAAAGTAGACAAATCTAAATGTAAAACTAACTTGCCAAAATGGTTTAATAGATCAATTAAAAAAAATATTCAGCAAAAAAAAGGCACTTTACAGAGCGTTAAAAAGAGACCAAAAAGAAAGTACACAGAAAGAGTACACGGAACTGCAAACGCAAGTCAAAAAGGAAGTTAGAAATGCCAAGAGAGAAATAGAAATAAACATTGCTAAGGGAGCTAAAACCAATTCCAAAATGTTTTTCCAATATTACAACAGCAAGAGAACATTCAAAGAGGAGATTAATTGTTTAAGAGATACAAATGGCAAAATCAATAGATGAAGAAAAAAAATAGCAAATATATTAAAATGATTACTTTTCACAAGTTTTTACAAAGGAAGATACTGACAACATGCCCCACATGTCACCCAGTTCCTATCCAGTTTTAAATAACTTTAGCATAACCGAGGCAGAAGTGTTAAAGGGACTAGGAGCTGTTAAAATAAACAAATCCCCTGGACCAGATGAGATCCTCCCAATAGTACCAAAAGAAATGAAAGAAGTTATTTACAAACCGCTAACCAAGATCATGCAACAGTCTCTTGACACAGGGGTGGTCCCGACAGACTGGAAAATTGCAAATGTAATACCGATCCACAAAAAGGGAAACAAAACTGAACCAGGTAACTACAGACCAGTAAGCCTGACTTCTATTATATGCAAACTTATGGAAACTATAATAAGATCCAAAATGGAAAATTACCTATATGGTAACAGGGTCCTGGGAGACAGTCAACATGGTATTAGGAAAGGGAGATCGTGTCTAACTAACCTGCTTGATTTTTTTGAGGATGCAACATCGATAATGGATAATTGCAAAGCAAAAGTTTTTGACAAAGTCTCGCATAAAAGATTAATTCTCAAATGGAACACAGTAGGGATTCAAGGAAACACATGTACATGGATTAGGGAGTGGTTAACATGTAGAAAACAGAAAGTACTGATTAGAGGAGAAACCTCAGAATGGAGTATGGTAACCAGTGGAGTACCACAGGAATCAGTATTAGGTCCTCTGCTATTCCTAATCTACATTAATGATTTAGATTCTGGTATAGTAAGCAAACTTGTTAAATTTGCAGATGACACAAAAATAGAAGGAGTGGCAAACACTGTTGCAGCAGCAAAGGTCATTCAAAAAGATCTGGACAAGATTCAGAACTGGGCAGACACATGGCAAATGACATTTAATAGAGAAAAGTGTAAGGTACTGCACGCAGGAAATAAAAAATGTGCATTATAAATATGATATGGGATATACTGAAATTGGAGAAGGAATCTACGAAAAAGACCTAGGAGTTTTTGTTGACTCATCTAGACAATGTGGGGAAGCTATAAAAAAGGCCAAGATGCTTGGATACATTGTGAAAAGTGTTGAATTTAAATCAAGGGAAGTAATGTTAAAACTGTACAATGCATTAGTAAGACTTCATCTTAAATATTGTGTTCAGTTCTGGTCACCTCGCTATAAAAAAAGATATTGCTACTCTAGAAAGAGTGCAAAGAAGAGCGACCAGAATTATTCCAGGTTTAAAAGGCATGTCATATGCAGACAGGCTAAAAGAATTGCATCTGTTCAGTCTTGAATAAAGAAGACTACGCGGCGACCTATTTCAAGCATTTAAAATTCTAAAAGGTATTGACAATGTCGACCCAATGGACTTTTTCGACCTGAAAAAAGAAACAAGGATCACAAATGGAGATTAGACAAAGGGGTATTCAGAACAGAAAATAGGAGGCACTTTTTTACACAGAGAATCGTGAGGGTCTGGAATCAACTCCCCAGTAATGTTGTTGAAGCTGACACCCTGGGTTTCTTCAAAAAGCTGCTTGATGAGATTCTGGGATCAATAAGCTACTCACAACCAAACGAGCAAGATGGGCCAAATGGCCTCCTCTCGTTTGTAAACTTTCTTATGTGCTTTTGCTTTCAGAATCGCCGTTGTTAACCCCCTTTCATGTCTCTGGTTAACCTGATCCCAGATAGATTCAATAATGTTTTCATGTTTTATATTGCTTCCAGTAGTGGTTATAAATCCCCTGCGAGCCCATGTAGCCATGTAATCATAAGCTACTCCAAAACATACCTACTGTCAGTGTAAAGACACACATTCTGGTCGTGGTTTTGGTGTAGAGCCATAAGGAGAGCTATTAGCTCTGCCTCTTGTGCTGAACACCCTCCATCCAATTTTCCTGTTAACAGAATTACATTAGATCCTTCTCTGGGTGACCAGGTGGCCCACCCTGTAACAAACGCTCTGTCTCCTTCCGACTGTAATAAACCACAGACCACAGACTGTAATGTATAGTTAGACTGTTGGCTGCAACCTGGAGATGGAAATCATGATCTGGGCATGGAATTCCTAATGCAGGTGCTGAGCAGATTTGCTGTTTGAGGGTTTCAAAGCCCTTTTCAGACTCAGGGGTCCATTCTAATTCATCATACTTTTCAGGTGAGTCTTGAGTAATGTGTATAGACGGCCTGCCGAAATGGCATAATCCTCTATATACTCCCTCACATAGTTTGTGGTTCCTAAGAACTGTCTGAGATCTGTTACTGTCCATGGTTTGGGAATCAACGTGAGAGCCTGCTTTCTGTCTGGACTCATGGCCTTACTATTGTAGTTAGCACATGTCCTAGATACGTTACCTCTTCTTGCAGCGATTGCCTTTCTTTGGATTACCCTTGGATCCCTGTTGTTGCAGTACCCGCAGAGTGTCCTGTAGGAGCGATCGTGCTTCTGTGAGGGAAGAACTGCACAACTGTAAGTCATCAACATATTGCAATATAGTTAAATGTTGGTTGTTGTCTACGGACCGTATTGCCTTTGCCACACATTGATGGAATATCACTGGTGAGTTGTGATACCCTTTTGTACACCTTTCATGGTGAATATGAGCTTCCATTGATCCTCGGTTCGGATCACCAAACTCCAAAATCCATTGCTGATATCAAGTACAGAGAACCAGCTTGCTTCAGCTATCATGTGCGGGCTAGCTACTATTTGTGCTGTTTTTGGCAAAGCCTGTTTAAGTCTCTGGTAATCAATTGTTAGTCGCCACTTGCCTTCCCCTTTAGGCACTGGCCAGATGGGGCTGTTTGTGGAGGAGTTACATTCCACCACAATCCCTTGGCCAGTAAATCAGTAATAATGTATTTTACTGCTGCCACTGCGTCTGATTTAGCTGGGTATTGCTTTTGGGGAGGGTGGGTGTCACCTTCAATTGCAATAAGCACGCCCACAGCCTTCCCACAATCATTTGAGTGTGTCGCCCATACTACCAAGTTCATCCTCACAAACTCCCTGACAGTAGAGCTGAGTGCTTCTACTTCATAGTACTTAATAGCAGTTATACGCCATCTTACACCATTCTGATGAGTCGCATCACTAACCCCCGAGGATAGTGTGCAAGCCCCAGTGTCAATTATCAATTTCAATTGTGACATAACATCCAGTCCTAAATGTTCCCTTCATGTGTTTTAGCATGATACATTTCAACTAGCGCCGAATGTGTTCCAATTACAAACTCTACCGGTTTAGTTTAAATGCAATCTGTGTTCCTCCGTTAACTCCTTCAATTATTACATATTGTTTTGTTAAAGGGACATCACATCCAAATCAGTGATTGTCACACACGCCCCTGTATCAACTTACATTTTACATGGGTGGCCTCCTACCTCCGTGTCCACAACCATCCTTTCATCCCCGTCATCATTACCTCCCGTCTTTGCTCCAACTGAGGCCAGCGCACATCACTCCCCTAGCTGCGCTTGCAGCCGTCGCAACATTTTTATGTATTCACTATTTTCAGCTCTTCCGCTGTTTCAGACTTTCCTGTAGCCACTGCCACTTTCCCAACAAATTATCTTTAAGTATCAATACGGTCATGTGATGAGTCAAAGGGGTTTCGGTCTGTAATTCAGCCTCCCGACAGTAGAAGGCATCAAACCAACTCGGGACTTACCTTACCAAGATCTCGTGACCATGACGAAAGTTATCTTTATGAGGGGCGGCACCTTGGTGAGGGGCGGAAGTACGAGTATCTAAATTCCAGCCATTGGAGTCAAGTGAATGATAAGGACACTTGTCAGTTGGGGATTGGTGTTCCACTGACTACAGAGGCGTGACGTTGCATACTAAAGGGAACGTACTACTGTGTTCGGGGTCGGTCCAAAGGAAAAATAGGCGGAGTATCGGGCGGAGGGACAAACGAAATTTGAGCAGCGGGGTTTTTGAATGGGGAAGTGAAAATTTTACTAATATTTCTTTTGTCTTTTTTTGTTTATGTCCGGGGACGCCAAGAAGACAATTAAGGACATTTTTCACTACCTGTTTTTGGGATTATTACTCCAGCACCCCCTCCCTCACACCGTTTTGTTTTCTTTCTTCTTTGCTGGCTTCCATTCTCAAGCTGTGACAGATCCTGTCCCTTTTCACAGTCTGAGCTGCACTGTTTATGTGTTCCCATTCATACTCATGTAAAGATCACATAGTGTTAAACACCTGCCTTTTCTAAAATGTTGCTTTATCTTTTGCTTAAACAAAACCAATCTAACCCAAGCAATTTATTAATAAAATTATCATTCCAAACTGACTTCTTACCAATATAATTTTCCAATATGACACGTTTCTCTACTTTGTGGGTTTTATTAATGATTTGTTTTCCTTTGCACCTTAAATTTACACATTTGTTGGTGAGCGGATGGACTTTAACTAGGGTTTTATGCCAATACCCTCATCTGCCCCACTTCGTGACAGTTTGTGTAACAGGTTTTTCCTATTAACAGGTTGTCCTGACTCACAAATAGGTCAACATGTAATAGCCAACAGACAAACATATATTACATACATATGTAACATCCAGTTCAGAGACCGCATATTATGCTCAACTGTTACCTAAAATATGACTATAGACTTATGTGTATAATCTTCAGAACCATACAGCTTGCTGGCCTGACCAGCCACAAACACAGTACAACACAAACACAATATAACTGTCCTTTACCACACACACACACAAGTATCTCAGTCACGAAAATATTTTTAATATTCTCATTTAGATCCCTTAAGTCTGTTTCAGGTTTAGTTTCAGGATTGCAGTTTTCAACAGAAGAACGCTGTAAGCTTGGTAAGTCCAAGCGATGCCCTCAGCAGCTTTTACTCCAGGTACTTCCTGGTGCCCAAGAGGAATGGCAGTTTCAGACCTATTCTGGACCTCAGGGTCCTCAATTTGTTCCTCAAACAGAGGAAGTTCAACATGTTGACAGCACAGCCTATTCTCCGTTCTGTTCAACCGGGCGACTGGTTCACATCGATCGACCTGCAAGACCCCTACTTCTATGTCCCGCTCCATCCCGCGCACAGAAAGTATCTGTGTTTTGCCTTTCAAGGCAACACGTATGAATTCTGCGTGCTGCCATTTTGCCTCTCGCTGGCACCCCGATAGGCTAGTTTGTGTGCATTCCAAAAGACGCGCAGAGGTGCACACAAAACAGGTCACAGATCACGTGACGAAGTTAAGGCTCTCAATACATCAACAGAAGAGCAACTTCATACCGTCTCAGTCCACAGTGTTCCTGGGGATCAAACTGAACTCTGTGAGCATGCTTGCCTCACTGTCGGAAGACAGGATTCGGTCATTGGAGGCCACACTTTCACTATTCAGAGAGGACAATCTCCTACAGGTCAAAATGTATCAAAGGTTGCTGGGGCTGATGGCAGCCACCTTGAGAATCCTTCCACTTGGGCTGCTGAGAATGCGCCCCCTTCAAGCCTGGGTGTACCCGGTCTGGTGGTGGCTCTGTCCTGGCAATCTGCGCCTCGGATCCCCTCACAGAAAGGAAGTGGTCACTACAGATGCCTCTAGACTGTGCTTGGGGAGCGGTCTGGAATGGGAGAGGAATAAGAGGTCAATGGAAGGGACATTGGCAGCGAGCGCACATAAATGCCCAAGAGCTGCAAGCAGTGAACCTGGCGTTATCAAATTTTTGCCAGCAGTTAGTGCACAAACATGTGCTGGTCCAGACGGACAACACTACAGTGGTAGCCTACATAAACCACCAAGGTGGCCTGTACTCACCAGGTCTTCACCACACAGCACACAGACTTAGAACATAAGAACATAAGAACATAAGAAAGTTTACAAACGAGAGGAGGCCATTCGGCCCATCTTGCTCGTTTGGTTGTTAGTAGCTTATTGATCCCAAAATCTCATCAAGCAGCTTCTTGAAGGATCCCAGGGTGGCCTCCTCTCGTGTCAGCTTCAACAACATTACTGGGGAGTTGATTCCAGACCCTCACAATTCTCTGTGTAAAAAAGTGTCTCCTATTTTCTGTTCTGAATGCCCCTTTTTCTAAACTCCATTTGTGACCCCTGGTCCTTGTTTCTTTTTTCAGGCTGAAAAAGTCCCTTGGGTCGACACTGTCAATACCTTTTAGAATTTGTTGTGAATGTTACTCTTATTCTGTTTTATTTTCTTTGTCCAGGTTTAACACCTGGGCTTCAAGACTGTTTCTTATGTATAGCGCTACCCCTCCTCCTCTTCTGTCCTGCCTGTCTTTCCTATACAGTGTATACCCACAAATATTATATTCGTCCCCATCACTCTCAGATAACCACGTTTCTGTAACACCTATCACATCATAGTTACCTGTTAGTGCAGTAGCTTCAAGTTCTAGATTTTTGTTTCTGATACTTCTAGCATTTAGATAAATACATTTAATCGTTGTCTTACCTGAGTTTTTGTTCTTGTTTTGTTGCGGTCTCCCTTCTGTTTTTTTGTTGATTTCTCCCCCCTTCCTTTCTAGTTTAAATGCTTCCGAACCTGCTCGAGGATCTTTTCTCCGAGTAGACTAGTTCCCTTGTTATTTAAATGCAGTCCATCCCGTCTATACAGATAGTCCTCGTTGTAGAATGTGGTCCAATGATCAAGATAGGTGAAGCCTTCCCGTGTGCACCACGTCTTCAGCCATTCTTTTTGATTAATTATTTCCAGCTGTCCATATGGTCCTTTGCAAGGTGCGGGTAGTATACCAGAAAATACCACAGTTTTGGTTTTCTCTTTTAATTTCCTTCCTAGCTCTCTGAATTTATTTTGCAGGGATTTTGGTCTGTCTCTTCCAATGTTGTTTGTACCGATGTGGACGACTACTACCGGGTCGTCTCCTGTTCGTTCTAGGAGCCTGTCCACGTTCTCAGTGATGTGCTTGACCGAGGCTCCCGGAAGGCAGCACACTGTTGTAGTAAGGGGGTCCAAACTGCGAACTGAACTTGCTGTGTTTCTCGATATGGAGTCCCCAGCAATCATGACCTCCCTTCTTTTTGCTGCCTGGTCACCACTGTCAATAGGGTCCTGGATGTTGTTCCTTTCATTCTCTTGTTGTTGGTTCTGCTCATCAAAATTCTGAAGTGACTCAAATCTGTTGGTTGTTTTGATTTCTGGTGGTGGTGTTTGACGAAGTTTCTTTTTTTCCCTGCTTCTGCCTACCTGAACCCAGCTGTTCTGACCTATCTCCCTGGTGGCTTTCAGTCTGTTAGGGGTGATGCAGACTTCCATGAATTGTGGGTGTGCCAGTTCCTCAAGATCCTGTTGCTGTCTCACTTCTTCCAGCTCCATTTCTAGCATACTTACTAGTTTATGCAAATCCTGGATCGCGCGGCACTTTACGCACACTTGGTTTAGCTCCGCTGGGTTTTCTCGGATTTCCCACATCAAGCAGGTGTCACAGATTACAGGCTTGAAGACCATGTTGAGGGTTTTTTTTTTGAAGTTTAGTTTCTTCTGCAGCCGTCAACCTGCTTTCAAACTGCTTCGAAACTGCTCTGTACTTTTCCACGCCTGTACTTCTCCCACTCGCTGTCGCTGGCAAGACTGCCTCGTTTAACTGCGTTCTTCAGCTGTGCTGTTGGCTCCTCCCCTCGCCCGCGTATCAAAACGGTGCTGAATTTGAATCAGCTGCTCCGAGTTTCAGCTTGTTTGTTATCAGAAAAACACACGCGTCTGTCTGACTTTGAGCTGCTGCTATGTTTCCCCAATGTCCTCTGTTTTCTGATTAAAGCAATTCAAGATGCAATTTCTCCTTTCTGCTTCGAAACTGCTCTGTACTTTTCCACGCCTGTACTTCTCCCACTCACTGTCGCTTCCACTCGCTGTCGCTGGGAACTTGTGTCTTGGTTGCACAGAAACTTACGTTCCATCAGGGCAGTTCACCTTCCTGGTGTGGACAACAAGGCAGCAGACCTCCTGTCCGGAAGAGCTCCAGACAGCTCAGAATGGAGACTGCATCCTCAAGTGGTGAAAGAGATTTGGGAGAGGTTTGTACTGCTCGAGTCGACCTCATTGCCCCCTATGGTTCTCCATGGAGAGAGACGGGGGGGGGGGGCCCTGGGAGTAGATGCGCTAGCCCACCCCTGGCCACAGGGGTTCTTGTATGTGTTCCCTCTGCTACCATTATTACCCCTGACACTAGAGAGGATCAGGGTGGAGAGAGCACAGGTTTTGCTGGTTGCACCCAAATTGCCAAAATGCCCTTGGTTTGCTCTCCTCCTCGACATGTTGTCGGGTCAGCCATGGCAGCTCCTGCCAAGCAGAGGGGTTATTATGACACCCGAACCCAGCCCAGCTCCAACTCTGGGTCTGGCCATTGAACCGAGCCATCTATTCAGACAGGGTTTGTCAGATGCAGTAGTAGAAACACTACAGTCTGCTAGGACGCCGAGCACTAGAGCCCAGTATTCATATATGGAAAGTTTTCCAAGACTGATGCATTACTGAAGTTCACGATCCTGTGATCTGCCCTATTGAGACAATAATAGCCTTCTTACAACACCTGTTTGATCCGCTTCCACTCTGAATGTATACCTGGCAGCAATATCAGTGTGCCACAATAAAATTGACTCTGTGTCCCCTGGGGCACACTTCCTTGCAGTGCAATTTCTTAAAGGGACTCGCGGGTAGCATTATGAACAAATCCAGCCTTTTTGCCAAAGGTGGTCTCATCATTAACCAACCAGTGTTTTTGGAAACTTTCAGACCTCCCCCGCACGAGTCAGAGGAGGACCGTAGACAGCACACCTTTGCCCGGTCCGGGCTCTGCTCTGTTACCTGGATAGGACACTGTCCTGGAAACAGTCCAACCAGCTGTTTGTCTGCTATGGGTCCTCCTCTATGAGCTTTGTAATGCTACTACATAGACAGGTAGTCAGACATTTGCACATTTTTACCACCGTGATGTTGCAAACCGAGCGAGGCCCTTTCTGGGATCTAGGGTGTTGCAGACGGCATGCCCTTAGGCGTCATGAGGGCTCTGAGGCTATCGCTGTGAGGCTGTACTGTCGGTAATCTGGAGCCACGGCAGCTTGGTTACATCTTCCCATTCGGTAATGGTGGTCATTCCACTTGAAAGGGAACGTTAGGTTAGTACCATAACCCTGGTTCCCCGAAAAGAATGACAACCATTACCCTTCGAGGTCATGTCCCCAGCTGACCTCTGATTTCGAAAGAAAATGGCAATATGCTACTGTGAGGACAACACTCTTCAACAGGAGGTGGGAGGGACTTCCTCCTCACAGCAGGGCCCTGATAGGGCAGCTTTTTATATATGCTCAGTGATTGGTGCTCAGAGAGGCCTTCCCATTAGGTAATGGTTGTCATTCTTTTCACAACGATCACCGTAGTGTGTGATTTGATTTTACAATTCGAGCACGATAGTATTGATTGTTTGTGTTTGTTTTATTAGTTTGATGCACTGAGATTTTGATTGATTTATTGATTTTCAATAAGTTTGTGTGCTTGTGTGGTTTTGTTTAATTAGTTTTTTTGTTTGTTTAGGATTCCCGGGCGATATTCCTGCCAGTGGCGCCGGGAGCATTAGCATTGTATTACTATTTTGTGTGTTTTCTTGCAAGGAGTACGACCTCTCCTAGTGGACGTAAGTGGTACTACCATTGCCTGGCTACAACAATCATTGAATTTTGTCTTAATTCTTTTCAATATTTTTGTTAATAAAATCGATTTTTATACTTTAATACCTACCTCCTTAGTGTTCATTTAATTGAAGGGACTTCAGTGGGGAACCTAACCTTAACCTTCTGGGAGTTAACTTTTTCTATTAAACTGATTGGGTTAACTAGTATTTTGATATTGGTATGTTGGGGCTCCTCTTGCTCCTGTAAATGTAAGATGTGGCGTAGTCAAACCTTACTCTTGCAGTAGTAACTAAGTTGCCCCGCGCCACTAAGGGCCATATAAGAAAGATAAATACTGTAACTGATTAGAAAGCCTTCTTTGTTCTTCTCCAAGTTTTCTCCATTTACATTGTAGATGCCATAACGAGTTACTGTAAATGAGATACAGTTTTAGCATACATATTTAATAAAGTACACATTTATTGAAATGTTTTTATAATTAAAAGTACAATGCAAATCGGACTTTTTGTGAACGTGCTATGAAAAAAAAATTCCCCAATGTATAAATTTGCCGAATTCAATACCAGCCAAATGTTCCCTTTTTTTCCGGTATATTTAACTTAAAAGAAATCTTTATGCTGACACCTCGAGTCATGTCAAAGTTTGTAGAGGGCACTGTGCATCTGACTGGTGCTTTTTAAGCTTGCATATTTTTGGAGGAAGTCTAATGCCATACATGCCAACAGTCAACAGTCCCTATATGGTCGGGTCAGTCCTGATATTTTACCCATATATATATATATATATATATATATATATATATATATATATATATATATATATATATATAATATATATAACCCAATGGTGTCGTGCACGTTTTTTTAAACAAAACAACAAAAAAAAGCAGTGACATACAGAGAAGCCTCAGGCATGTTGCATTTTGTATTTATTTATTTATTTTTTTTTTTACCAGTATATGTATGCAAATGCGTGTGTGTGTGTTTTAAGGAGGGGGGTGGGGGGGGGGGCGTCGTCGTCAAGTACCACAGACAAGAGGAAGGGGACGCGGCCCAAAGGTTTGACAACCGCTGGACGCAGTACTGCCTACGTGTTTCGTGTCCTGTAGTCAAATGTTTGCCTCTGTCACGTGCCTGCTGATTAAACTTTATGTTTAAAGATGAATCGGTTTCTCTTTTTGTATCAGCACAGTAGCACAGAAGCTAACCCTGACTCGTTGGCGCTGTAAACAGTGAAAGCAGTCCCCTCTGCTCGGTAGGTCAGTGCTGTGTTTACAGAGCACCTTGCACTGTGTGTGTACACTGGTGTAGCCTATTGGTGGGCCCCTCCTTTGTGGTGAGCTGAGTGGAAAAAAAAAGTTTCTATCACTTTGAGAGTGCTCGCGCCCACCTCTTGTTCGCAGGGAAGGAAACACACGAAAATGGCGCAGCATAACTGCTCTGCCACGTCTCTGGCTCTCAGCAGCAAAAAAAGCTATGCGCTCCTCACAACACCCGGACTGTACTTCCTCACTATAAGCAGTTTCTTTCTGGTCTCCCCCCCGGTCGCCGAAGCAGGTCTCTACTCGCAGATTGACCAGGTCGTGGTCTTGATCTCTGACGGTATCGACTCCCAGCTCTTTAACTCTTCCAACGCCTGGCTGGTGGAGTTCTACGCGTCTTGGTGCGGGCACTGCCAGCGGTTCGCCCCTGTGTGGAAAGCTTTGGCTAGCGATATTACAGGTGTGTTGGTTTGTTGTTATTATTATCATTATTGTTATTATAGTCGAAGATTTTAACATCGTTTTATTTTAACTGCTTGTGTTAAAAAAAAAAAAAAGAAGCGAAACTAATACGTCGTTGTATAAAACAAATACTAGTGGCGTTGTTAGTGATGCTGTCATTTTAATTCTAATGTGTTCTTGTAGTAATGATTGCATTACAGTTATTTTTCTTTACAGTAACCACAGGATTGTTTTCTGCTGCTGCATGTACTAATGCTGCAGCCTCAGTTTAGTGAATGTACCCTGATAATCGTTTCAATGTAGCCAGCTGTTACAAAACACGGGATGAGCTCAAGCATCATTTTCTGATTACACCGTATAATAATTTTTTTGTTGTTGTTCCTGGGTAGTAAGTGTTATTTCCTAATTGCTTATGCCTCAAAAGTATATAAAATGGCTATTATTCCCAACAAACTTTGCTTTTGTGACCAGGACAGTGATATTTCAAAATATCACTATTTCCAATGGGAAAACGGGCAAATGTGTGTCTTTTCGTTCACATAAAGTCAGAAAAAAACAACATATGAATCCAAATTAACATGTATTTATACTAAAGTAATACAAAAATGACTACAAAAGATTTAGAAGTGAGTAGTTTTTCGAGATTTACGATTATACTGGTATTTACCGAAATAGTGATATTTTGAAATATCACTGTCCTGGTCACAAAAGCAAAGTCTGTGGGGAATAATAGCCATTTTCAATTACTTTGGAGGCATAAGCAATTAGGAAATAACACTTACTACCCAGAAACAAAAATTGTGTTACATAGTGTATCAACCCAGACATTCATTGTAATAAAAGTTTAGCCGAGTTCAACATGGGCAGCGCTGTCTCGAGGGTGCTCGAGTCCTGTATGCCAGTTAGATTGCTACGTGCTGCGTGTCCACAGCTAATTTGTCATAAACTTGAGTTTGTGTGCCGACAGAAAGATCACGCCTTTGATACTACAATGAGTTATTCTGTGTTCCACGTATGTAATATTAACTAAAGTTATTTTTATGATCCCAAACTACTTCGGGGACAAGAACTAACCTTAAAAATAAATTAATTAATTAATAAATAAATGTGAACGTGCTGTCATATATAGAGACGCACAGCCGATGTTAGGAAATTTTATTTTTGTCCTGTAAATTGCATGAATTACCATGACTCTTGCAAAGTAAATCACAATCTCACTGGTCTAAAATTAATTGGGTACCTGGTCGCTATTTAACAACATAAAGCTTCCTAAATGCATTTTATAATAAATCTGAAGTTCAACAAAATGTTGGGCACGTTATTTTTCACAAGTTCATATTTTCCTATATATGTACAAGGCTAAATTACAACCCGGCAGCCCACTACATTGTCACCGAGTTGGGTAAGGTTTAAAAATGATTATAGTTTCTGGATCTTTCAGCTAACCAGAGCACACCTTCTGAATTCCACGACACATCAGGGGAAGCGTGAGTCTGTGTACGGTTTATATTTAGGATTGCTACTTTTCCAAATTCGACTGAAATACATTTACATACAGTGTCGGCCTTTGGGCAAGGCGTCTCGCGAATATTATCTCGGCCCCTAGCAAGTAGAGTCGGGCCATTGTAAAAGGAAAATAAAGAAATACCGGTGTCAAGAAATTCAATTCAAGCGGCAACAGAGCTCTGCTGGCGTATCTAGTCAAACCGCCAGATAAAAATGTGCTTCGGGAAGCAAATTAATCCGATTCTGACTCTCTATAATAATCATCTCCAAAATATTTGTTTCTGCTTAAATGTAACGTTTCCACATTTTCACTTTCTGACTGACGAAGTGGACGCCCTCACGTGAGTGTACTCGATAACAGGAAAGATAACGCTTTATATTGCGTGGCATACATTAATATTAAATAGATAGGCAATTGCATATTAAATTAATGTTAAATTTAATGTTTAATAGATATGCAATTGCTTTTTAAATGTACGTTAAATTATTCCTAATTTCCTTTAACATTTAAGTCAGATTAACTGTAGTTTCAATAAGGACATGTAAACAATGGGAAATTATTACATATTTTCAAGGGTGACAAAAACAAATTAGAACATAAGAACATAAGAACATAAGAAAGTTTACAAACGAGAGGAGGCCATTCGGCCCATCTTGCTCGTTTGGTTGTTAGTAGCTTATTGATCCCAAAATCTCATCAAGCAGCTTCTTGAAGGATCCCAGGGTGTCAGCTTCAACAACATTACTGGGGAGTTGATTCCAGACCCTCACAATTCTCTGTGTAAAAAAGTGTCTCCTATTTTCTGTTCTGAATGCCCCTTTTTCTAAACTCCATTTGTGACCCCTGGTCCTTGTTTCTTTTTTCAGGCTGAAAAAGTCCCTTGCGTCGACACTGTCAATACCTTTTAGAATTTTGAATGCTTGAATTAGGTCGCCACGTAGTCTTCTTTGTTCAAGACTGAACAGATTCAATTCTTTTAGGCTGTCTGCATATGACATGCCTTTTAAGCCCGGAATAATTCTGGTCGCTCTTCTTTGCACTCTTTCTAGAGCAGCAATATCTTTTTTATAGCGAGGTGACCAGAACTGCACACAATATTCAAGATGAGGTCTTACAAGTGCATTGTACAGTTTTAACATTACTTCCCTTGATTTAAATTCAACACTTTTCACAATGTATCCGAGTATCTTGTTAGCCTTTTTTATAGCTTCCCCACATTGCCTAGATGAAGACATTTCTGAGTCAACAAAAACTCCTAGGTCTTTTTCATAGATTCCTTCTCCAATTTCAATATCTCCCATATGATATTTATAATGTACATTTTTATTTCCTGCGTGCAGTACCTTACACTTTTCTCTATTAAATGTCATTTGCCATGTATCTGCCCAGTTCTGAATCTTGTCTAGATCATTTTGAATGACCTTTGCTGCTGCAACAGTGTTTGCCACTCCTCCTACTTTTGTGTCGTCTGCAAATTTAACAAGTTTGCTTACTATACCAGAATCTAAATCATTAATGTAGATTAGGAATAGCAGAGGACCTAATACTGATCCCTGTGGTACACCGCTGGTTACCACACTCCATTCTGAGGTTTTTCCTCTAATCAGTACTTTCTGTTTTCTACAAGTTAACCACTCCCTAATCCATGTACATGTGTTTCCCTGAATCCCAACTGCGTTCAGTTTGAGAATTAATCTTTTGTGCGGGACTTTGTCAAAAGCTTTCTGGAAATCTAAATAAACCATGTCATATGCTTTGCAATTATCCATTATCGATGTTGCATCCTCAAAAAAATCAAGCAAATTATATGTTTGGAAGTACATATAATTCAAGCAAATTATATGTTTGGAAGTACACTCGTAAATACAGCGTGGTATAAAATATAGCTGCTTCTTGGCTAGAATATTCAGAAAAAAAAGTCATGATGTTTTGTTGTAATTTACACACCGAAAGTGAAACAGCATTCAAATTGTTAGTTTACCTACCCTAAACCTTGTTCCCTGAAAGAGAAGATGGCCACCAAAACATCATTATGGGATATACGCCTGCCTATTGGTAGGTGTCACTGATCTCTTTCTATCAAAGCTGCCGATAGGCCCCCCTCCCCTCAGTGATCCCCTCGGTCCTGCCTACCAAGGGTACATAACAGTCACGCAGGGGAGCCTCACCCTGTTTTCACAACGAACCCGTGATGTCGACCGACGCGACCTTGCGGTTGGTGGCCATCTTCTCTTTCAGGGAACCAGGTTTACGGTAGGTAAACTAATGTTCCCTTTCAATTCGAAGATGGGCATCAAATCATTGTTATGGGAAAATGAGTACCAGAGCCGTCACAAGGGAGAAAAGAACGGCAGCATACGAGGGATGCTTTAGCCCTGCCTGACCGAGGTTAGCGGTGCGAGCGTGTAACCTCAAGGACTCTAGTGCCCATAGAGGGCAATGAGGGATCTCTCACATTCAAGCGATAGAACTTGGAAAAAGTATGCGGGGTAGCCCAGCTAGCCGCATCACAGATCTCAGCCATGGAGGCACCTCTGAAGAGGGCCCATGATGTAGCCACACCTCTTGTGGAATGTGTGGCTACCTGCCCAGGCGAGGGTGAGCCAGCACCATCATACACAGTCGAGACTGTGTCCGCAATCCAATGCGATAGTCGCTGCTTCGAAAGTGGCTGTCCCAGGGTCTGTGTCCCGTGGCAGACAAAGAGCTGGTCAGAATGACGCAGCGTTCTTGTCCTATCCACATAACATCAATGCCCGAACCAGGCAGAGAAAGTTCCTATCCTCCTACAAAGCAAACGGTAGAGGATGAAAGGACTCCAGTTCCACAGACTGATTCATGTGAAACCAACTTGGGGAGAAAGGCAGGGTTTGCACATAGTGACACTCTGCTACCATTTTCCCAAATATGCATGCAGGAGCTATGCACAGACAGCGCCTGCAGCTCACTAACTTGCTTTGTGGAGGTGTTAGCCAAGAGGAAGGCTGTCTTCATGGACAGATGTTTCAACTCAATTGAGTATATAGGCTCAAACGGGGTCTGCGTGAGAGCCACCAGTACAATCTCAAGGCTCCATTCGGGGAGAGTAGCCCTCCTAGGAGGACGCAACCGCCAAGCGCCTTGGAGAAACCGGTGACACTGAGTCAACGGGGGCATGGCAAGTAGAAAATGCCGCTAGGTATACCTTCAGTGTGGAAGGTGATCTACCAACCTCAAGCAGATCTTGCAGAAACTGCAAGATGGCAGGCATAGGACAAGAGATTGGATCATGACCGTTAGTACGGTACCAATCTTGGAAATATTTCCACTGGCGTACAGCGACCTAGTGGAAAGCGCCCTAGCATTCTGCAGTGTACCCAGAACTGCATCTGACAGCTCTAAGGCTGACCAGAGGTCCCTTTCAGGTGCCAGACCCATAACTGGAGCCTTCCCGGCTCTGGGTGCCAAAGCGTGCCTCTTGTCTGACTGAGGAGATCCTGGCAGGATCTCCCAGGGAGGATCGTTCAATAGCTGGCACAGGGTTGAGAACTAGATTCTCCTGGGCCACCTGGGGGCCAACAGGAGAACTGACTCCTTCTCTGACCGGACCTTTTCGAAAAAGGCTGGGGGTATGGTAGAGATGAGAACATGTAAAGGAGCGCACTGGGCTATACGCGGGCTAGGGCAGAGTGGACCGCTGCAGCGGTGGAGAAAGTACCATAGGGGGCAGTGTGTCATCTCCGCCGAAGCGAAGAGATCAACCTGCGCCTTCCCGAACCGTTTCCAAATGCACTCCACCACCTGAGGTTGGTGCTGCCACTCCAACGGACATGGACCCTTCCTCAAGAGAATGTCCTCCGCCGTTGAGCCCAAGTCAAAAGCCTGAAGGCAAGATGATGTAACCCCAGGGACCAAATGCGACCCTGGTGGTTGACATACGCCACCATTAATATGTTGTCCATGCGGATCAACGCACGCTTGTTACGCACCACGGGTAGGAAGCACTGGAGGGCAAGGAACCCGCCTGACTGACCAGGACCCACTGACTCCTTTGCCTTCCTGCCTTTGCCCACCTGAGTTGGAGGCGTCCGTCATCACTACCCTGCGGTTGGAAACTACTCCCATTCAGACTCCTTGGTGCAGGTGAGAGGTAGCCCTCCACCAGCGCAGGGCCGCCGAGCAAGCAAGACACACTGTCAGCCGACGGTGTCCATCGCATTTGAAAGCAGATGGAACACATCGAGCCACACTGATATTGCTGCGGCACAAGACAAGGGGCACCCTCTATCCATGTTGAAACAGGGAGAGGTGGTGCTGGATAGTTGCTACTCTGTCGTCCGACAGGTTAGCTTGCTATTAATTGGCTCTAGCATTGTTGAGGGTGAAATCTAGACTCAAACAGGTCCTTCATCAGAAATAGCTGTGTGGGCCACTGCTCCTTCCTGCTACTGGGCAGATCAACCAGTCGTATAGGCAATTCATTACCCTGATCACTTGCCGCCGCAAGGGAGCGAGGGAGGCATCCATACATTTTGAAATGTGTGGGGGTAAGGAGAGGCCGAATCGCCGCACAGAAAACTCAGGATGCTCTCCTGTAAGATTGGCGAACCACCGTATGGCTCAGCCGTGTATTGAAGCACCGAGGACACTGAGTGAGATAGAATACACTACTGGTGCACCGAAGCAATCGAAGACACCAAGTGTTATTGACATGCTGTGGCGCCAGCATGGATGCATGAAGTCAACACAACCCGGGGTAGTGCATAGGTCATCAGGAGAGCAGTACAGGGGAGCGCATTGTGCTGCACCATGGTGCAGAGCGGCGATAACCTGGTCCTGAACCGCGTGCCGCCACATCACGTGGCAGTGCACAGCGTGTGACAGAGTGGAGCACTGGCTCAATGAGCTGCAGCGTGTTAGGCAGGAATAAAAGTGTACTGCTTTTTTAATTTAATTTTTTACTGCAAAGGGAGTAATAGAATAAAAATACAGAGTGATACACACAGCCATTCAGCTATGGGAGAAACACATTCACCATGCCAGGCGGGTGACCAAGCGTGCCAAGTAGGCAGGCTAAAATAAGCTTGCTAATTTTCAACTCAACAGCGGGACACTGCAGAGCTGGGTCCCGGTAAGGAATCATGCCACTACTTTTTCTTTTTAAACTGCAAGGCAGTAAAGAAAAACACATATACACACACACACACATACACAACAGTAACTGTGAGGGTAAAATAACAGACACTACAGCAGCGCATGCAACTGTTTTTTTTTTTTTTTTTTTTTTTTTTTTTATAAACAGCACGCCGAGTAGGCGGGCTGAAAACAGCTGGTGGATTCAACACAACAGCAGGACACAGCAGAGCTAGGTTCTTGGGAAGGAATCGCACTTATTATTTACTTATTTCTAACTGCAAGGCAGTAAAAAACGAGTACACACACATACACCACAGCAAGCTGTGGGTAAAAAATAAGTCACCGCGGCAAAGCCGGTAACTTGTTTTTTTTTTCCAGCCCACCGAGTATGCGGGCTGAAACAAGCCGGTGTATGCGACACAATAGCAGGGCGCAGCAGAGCTGGGTCCCGGTGGAAATCATACTACATTTTCTTTTTAAACTGCATGGCAGTAAAGAAAACACATATACACACACCCAGCAGCAAGGTAAAATAGCAGTCACCACGACAGTGCATGGAACTGTTTTTTTTTTTTTTTTTTAAACCGTGCAAAGTAGGCGGCTGAGGCAGTCCAGCAGAGTCAACTACAGCAGAGCACGGCAGAGCCGGGGTCCGGTGGAGAATCATGCATCTCTTTCTTTTAAACAGGCAATAGCAGAGGAAAACACAAAACAGCAAGTGCTGTAAGGTTTAAGCAGTCTGCAATCGCAAAGCGATGCAAGTTGTTACACAGAAAAAGAGTAAACACAGCATAGTGGCTGGACAGGGGTGTCTAGCTTGGACTACGCGCAGTCACACGACCGGGGCAGTGCGTAGCCTACAGCGGAGTGGAGCACCGACTACAGGCAGAGGCAACGAGGCACTGTGTGGATCATCCGTTCCCACACTAGCACCAGGTACCATGCGTACCGAGTGCACGAAGCACGGGGCAACAGATACTGTGCAGCACCGGCGCACTTGGCTCTATCGGTACTGTGAGTCAAGAAGCACTGTGTGCACCGTGGTACTGAAGTGGCACGGACTGAGTCACACACCGCGATATTAAAAAGCAGCTGTGCATGGTGCCTACCCTGACCGCGTGGTCATACACCTGAGCAGCGCGTAGCGTACAACAGGGTCGCTGTCAGTCATCTCAGTGGCCTCTTAGTACAGTGGTCCCCAACCTTTTTGTGTGTGCGAACACCTCCTGCTGAAGAAGGACATCCTCACAGTAGCATATCACCGTTTTCTTTTGAAATCGAAGGTCAGCTGGGGACAAGACCTTGAAGGGTAATGGTTGTCATTCTTTTTAGGGTTCAGGGTTATGGTAATAACCTAACGTTCCCTTTCAAGTGGAATGACAACCATTACCGAAATGGGAAGCTGTACCAAAGCTGTCGTGGCTCCAGATTACCGACAGTACAGCTTCACTGTGATAGCATCAGAGCCCTCATGACGCATAAGGACATGCTACTTGCAACACCCTAGAGCCCAGAGAGGGCCTCGCTCTGTTTGCAATATCAAGGCGGTAAAAACATGCAAATGTCTGACTACCTGTCCATGTAGCAGCATTACAAAGCTCCCGGCATGGGAGAGTCCGTCTGTTCATACGCCAATCATATGGCATCTGCCACCCAGTGCGCTAGATGTTGCTTCAATAGGGCTTGACCTGTCGAGCAGGACCCATAGCAGACAAAAAGCTGGTTGGACTGTCTCCAGGACGCTGTCCTATTCAGGTAACAGCCCAGAGCCCGGACCGAGCAAAGCGTATGCTGTCTACATTCCTCCTCTGACTCGTGCGGGGGAGGTCTGAAAGCTTCCAAAACCAGTGTTTGGTTAATATGGAATGATGAGACCACCTTTGTCAAAAAGGCTGGCTTTGTTCTTAATATTACCCGCTAGTCATTACCAGTGAAAGCCATACATGTGTCATCGATGGACAGCGCATGAAACTCACTTACTCTTCTGGGAGACGTAATGGCTAATAAACATGCCAAACGGAAACAGGGTGCAGCTTTGCTGAGGCCATGGGCTCAAATGGGGGACCCGTAAGGACCCATAATAAACCCTCTGCTTGGCTCAGGAGGTCCTTGAGGAGCAGGAGCTGACATGGTTGGCCCAACAACGTGTTGGAGAGGAGAGCAAACCAGGGGTGCCTCGTCCATCTGGGTACAACCAGAAAAACCTGTGCTCTCTCCACCCTGATCCTCTCTAGTGTCAGGAGTAATAGCGGTAGCCGAGAGAACGCATACAAGAGCCTCTGTGGCCAGGGGTGAGTTAGTGCGTCTACTTCCAGGGGGCCCCCTGTGTCTTTCCATAGAGGGCAATGAGTGGACTTGGCTGTGGCGAAGAGGTCGACTTGTGCCGTACGAAACCTCTCCCAAATCTGTCTCACAACCTGACAGTGCAGTCTCCACTCCAAGCTGTCTGGAGGTCCTCTGGACTCTGTTGATCCTGTTGTCCACACCGGGGAGGTGAACCACCCTGATGGAATGCAAGTTTCTGTGAGTCCAAGACAGGAGTCTGTGTGCTGCATGGTGAAGGCCCGACGAGCGCAGGCCACCTTAGTGGTTTATATAGGCTACCACTGTCGTGTTGTCTCTCTGGACCAGCACGTGTTTGTGCGCTAACTGCTGGCGAAAATGAGATAATGCGAGAATCTGCTGGGGAGAAGGCTGCCCTCCTGCGCTTTGTTCTTTTGGAGAACTTCTGGCAGGGAGAGCAGTCCAAATCACCCGCCAGCGCCCTGGCCGCGTGGTCTGGCTCTAGACACCTCGCACGAGAAGTGTGCCCATCCTATTTGGGGAGTTTGGCTGCACACTTGTCACACTGGTGGAACCCAACGGAGGACCCTGCAGAGCACACTGACATGGCGCAGGGCGTCAGTGCCAAGCAATACGTGTTGGTGCCGAGCTGTCTGTCAGTGTCGGTGCAGAAATGAGCGTGGATGGTGCAGGGCTGTTAATCGGTGCCAAGTTAATCACTGTCGGCGCCAAGGTAGCGCAGTCGGTGCCGAGCTGTTGCAGTCGGTGCCGAGCTGTTGCAGTCGGTGCCGAGTCAATCAGTGTCGGGGTCGGTGCCGAGGAAGAGTGCAGTCGATGCCGGGCTGTTATAGCCGAGTCAATCAGCGTCGAGGAGGAGCGTGGTGCTGCTAGGAAAGCCCGAGGCTGAAAAGGGTGAGTAGGCCCGTGCTGGATGGTAGCTGCAGCCGAGTTAATCGGTGTAGAGGACGGTGCCATGAGCCCACGGGTTCACCCTACAGCACTACCAAAGCTCACACGACAGCAAATGTTATTTTTTAACTACAGAAGGTAATAATTGAGAATAAAGGCCTAGCACCAATCTCTATAGAGGTGTTGAAATCAACTGTAATCAGTAGAATCTACCGAAGCAAGATGAAGGCAACTATCAATCTCAAAAGCACTCGTATTTAAGTAGCTTACCGTTATGAATCAAATTTTTAGGTCGAAACCGTACAAATTAACCAATTTCCAGCACAAAGAAAAGCACAAGGCAATCAGTGTATTGTCTCAGTGAGGTGAGTGAGAAAGTGGTGATATGCTACTGTGAGGAAGCCCCTCTTCAGCAGGAGGTGGGAGGGACTTCCTCCTCATATCAAGGCCCTGATAGGACAGCTTTTTTATATATGCTCAGTGATTGACGGTCAGAGAGGCTCGTCCCATTCGGTAATGGTTGTCATTTCACTTGAAAGGGAATCCACTTTCACAATTTAAGAGTATGTGGTGGCGAACGTGTAAATAGATGTCAGTCAGATTTCGATGTGTGAAGACTAACTAAGAGCTGTCACATGAAAGCTCAGTTAGGCTGTTACTCCTTTGATGTCAAGTTCATGTGCATTTCACTGTCAATGTTCACAAATGGGTTTCTAATCCACTTGTTTTTTGACCCTATCTAAGTGGCACAGAAGATTAGCTAGTTTCAAACTGATACTCCAACAGTGGCGGCTCATGACTTTTTTGACAGGAGAGGCACAAATCACAAAATAGTTATTACCACCCCCACTCAACGGCTAACGTACTAAAAGTAAATGTACTTTGTTCAGCTGATTTCACGCAGGGTTCGACATTAACCATGGCCCGGGGCTGGTAGAGATCGCAGTTTGTCCTATAGTTATGAAGCACCAGAGACCGACTAATAATAATAATAATAATAATAATAATAATAATAATAATAATAATAATAATAAAATTCTTAGTACAACATGTATACCCGCTATAGGTCAAGCTGATATTTACTCCAAAATTGCATTTAACATCACTGATCGTTTATTTATTTATTTATTTATTTATTTATTTATTTATTTATTTATTTAAACGCTATTGAATATTGTTAAATATTCATTATATACCAGTTCATTATGAAGCGCAAACTATATACAGTCAGTTTTTTTTTTTTTTTTTTTTTCATTATGCACAATTCATTTACAGGCTGTTTTCCAGGAATATAAGCCTGTCATCTTGCTCTGGATTCAAGGCAACACACTTTTTTTTTTGTTTTGTTTCGAACACAGAGGGGCGTACTTACAAAGCATTTCAAAACTGATTCGCCTGGACCAGCAAATCAGATGTTGGTTAACAGGAGCAGTAAAAGAAGAGCGCACCCACTACTTTGTCTGGCAGAAATACTGTAACTAGCAAGGTTTGGTGTATTTTTGTTGATAATCTTAAATAATGTTATTAACTATGCCTGTTACAAAAATGTAATTATTCAATAGATTAACCAGTATTTATATCGATGTATATAATGAGAAATGGAATCGATCAAAAAATCGATTTTCGATTTAATCATAGCGGCTCTAGTACACAAAAATGAATTTAAATTATAGTCCCATAAATAAAGCATCAGAATATCGTTATAAAACGATAAAGAATATTTTAAAACACTATCATATTGTGCATATTTTATATTAAACAATATATTCTTAAAGACTAGAACATATTCAGTAGTAGTCTGAAGTGGCAAACACAGTCACACCTCACACTACCCGTCGAATTGAGCTTGTGTGATTTTTTTTTTCCTCAGGCACTCGTATGGCGCCTTTCAAATGAAGCTGGATCGGGGCCTAATTCTTAAGATACAAACAGGGCTGTGATTTCTTCAGTTTTTTTTTCAAGCCGCGGTCACGTCTAATTAAAAAATGAGGCCCTCTGTCACAAGCAACAGCTCCCAAAAGCTAAGCACACACCCCAAGCTGACACTTAGCGGACATCTGTGAGTATAAATATTTGTCACATCAAAATGTATGTAAATTATAAACTAAAACATTGGCGTAGCATGGTGCACGTTCCTGAATATTGGTGCAGCACGGGCACATTTAACTCGCAGCCTTGCAGAATTCAACATTTCGTTTACATCATATCCAGTCTCACAGTAAGATGTCCCGATCGACACCCAGATACGCGATAAGATTTTTGATTTGGGATCCGATGTGTTCAGGTCAAAAATGCCATTCACAATTTTTCCACTGGTATCACTCAGCAAGACTGGTGCTGACTTGGGAGAGGCTCTGGGAAGGAATGTTATTATTTTGTATTGTGAACATTGTTTTAATAGTGTTTATTATTAGGATTAGGAATGGATATTTCAAATAGTTTCCTATTTGAATACACAGGGTGCAACATTTTGGGGTATTCGATTACCCGAACTCTGGTCCTTTACACCCCCAAGAGTAAAAGGCATATGCGCGTGTACAAGCAGACAGCATAACAGTGTAAGCCGGTAAAGTTTAGCCAAGTTCACAAAGTGTACAAACTATGTCCAAGATGAGATGTGTTCGTTCAATACCCTATTTCTTTAGGCACAAGTTTTTGTTTTTTTTTGTTTACTTAATTAAAATACAGAATTCAATGAGCAGCAACGTAACATCGGGTAACTCTTCCAGTTAAAGCAACAGCAGCATAATATTGCTCAAACCAACAAATAATATTTTTTTGCTGTAGTGTATTCAGAATAAAATAACACATATCATATAGCAACAAAATATTATAAATCTGTTTAATTCTATCAAATAATATTTATAAAATAATCTTAATAGTGTAACATGGCCAAAACAATGGAAAATACATTCCAACGTTACAATAGTTTAACATTACTAATTACAACTAGCCATCAAGTACTGACATCTGATGAATCTAATCAAGTTACTTTGTGTATTCAATAACCTGTAAATAATTCAAAACAAGGATACCAGGCTGTACTTTTAATGGTCAGTGCAAATGTTGGCATTACCCCATCCATTCACAGAAAGTCAGCAGCAGGTGTTTACATTTAACTGCAGTCCAGAGTTGCGTGAGGCTTTTTTTGTGTACTCGAATATGTAATATGCTATTCGAATATTTTATTTTTTATTTTCATGTAATCGTGTATTCGACTAAACTGACTCATCCCTACTTAGGATTATTAGAATGCAGTTTTAGCGTTGCTGTGACCAAATGGTAAAAGGGGTTTGCGGGTTTGCTTGTGAAAAAAAGAATATAATTTGTACACATACATTTTGAAATCTTAATAGTATTTTCATTTTCTGACAAGCACACAAATGTGCGCATGTTAAAATGGCTGAAGTAACGTGTATTGAAAGGCTTCGTTTAGCCACTTTCTTTTGAGACGTGGGCTCTCTTTGTTTACCATACACAGTTAGAAACATACTGAAAATAAAAACCACCATAAAAAAAATATTGGGCCAGATAAAATTGCATCCGGGCCAGTAAAAACAGTAGCTCAGTAGCCCAAGGGGCCAGTAGTTAAAAATCTAAAAGTATAGATCTGCAGGGTATTGTATGAAGTGTGATTAAGGAGGGTATTGTATGAAGTGTAATGCAGGATATTGTATGAAGTGTAATGCAGGGTATCGTATGAACTGTAATCCAGGATATTGTATGAAGTGTAATGCAGGGTATTGTATGAAGTGTAATGCAGGGTATTGTATTAAGTGTAATGCAGGAAGGTATTGTATGAAGTGTAATACAGAGTATTGTATGAAATGTAAGGCATGGACATTTAATAAATAAAGACTTAAATGGAAAAGTTGCACTTGATTAGCAGATTCTCTGATGCTGGATACACTTGTTTTTGTGTTGTTTACATGGTGAGAGGCAAACACAAACACAGCAATGAAGATGAAATGGTGCAGCTGCATTCTGGTTTGAATCAGTTCTGCTGTTGCTGTTGGCATAGTAGAGGTTTTACAGTTCTAGGTGGAGCTTCCTATACTATTTGAACGGTCTGCACAGAGGTCTGCAGTCTTGACAGAGTTAAATCAACAGGTAGCATTTCTTTAATCGCAAATGTGTGTGCTACGCCTGGCAGGTGTTTCCAATTTGTCGCCCAACCAACAGACTTGCTACGGGGGCCCAAATCAGAGAAACAGTCCTGGACTGACATTCTTGTTGCCAATCTCTCCCATTGCATCTGCACTAAGTGACCTCTGCTGGATTTAAAAGGAATTACATGCTTGTGCAACAGATTAACCCCTGGGCACTATTCACAAAGCTTTAATTGTGTGTTTGTTTGATGAGATGAGAACACAGTGCTTAGTGGACAATAGTAACTCACATTCTTCTCATGTTTGCTTTCAGAATGGAAGCCAGCCATCAGTCTAGCAGCCATTGACTGCGCAGACAGCAAGAACCGGATATCCTGCACCCACTTTGAAGTCAACAGATATCCCACTTTGAAGGTACAGTTTTGGCAACTCTGTCAATCTGGGTTTTAATGCTGTTAACTACTGTTAAACAGACCTGTGGAAAGGCAAACGTCATGGTCTATACTCCCCTTAACGTGTAATTATAGAGACAACTGGTTCCTAAAATGATTGTAGCCAACAAACTAGTACATTCCCTATATAGGTCTCCAATGTGGAATTTTCAAAGAAAAGAAATGTTAGGTTATTACCATAACCCTGGTTCCCTGAAAGAGAATGACAACCATTACTGAATGGAAAGAGCCTCTCTGACTGTCAATCACTGAGGATATATAAAAAAATCTGCCTTATTAGGGCCTTGCTCTGAGGGGGAAGTCCCTCCCACCTCCTGTTGAAGAGGGACGTGCTCACAGTAGCACATCGCCATTTTCTTTCGAAAACAGGGTTCAGCTGGGGACACGACCTCGAAGGGTAATGGTTGTCATTCTCTTTCAGGGCACCAGGGTTATGGTAATAACCTAACATTCCCTTTCAATTCGAATGACAACCATTACCGATGGGAAAGCTGTACCAAAGCTGTCGTGGCTCCAGATTATGACAGTACGTCCCTGCGGCGATAGCAACAGAGCCCACATGACGCCTAAGGGCATGCCGCCTGCAAAACTCTAGAGCCCAGAGAGGGTCTCGTTCGGTTTGTCACATCAAGGCGGTAAAAACACACAAATGTCTGACTACCTGTCCATGTACCAGCATTGCATAACTCATCTAAGGAGGCGCCATGAAGGAAAGCCCACAAAGTTGCCTGGCCCCTGGTAGAATGGGCCGTAATGTCCCTCGGTAACGGCGAGTCTGTCTGTTCATATGCCAAGCGTATCGCATCTGTCACCCAGTGCGCTAGATATTGCTTCGATAGGGCCTGACCTCTAGAGCGGGACTCATAGCAGACAAACAGCTGGTTGGACTGTCTACAGGACGCAGGTCTATCTAAATAACACCTCAGAGCCTGAACTGGGCATAGCGTGTGTTGTTTACGGTCCTCCTCTGACTCGTGTGGGGGAGTTCTGAAAGTTTCCAAAACCACTGATTGGTTAATATGGAATGAAGATACCACCTTTGGCAAAAAGGATGGATTTGTTTTTAATGTTACCTGCGAGTCACTTCCAGTGAAAGCCATACATATGTTATCGATGGACAGCACATGAAGCTCACTTACTTGTCTGGCAGATGTAATGGCTATTAAAAATGTCACTTTTAATGAAACAGAGCGCAGTTCTGCTGACGCCATGGGCTCGAATGGGGGACCCATAAGGGCCTGCAGTACCAGTTCTAGATCCCACTTGGGGACCATACTTTTCATGGGAGGACAAAGCCTCCGAGCCCCTTTAAGAAATTGCACTGCCAGGAAATGTGCCCCAGGGGACACCGAGTCAATTTTGTCATGGCACACTGATATTGCTGCCAGGTATATCTTCAAAGTAGATGCTAATTTTCCTGTGTCAAACAGGTGTTGTAAGAAGGTTAATATCGTCTCAATTGGGCATTTATATGAGTACTGGGCTCCGAGCTGTCTGCAGCTCCTCTGGACAGGAGGTCTGCTGCCTTGTTGTCCACACCGGGGAGGTGAACTGCTTGATGGAATGCAAGTTTCTGTGCACTGCGTGGTGAAGGCCCAGTGAGCGCAGGCCGCCTTGGTGATTTATGTAGGCTACCACAATGGTGTTGTCCGTCTGGACCAGCACATGTTTGTGCGCTAATTGCTGGCGAAAATGTAATAACACCAGGCTCACTGCTTGCAGCTCTTGCGCATTTATGTGTGCTTGTTGCCAATGTCCCTTCCACGGACCTCTTATTCCTCTACCATTCCAGACCACTCCCCAGCCCAGACTAGAGGTGTCTGTAGTGATCACTTCCCTTCTGTGAGGGGATCCGAGGGGAGATCCGAGGCACAGATTCCTGGGACGGAGCCACCACTCCAGTGTCTTCCGGCATTCTCTGGACACTCGCACCAGCTGGTACTGCTCTCGGACCGGGTGCACCTTGAGCGTATTCACCTAGGCTTGAAGCGGGCGCATTCTCAGCAGCCCTAGTGGAAGGATTCTTGAGGCGGCTGCCATCAGCCCCAACAACCTTTGATATACTTTGACCTGTAGAAGAGCGTCCTCTCCAAATAGTGAGAGTGTGGTCTCCAATGACCGAATCCTGTCTTCCGAAAGTGAGGCAAGCATGCTCACATAGTTCAGTTTGATCCCCACGAGCACTGCGGACTGAGACGGTACGAAGTTCCTCTTCTATTGATGTATGGAGAGCCACATCATCTATGACCTGTTTTGTGTGTGCCTCTGCGTGTCCTTTTGACAAATCAACCAAACGTCCATATAGTTTAGGATCCGAATACCCCGCAGCCCGAGTGGAGCCAGTACTTCATCCATGCACTTTGAAAATGTGCGGGGCGCCAGCGAGAGGCCAAATGACAGCACGCAGAATTCGTATGTGTTGCCTTGAAAGGCGAAGCGCAGATATTTTTTGTGCGCGGGATGGATTGGGATGTGAAAGTAGGCGTCTTCCAGGTCAATCAGTGTGAACCAGTCGCCCAGTTGGACGGACTGGAGTATACGCTGTGCTGTCAACATGTTGAACTTCCTCTGTTTGAGGAACAAGTTGAGGACCATGAGGTCCATAATTGGCCTGAAACCACCGTCCCTTTTGGGCACCAGGAAGTACCTGGAGTAAAAGCCGCTAAGAACAGCGCTTGGACTTACCAAACGTACAGCGTTCTTCCTTCGAAAATTGGCGATCTCCTGTTGAAGGAGTATCACCCTCGCTGGTTCGACGGTGGTGAGGAGCACACCCTTGAAGGGTGGCGGACCTATGCGGAATTGTAAAGTGTATCCGTGTCTCATTGTCGATAGCACCCAGGAGTCCTGGGTGCAGCCTTGCCATGGTTCATTGCCTTTGGTCAGTCTGGTTGTGAGGGGGGTTTGGTGGCAGCCGGAGCCCCTCTGGGGCGGTCTCCCTTGGGCTTGGGAGGGGGTGGATCTTTCTTAGGCCCTGGCCAGCTGGAGAACCGGTTACTCCTGGCCTGCGGTGGTCCCCTGCCTCTGCCTGCTTGTCTATTCTGGGGTGGAGGGCGACGTTCAGACCCTTTCACCCCGGCAGGCTGCCCATGCCACCTTGGGCGCTAAGTAAGCTGGAAGGCGCGAAAACTTGGAGGCGACCTCCTTGGCCATGTGGGACCTCTCAAGGCTTACGTTAAAGGTCGCCCCAAAAGTCTGCCTCAGTGTAATGGGGGCATCCAGTACCGCCACCTTCTTGGTCTCCAAGCGCCCCTGATGCCTGACCTAACTCCTCTATTAGGTCGGTCATCGCCTTAGCCACCGCCTGGAGCTCCCACATGTCTGCCTGTTTAGCCCTCACCTGCAGCCTCTCTGCCAACTGATTCTGGTAGAGCACCAGTATGGCCATGGCATTTGCTGCTCGGGCCGACAGCGGTGCTGATGTGTAATCTTTTTTGAGTATCGCATCTGTCATTCTGCAAGGCTTGGACGGACAGGTTGGGTCTTTATCCCCTTTGGTGAAGGTGGAACCTTGCACCAAAACCGTGATCGTGTCCCCAATAGTGGGAAATATGCCTAGGCCCGCTTCTTGGGCTCCTGCAGTAAGAAACAGAGACTCTGCTGTTCTGGAGGCTGAGGGTGCAGACGCTGGGTTGCTCCAGGAGGAGCACACCAGTTCCAGGAAGTCCTGGCATAGGGGGAGGCCGTGCTGTGGGTGCCCTTTATGCTGGCGGAAGTGGTTCCCCTTTCCTTCTTGTTCTGCCGGCCAGGGGAACGTCTGTGGCTGCAGCTGCATGCTGCATTAGGGCCCGGAACTCTTCCCTCTGCAACACGTGTGGCAAGGGCGTTACAGAGCCTCCCATCGTGGCTTGCCCGATGGAGGTGGCTGGGTCCGAGATGTCCGATCTGGACGCGGACAAAGATAGCTCGCCTGGGCTAGGGGGTCTAGGCGGAGGGGATGGGGAACGAGACTGTGGGGGCTGGAGCGGCCCGGTGGTAGGGGGCAGCCTGCCCTGAGATTTCAATAGGGTCTCCAGCATGGTCTGCTGAGCCCTTACAGTCTCTGCCAGTTCCACGAAGCGCCACTCGGCCGAGCTTGGGCGCCTTTGAGGCGACGGTGACGGTGCACGTCAGCGCCTGCGTGGAGAAGGGGAGCGGTGTCTGCGCCGCGACCATTTGTCCCTTGGGGAAGGGGAGTGATGCCTGCACGGCGACCGCCTGTCCCCTGGTGAGCGTCCCCTCGAGTGGTACCGCCTCGACTGTGACCATCTCGCCTCCCTTGAGAGTTGTCTGCACCTCTGTATCGGTGGTGTGGTAGGGGAGGGTGACCCAGATGAGTGTGAGAGCTCCCTGGTCACTGTAGCAGGGGGTGTCCTGGATGACCTCTGCGGAGGCTCTTGGACCATTGATCTCATTCTCCCCTGGTTCGAGGAGAGAGACTCTGCTGGGGAAAGGGCTTAGTTGTCCTCGTGAACTTCTGACATGGAGAGCAGTCCAGCTCACCTGCCAGTGTCTTGGCCGCGTGTTGTGGTCCTAGGCACTTGGCGCAGGATCAATTCGTTGTGCCTGGGCAGCTTAGCTGAGCGCCGGTCACACTCACCCAGTCGACTGCACTGACATGTTTGCAGTTTTTTTTTGTTTGTTTTTTCAAAACTGCTGTGCAGCCTGCAGATGCTTTTTTTTTTTTTTTTTTTTTTTTTTTTTTTATAAACGATCAGTCGATGCCGAGATTGGTGTCGAGGTGCGCGCTGTCGACATCGAGATGCGTGCGGTCGATAGCGAGTGGGTGGAGCCGAGTCCGAGTTCGATGCCGACGTGTACCGCGGTCGGAGCCGGGCTGTAGACGGCCTTGAAGCTATTCCCAGGTGCCGAATTAATCGGAGCTGGAAACGGCGTCAAGAAAAGTGCTGTCGATGCCAAGACAGTCGGCGCCAAGTGGACCTGTTCCAAGGTTGGTGCCGATGGTAGGCATGGTCGGGGCCGAGCTGTAGGTGGCGCCAAAGATGTTTACACCGATGCCGAGTCAATCAGGACCGTGTAGGCGCTGTTTTCTCAACCTCGCAATTGGCGGGAAAAACCGCAGTCAATGCCGGGGTATGCAGGTATTCATCTTTAATTTGCGGATAAATCCAACAAATTAGCCAAATTCGGTACGTAAAAGCAAAAGCAATGTACGACCTCTCTCAGAGAGAAAATGACAATGTGCTACTGTGAGGACATCCCTCTTCAGCAGGAGGTGGGTGGGACTTCCCCCTCACAGCAGTGCCCTCTAGGGTAGCTTTTGTATATTTGCCGGTCAGAGAGGCTTTCCCATTCGGTAATGGTTGGCATTCGAATTGAAAGGGAATTACAGTTAACAGAACTGTTTGTCCCGCCTCAGCTAACTTATGATTGGACAGCTGCAGAGAAAACTATTGTACGTTTGTGCTATTGTAACCAACTCCAGAGTGGACTGTTACTCTGACACTATTTGAGCCAGCGGTGCGCAGTTATTGGAACTAGCGCATGGTATATTCAGACGAATTAGGGCTAATTAGGGAAACAAAAAAAGAGGCTTGTTGCTTGTATCTTTTTGCCGCAAATTGACAATGGTGATGCAGTATATAGGTTTGCATCACCATCAACTTTAGGTAAACTGGACTCGCTATATCATGCAGCACTGAGGTAAAATACAAATACAAGATTTAATACTCATCATTGTGTATTATACGATTTGGTAGGCTGGACTTCTTTGGCTTTACGCAGGTTGACACACTGGTATATTCTGGTATATAAGGCTATTCAATGTAAATGATATAAATATACTTAATTAAACGAATACCTTATAGCTTCCCATAGTAACCATAGCCTCAGATCTCATTCTTTTTTGCATTTTAAAATCCCAAATGTGCGTACTGAGGCTGGTAAAGGATCCTTTGCTTATTATGCCCCATGGTCCTGGAATGAGTTCCAGTCCAAACTAAAGCTGCAGACCCAGATACCCAGAGTAAACTGCATGATTTCGTGACTGAGAGTTGTAATTGTTTTAAATAGTTGACTACTTGTGTGTATTTTGATTATTGTTTTAAATGTGATTTGCCTGTGTCTTAATTGTATTTTTATTGTGTATTGTTCTTGTTGTCCAATCGACTTGCTGCTACCTGCTTGGCTAGGTCTCACTCGTAAAAGAGGTTTTAATCTCAATGTGACTACAAGGATAATAAATAAATTATATATATATATATATATATATATATATATATATATATATATATATATATATATATATATATATCTCCTGGTATTGACTGTTGATCTACTAAAAAACTTTAAAAAAAAAAAACAGGAAGATACTGCATAATCGGCAACCAGTTTGGGGTCATACAAGTACTAATATATTTGTGCACAGTTTTTGCTAAGGCTTTGTTGGGCACACAAGCCATCATCTTATATATTATAGATTATAAAACGACGACTCGTGTGTTTAGAAAAAAAAAAAAACTGTTTTTTTTAATAAGGTGTCTAGAAAGGCTAGTATTCTAATACTAAGTGGGTATTCGGTATCAAGTTTTCGGAATACTGGTATCCAGAATACGGACGGTTTCATTCGGAATACCCTGTTTACATGGCACGGAATAGCTGTTCAAATTTCCCACTATTCCGAATACAGCTGGAATCCTGATAGAACAGGACAATCCCAGACAGCAATATGGGTGCAGTCAATTGCACCTACCACGCGCTGCAAGTGCGCGACCTCATAAAAACCCTGCATTATCTCCTCATTGTTTGCTCTGGTACTGGGGAATTTAATATGTTCCTCAGCGAGTCGCAGCAACGTGGTTATGAACCGGTCAAGGTGGCGGACACGGCTGACTGGGTGATCCCCACTGTATCACCTGCTACCTTCTGAAAGGTCCCGGTGGCCATGATACACCTACAGACAGACACTACCAATTGCTCAGACAAGACATAACTGCGCAGGTTTGTTATAGCCAGGTCATCATGCAGCATGTTGCATAGATGAGTCGAGACGATACCTGGTCACGATTTGCTCATTGCTGAGCTCCTCATGTGTGCCGAGGCCGGTGCACCCTTTCAGCATATCTTCAACCTATGTCGGGGTTGTTGTTGCTGGGTGTGCCTTGCATCAATCACATCCACATGTCGATGGACACGCTGCATGCTACCCACATTTCCTATTGTTGCCTGTTTGTAGTCAGTGCTGGAATGGTAGCGTGTGCGGAGCTAACACAGTCCTTTTACAATCCTTATTCTGCGTGTCACAAACCTGGTTTTGTGCTTGGCACATACCTTCGAATATACCAGGATCACGCATATGGTCGGCCACTCCCCCCATACTGTGCGATCCATACATTTTATTTCTGCACAGCGCAGAATGGATTGTGACGCCCAAAAGGACGTTTCGAATATGGCAACTTAGCACAATTTCAGCACAATGGCAATTTGCGACACGCATACCCCTCTGCGCGGTGCGCAAACCTTTCGAATATCAGGCACATGCAGTTTCACAAATGTTCAATTTGCACCCAAAAGATCAGCCTGCTTCCAGTAGCTGTCACAGTCTTGAGTCAGTTTCTGCTCACAGCGAGTCTGTCAAGGCCACCACAGGTGTGTCTTTAAAAGCCTGATACCTGCAAAAACTTAAATCTTTTTAGCAGGGCTTCCATCTACATTCCCATTCCCATCATCAGTGGGAAGACTTCAAATAAAGGAAACTGTTTCTATCAAAGAAACATTTCTGCTGCATACACCTTTTACAGAGGAAAGACAGGTATTAGGTTCATTCGTGACACCACACGGACCGTCATTGGGGGGGGGGGTGGGTAACATTTTAAAAGAACAAGTCAGTAAAAGGAGTGATTGCGATGGTCACATAACCAATACTGGTTCCTTCTCTTATCAGACAAGAGACAATATTGCCTTTAAAACACTGTGCTGATTCGCTATACAGGTGTGCATCCCATGCAGTCCTGACAAAGTTGGTTTACTTTCAATTTCTGATGTCAAAAATGGTGTTGTGGATATCAAGAGTTCTATTTTTGATATCAAGAGTTCTATTTGTGTGCAGCTCTACAGTGAGAGTTCTGGGACAAGGTATGTCACTCCAGGGCTGTACCTGTGGCTGGACCAGGGGGACAATGGTCAGGGGTCTGAAGAATCATCGAGAGAGAGAGGGGCTTTTATTTTAAATCAGGCTGTCAGATTGTTAGTGATTGGTACTTGATAATTGTGTAAGCAAGGGCAACTGAGGGAAAGTCTGTTGTGTTAGATTTACACATTTCTATCCCATTTAACAATTGCCTAACAACTTAAAACATGTTAAAAGGAAATGACTCAAATCTGCACAGCCCTCGTAAACATTTACCCTTGAATGGGATGGCAGTGCCGAGTTGAACAGGATTGTGAGAAGCTGTCTCTTGTGCTGTGTGGAGGGATGCTAAGCCGTAGAGACTGTGCACTCCAGTAATTGATGCACTGGCTAGTGTGCAGGGACTGTATGGTTAATTGCAGATTAGTTGGAGGATTCCAGAGCCAAGGTATTTTCAATTGAATTTTAGTTTTATATAGCACCTTTTGCAACAAGTCGCCACAAAGTGCTTCACAAAGGCAAAAACAATACATATTACTGAACAACGGTAAGCATTTTAAAAAAGAACAGAATAAAAACAAAGCAGAATATATAAACTGTATTATAAAAATATGATTTTAATCTAGAAAAAAAAATAAATAAATAAATAAATAAAATAAAAAACAGTGGGAACAATATGGGGCAAGAGGATATCAGCTCATCTGGATCAAAATGCCAGGCTATAGATATGGGTTCCCTTTCAAGTGTGAAATGTATTCCATTACACATGGGTTAACCTATTACACTTGATTCCACTGAACACTTCTACCAAAGCCGCTTCTACGCCCGCGACGTCAACATGCCCCACAGGAGACAAGCTACGTGCAAAATGGAGCTCGCCGCCATTTTCTTTTTCAGCCTTTTCCACAACACATAAGTGCTGAGTGAGCTCAGCATGAGAGAGTAAAACATTGCTAACTCTGGCCAGAAGCAGTCAAATAAGCCTGCCTTATTTTATTTCTGCTTGTTTTGTCCCTCTGGGATAAGTCGCTGAAGCAAAAAAATAGTTTTTTACCGTGAGTCTATTTTTGCGGCCTTCTGGCTTGCAGCAGCAGCGGGCTTGCCTGCCCCGCAGATTGGTAACAAAGTATTATTTACATTAATTAATATCTCTTTTCTACCTTAACTCCCTGTCACAGAGACGGCCGAAGTGGGCGGCGTCAGAACCAGGAAAGGTAATGCAAGACACAAAACACAGGACGGATGAAATGAAATGATGAAGACGCCTGTTGGCGCCGGTTTAATACAAAATAAAAGGTTTAACAAACACGAAAAACACAGGACACGGCACTACGCCAAAATAAATAGACAAACAAAAACAGACTAAACTTAACAAAACGGTGCACGGACAGACACTGACAAACACGGTGAGCGGATACTTTCTCCTCTTCTTCTTCTTCTTCTTCTTCTTCTTCTTCTTCTTCTTCTTCTTCTTCTTCTTCTTCTTCTTATTATTATTATTATTATTATTATTATTATTACTACTGCTGCTTATTTCCTCCGTCTCCAATCCCGTTCTCCGCTCACCGAACACCCAACCCCAGTATGTGACAACGTGCATCTATATATACTATTGTGCTGGGATTCAATTACCAATTAATTATTCACTTGAATCCCAGCACGTGAATTAATAAAGTGCAATTCCCCGTGCTCACATATTACTACATTTTACTTGCACGTGAAGTGCTGTGCAATCCTCGTGCCTAAATACACATATACATTTTTAAACACTCGTGTTACACAGACCCGTTTATATCCCGTGTACCAATGTCTATACACCAACATTTAAACACACCACACGCAACACATAACAGATAATATACACAGGGGCGGGCACTTTGTTACACTCCCATTGGAGTTTTATTAGTCTTATTTTTTACAAGCATATTGTAATTTTCAACTACATCATTAAATATATTGCGGTTGAAATTGCTGTGTTAGTGTCTTTCCCCTTTTATTCCAGGTACTCTGCGTGCAGCTTACTGCTGATTGCTTACAAGCCTGTGCTCTTGGACGGGCACTGTGTTAGCTCTCGGGCTGCACAGACTAACTTGCAGGCTGTAGCCCAACAGTTACAGGTTTTGCTCTGCTGCCCATGCCACAACAGCGGACAGCTTCGGCACCGTTTTGTGAAGGCTTGTCAGTGTGAGAAAAACTGTAATCAGCCACTCTCAGGTTCTTGCATTGCATCCCTGTATTGCTGCCTTGGTCACGCGCAGTTTGCTTTTAGCCCTGCCAGTACCAACCGTACACCATACCGTGCATCCATGCACCGGACGTGCAACATATGGTGCAACGTAGCGTGCCCCGTGCACTGTACCGTAGTGCGTACACCGAACCGTGCTCCCTCACCAGGTTGGTTTGTGCTTTTTAGTGTACTGCACTGTAGCACACTGTAGCATTGTACTGTTTTTTATACCGTGTCTGTTACTATCCATTCGCATTACTACAGTCTTGTTGTAACAATGTCTGGCTTCCATGCTTGCACAACCTGCAGGAAGCCTATCCCTTCAGAGGATAAGCAAGAGGAATGTGTGCGGCGTCTTGGTGCTGAGCATGCTCAGCAGGCTTTACACAATCCCTCCATGTTTGAGTTCTGTGCACTGCTTTCCAGACAATCGGTGGAGTGCAGGAGCAAATGTTTTGCAGAACCTGCTCCCTCTATCTCCTCTCAGAGAAATGTGTCTTCCTCACCGCGGTGGGCAACACTGCCAGCAGCAGCAGGGAAACGACAACGCAGAGGCAGAAGCCCCTCGCAGTCTTCAGCATTGACCTCATCCTCTTCCTCCTCCCCCCAAGGCATAAGAAGGCTAGCCGCACTTCCCCGAGTGACCCGGCTATTAAGGCCCAAATGGATCGCATGTGGGAAGCCATCTTATCCCAGAGCCAAATGTTAAAAGCACTGACGAGACGAGCCTGGCACAACCTGCCCCTGCTCCCCCTGTGGTGCAAGCGGCTGTTGCAGCGCTAGAGTGGGGCAGGATGACTCCTTGTCCCTTGCTTCCTCGGGGACTCCCGAGGAGCTAGAGGAGGATGAGCTGCTAGCGCCTCTCCCCTTCTCTGCAGAGCTCATAGCCTTATTGAAAAGAGCCACCACAGCACTAGAAGTGTCATAGCCTGAGGAGTCTGAGCCCAAGCGTTCCATTATTGACAGGCCCTCAGCTTAAGAGGAGCTCAATGCCCCCTGTCCACCTGGATTTTCTGCATAAGGTCCAATCAACTTGGGGACACCCTGTAACGGCTCCGGCTGTCCACAGGGCTGCTGATCTGTTATATCAGGTACACAACACTGAAGGGTTGGGGCTTGGCCATTTTCCTCCTGTCGCAGCATCCATTGCCTCCCTGGTACAGGGCACACATCTGGTGGTCCCTTCCAAGGATGTGTCTTGCTCAAACAAGCAGTGCAAGGTCACAGAGACAATGCTAAAAAAGGCCCTTGCGGCACAAGCTCTAGCTACCCGGCTGGGTAACTACACAAGCATCCTGGTGGCTTACCAGTCGACGCTTGTACAGAGTTTGTCAGCAAATCACAGGCCCCTCCAGCGAATGCTGGAGGAGCTAAACCTGGTCACTGACCATCTGCTGCAGCTGTCCAAATACAATGGTCAGTCTCTTGGCCGAGGCCTCGCAGCACTAATAGCTGCTCGACGACAGCTTAGGCTCTCCCAGGCATGAGTGCCTGATGGGAACAAGGCCTCTCTTTTGGATGCCACGGTCACGCCAGGCCATATGTTTGGTCCAGCGGTGAACGACCTTTTGCTAAGCTCTCAAAAGGCACGTTAATCCTCCAAAGAGGTGGTTTGCTTGCTGCCCAGGAAGGCAACTAAAATGGCGCCTTGGCGCCCTAAGGCTCAGCAGCCCCAGACAGTGCCAGCAGGTCGGGGGGCTCCCCACTAGAAGGGCGGGCAGACAAAAAGGGGGTACTGCAGCCAACACCGCCAACCACATTTTGTACAAAGAGCAACGGCAAACTCACCGGCAGCTCAGCAGCAGCCCTAGGGGTTTGCTGCCACAGGTCCAGGGCCCTTATTCAAGGAGCCACCTGGATTACTACCAATCAAGCACCACAGACAGCTGGGTGCTCGCTCCAGTTCACACAGGGCCCTCCCCCCTTTTCAGGAGTTGTTACTACTTCTGTCTCCAACCATCAGGATGCCCCAGTGGTGTCCCAAGAGGTGAGGACCCTGTTACAAAAGGGGGTTATTCAGGTAGTAGACCTCTCTGATCTAGAGTCTAGGTTTTATTCCAGGTATTTCCTGGTGCCAAAAGGGGACGGTGGCCTACAACCCCTCAGACCCCCAATCTGTTCTTGAGGCGCAGGAAGTTCAAGATACTGACAATAAAACACCTTTTGCAATCGGTCAGACAGGGCGACTGGTTCACTACGATGGACCTGAAAGACGCCTACTTCCTTGTCCCGATAAGACCCGGCCACAGGAAATATCTACGGTTCTCCTTTCAAGGGACCGTTTACAAGTTCCGTGTTCTGCCGTGTGGCATCTCTCTAGCTCATCACAACTTTTTGAAGTGCATGGAGGCTACCCTGGCCCCTCTGAGGCTACAAGGCATCAGAGTGCTCACCTACCTGGACGACTGGCTCATTTGTGCCCAGTCTTCAGCACAGGCAGTAGTCCACACAGAACTGGTAACCGCTCACCTCAACAGGCTCGGCCTGATGGTGAACATGTCAAAGCCAGCTGGTACCATCTCAGGCTACCATCTACCTGGGAACCTGCTTGAACTCAAGCAGCATGATCGCCACTCTGTCAAGGACAGAATCCAGAGGCTCCACACGTGCCTGAGGCTGTTTCAGCCTGGCGTGTCATGGGAGGCTGTCATCTTCCAGAAGCTTCTGGGCCTGATGGCAGCAGGATCTCAGACCCTTCCACTGGGTCTCCTCCGTATACATCCTCTTCAAGCGTGGTTCAATAGCAAGGTGAGTCAATTCCCCTTGCAACCACATCTCCATCTGTCGGTGTCTCGACACTGTATGGAGGCTCTCTTGTGGTGGAAACAGCCGGCTCACCTGTGTCTAGGTGTGCCATTGGGCAGTATCACCAGGCGAGAGGTGATCACCACAGATGCATCCAGTTCAGGCTGAGGCGCGCAAGGTGTGTGGCAGCCCCCTTAGGTGGGGCTACACATAAATGTACTGGAGCTGCAGGCAGTCTTTCTGGCCTTGCAGCGTTTCTTCCAGGAGGTGCAGGGGAGACACGTGTTGGTGGCCTACATCAACCACCAGGGTGGTCTGCACTCTCCCCATCTCCATCAGTTTGGCCCACAGAATCTTGTTGAGGGCTTAGAGCACCTGCTGTCGCTAAGAGCGATACATCTGCCAGGAGCAGAAAACCACACTGCAAGGGGAGTTCCACTTAGTTTCGCTCGGCGTTTAATGAGTGAACAGAACAGTAAATAAAAAGGTTGTAACAAAAGCAGCACACGGCACGTGAGGCCAAAATAAATAGACAAACACGGACTAACACTTAAACAAACAGTGGACTAACAGACAAACAAGACGAGTGAAAACACCAGTTATATATATTACTTTGTTTCGTTTTCTGGTTGTTAATTCTCTCCTCTTCACACCCGTTCTCCACTCACCGAACACACAACCACGAGTGGGTGAAAACATGTTGCATTTATGCAGCTGTACCGAGACTCGATTGCTAATCAATCATTCAATTGGAGTCGCAGTACAACTGCACGTGAATTAATAAAGTGCAATTCCCCGTGCTCACATATTATTACTTTTTACTTGCACGTGAAGTGCTGTGCAATCCTCATGCCTAAATACAAATATACATTTTAAACGCTTGTGTTACACAGACCCGTTTATATCCCATGTACCAATGTACCAATATACACCAACATTAACATACAACATATTGTAACAAACCCAATCCTTAAGCAACATCCAATAACTAGTATTTTGTGACGGAAATACAAATACAACTACCCTGAACAATGTAACTCTCCAAAGCAGTAGGATTGCGCAACAGAACCAAGAAAAAATGCTGGGTAAGTCAGGATTGTTTACAACAAATAGAAAATAGGAAGACAATTAAACCAGAAGACAACACCAGAATTCAAATAGAAGATGTTATTGAATATGCATGGAATATTATACTTGTAGACAGATGTATCAAACATTTGGTGTACATGAGTTTTAATCAGACAGCATTTAAACCATTCAAAATGTTTACCAGAACATGGATTAATACCAGTCATATAGGACAGATTAAAGTTTTCTGTAATGTACAGCCTAACATAGCCAATGTTGATTAAAGTGTTTTCCACTGAATCCATCAGGCAGTCCTTATAAAAAAAATTAAAATGTCCATGAAACCACCTCAACCACCAATACTTTAAAAGTCCCAAGATGTTATATCCAATTCGTATTGAGAATGCAGTTGAACCAGAAAAGTTTGAACACAAAACAAAACAAAAATGAGACTTCTGTGCTGGGTGCTCGTTAATCCCCAATAAATAAACAAAAATGATAACAATCCAAAACAGTCAGAACACAAAGCGAAAAATAAGATTCCTCCCCATTAGGGGATCTCACCCAGTTCTTCCTTGGTCCTGTAGAGCTTGGAGTTTCCAACCAGGTAAGAAGACAAAAAGTGATGATTTGGGTAATAAATAGATTAGTCACTGTTGTTGTTCTTAGGATCCAAATAAACAATTTGAATGATGTGGATAGTTTCAATTTGGCAGGAGATTAGATACCTGGTTACTTTTAAACTGGAAAAATGGCAGATTAGAGAAAATACACTGTTTCTAACAACCAAAAGATTATTGCTTCCTGATTTCTCCTTTACAGACCAGCAACCTCCTTCTTCAAACACTCTGCATCCACAAAAAACCAAATTTTACCTTATGGAATCTGAAAGGCCCACTTAAAAATGAGAACAAAATTACTTATTTAGCAATTGAACAGAGAATTAAATTAACCTGGCCAGGTATTCTGATACTCAATTAAGAGCAGCAGGCAGCAAATTACTGTCAGCTGTCTTTGAAAGCAGCATTTTTACTCGCTGTAAGAAGTGCTAGAAGTGTTAGTGAGATGCAGGCTTTTTCAGTGGCAAAAGCTTGCTTGTTTTTTACAGAGTCTAGGACTAAGGTCACGCTCTGTACAAATCTGGCTTTTCTGCCTAAATGTTTATCAACCTTCCATGTCAGTCAGTCTGTGGAATTGGAGGCCTTCCATCCTCCTCCATTCAGGTCAAATGAGGAGTGTCGTCTCCATGCGCTTTGCCCGGTCAGGGCACTAGCGTATTATGTTGACAGGACAAAAACTTGGCGACAGTCTGAGCATCTATTTATATGTTTTGGAGCTAAGAACCAAGGTCAAGCTCTATCAAAACAGAGGCTGTCCAATGGGATAGTGGAGACAGTTAAGTTTGCTTACAAGCATTTTTTTAGGGTGCATCAGTCTCTGACATGTGCAGTGCAGTGGTGTGGGCCACTCCTCACACCTTCACAAGGTTCTACAGGCTTAATGTCCTGGATCCTCATAACCCTGCTCTTGGAACCAGAGTGCTGACAGCGGCGTCTCAGCCGCATTCAGAAGCACATTCATGAGGTAATTATGCGTTCTGCAGGCATTATTGTGTCTTATCAGTACGGCAAGCCATCGGTCTTGCAAAATTGGCTGTTCTGCAGGTCAGGTCCTTGCGACAGCTTTAGGTATACTGACCTATGTGTAATGGAATACATTTCGTACTTGAAAGGGAATGTAAGGTTATTATCATAACTCTGGTTCCCTGAAATAGAAATGTATCTGTGACAGGGTCTTGCTGGGTAGGTGCTGATTAAGCACGCAGCGAGACACATGCATCCAACTGTGCTGAATTTAGAAATACTCAAATAAACTTAAAATTAACAAATTAACTTTTAGTCTTTTTCAATGTCTTAAAAAATACTGTTGCACCATCACATAGCAGGTAAAAGCCACAGTTAATCCAGATTCCCCCAGCTTTATTAATGTATAATAAATGTGAAGTTGCAGTATACTAGTGACAATCCTGCAGTCTCAGAGTTCCGTTAGTATCTTGTAATGTGCCACAGGATGGCTGTTATTCCTTAAATAAAAAGCACAATATTTGAGTCATTTCAATAAATAATGTATCACTCAGAATTAACATCATAAACTACTAAGGATGAACTAAGAAGATGACTTGAATGAATGTGTTGATTTTTCTGTTTCACTTCTCCTCTCTTCCAGTTCTTCCAGGCTTACTCAGAGAGCGGGTCTAAAGGAGAGGTGCTTCAAGGTAAAACCACTGTTCAGAAATAGTGAGTTTATAAAATACTGAATAGTTTAGCTAAAGGTTACGGTGTCAAACTTAATAGACAGTTATTTCCACTCCAAATAAATGCAAGAGACATAAGTGCAGTAGTAACCCAAATATCAATTTACTGCCAATGCACACGGGGTATTTGTTGCCCAGTTTTGCCCACAACTCAGTAAATGTTATTATATTAAACAATTTTAGGTTTAAAAGGCAGATTTATAAATTGCATGTGTTTTATAAAATGCAGATTTTCCAAGTGTAGTGCAACCTCTGACTGGTTTTAAGGCAGAAATCCTATGAAGCGAGTTTAATGAAACTGAAATAGCTTCTTTGTAAATCACATGTCCCCAATAACTCTTGTACATCCCAGTAGACCATGTAGTGTCATATACTGTAGTGATTGAACATTGTGATGGTTACTAGGCACTGTGAGTGTTCTAACCCGTCCCTACCTCCCGTTTGCAGACACATCCAGCAGTGCTCCAAAGCTGCGTCAACTGATCATTGACCTGCTGGAGAGCCATGTGGAGGCGTGGCCCCCAGCGTGCCCACCCCTTGAGCCGATCAGGTGAGACACACTGTCTAGACTAGAGAGAGAGCTGAGGGTTTAGTTACACAACATACCCTGAGTCACTCCAATTTTAGAGGAATAGATAACACAGTAAATTGGGAAATTAGTGCAGCTTAAATTCTAACAGCTGCATGTCTTTTTCTGATAACAAGCTGAAGCTCAGAGTAGCTGATTCAAATTCAGCGCTGTTCTGAGACAAGAGGGAGGGGCAGAGCCAACAGCACAACAGATACAGACAAAAGCCAGGCAGTCTTAACAGTGACAGCGTGGAGAAGTATAGTCTTTGAAAAGTACAGAGCAGTTAGAAGCAGTTTGCAATCAGGTTGACAGCAGCAGAAACTAAACTGAACTTTAAAAAAAATTGGCATGGTCTTCAAGCCAGTAATCTGTGACACCTGCATGATGTGGGAAATCCGAGAAAACCCAGCACAGCTAAACCAAGTGTGTCTAAAGTGCTGCATGATCCAGGACTTGCTTAAACAAGTAAGTATGCTAGAAATGGAGCTGCATGAAACGATAGAGCAACAGGATTGTGAGGAGCTGGCACACCCACAATTCCTGAAAGTCTGCACACCTAACAGACAGAAAGTCACCAGGGAGTCCCTATGTTGGTCCGCCATTACAATTTTCCCTTTCCAGTCCGATGTCAGACCCTGTCCAACATCATCAAAAAGACGTAAAGCACAGGTCTCTAGTCGTTTTTTCTCCAGAAAAAGCTGAGAAAACCTTTCAATGGCTAAGTGAGACCGATAGGAGCCGGAAGAAGGCTTCACCTTCCTTGAACACTGGACCACATTCTACAACAAGGACTATATATTGGCGGGATGGACTGCACTTCAATAAAATGGGAACCAATCTACTTGGAGAAAGAACAATTTGATATTTAAAATGAGGTCTGGTTTAATATGAGTCCTGGTGCTTTCAGCTCTAATTTTAGTCATTGATTCCACTCTGCCACAAATTCTTTAGAAGATAGTTATGTCTGACCCACAGTTTCTAACCTCTCTCATTACAGTGGCTTTCAAAATTATTAATATAATAAATTTGAAGGTCAAAACCAACAAATCAGACAAATTCGGACAAGAAAGCACGAAGCAATCTGTGACCTGTCTCAGTGAAGTGAGAGAGAAAATGGCGATATGTGAGGGCGTCCCTCTTCAGCAGGAGGTGGGAGGTACTTCCCCTCACAGCAGGGCACTGATAGGGCAGCTTTTTTATATATACTCATTGATTGATAGTCAGAGAGGGCTCTTTCCCATTTGGTAATGGTTGTCATTCTCTTTCATGGAACCAGGTTATGGTATTAACCTAACGTTATTTTACCTCACCAGCTAAATAGTCCTGTGTAGCAGTGTCTCCAGTCTAATGCATGCTGTTTTCATCACTCCTGAGTAGTGGCACAGTAACATCCAGGGGTCCTATAAAAGAGACTGCTTCAAGCTCTTGGCTTTTGTTTGCAGACTCCAGCTTTCAGCAGCCTGAGGACCTAATCGGAGGGCATGTACAGAAGGGACACCAGCGGGCCATGTGACAGTGCTCTGTGTGATTGCTTTGGTAGTAGTAATGCTTTGCAGTAAAATACTACATAGATATGAATCTGGTGGTACCCTTGTCACTTACTGTGTCAGTCTCACTGCCATGCAGCACAGTGCCTAACTGCATCCAATGCTGCTGTTCCTCCTCTTTCATAGGCACTAAATTGAAGTGTAACCAGGGTGGAGGCAGATCCTTAACTGTAGATAATGGGCTCTATGTACCGATATTACTTACGTGTTCGTAAATAATGCAAATTCGTAGCCTCCGTCATTTCTACCATTTCTGCGTGCAATTTACTAAGCAGCTTTTTTTCATGAACAACTATCATAATTTCACCACAAGTTTACAAACAGCATAAATTCCTAGCTAGGAATTGAAATGTGGGTGGGCCACACTTCGGGTGGACGGGCAAGTACCTAAGGTCTGACGTCACAGGAAACAGTTTAGATTACAAACATGATTTAAATCAATTAAAACATCAAATATCTCCCCTGGGTTTGAGCAGAGAAGTAGCCAAGACTGAAAATGTATGGTACTGAATGAAGCGAGTTGAACGTTTTTTGCAGTTTATAACAGCAGTTACACGTATATACTACAAATACAAAGCACATATTAATACAACCTACAGAAACAAACACAGTGTGCACAATAACTGCAAAAACCGTTTCATTTGACAAAAAAGTGCAAACAGAAACTAAAAAAATCCACAAACAAAAAACGGTATTGCTTTTTTTCTTAGCTGTACGGTAATGCAACGTTCCCTCTAAGCGTTTAGATACTGAGAAACTTGCTATTTGACTGAGAAAGGGTAAATTATCAGTGAGAAACCTTCGGCGAAGCATTAACCCTTTTAATATATTTTTGTTGCATTATACAATTTTAAAGCAATATTCCAACACAGGTATCTCAACCATTTAGACATTTATTGTGGCTCTGCCTCTGATTTTAAAGCATTCCCTGATCCTATGCAGCCCTGTCAGTTGTTATCATAGATATAGACTGCACGCTTAACTGGTGGCCTGCATAAAATTGCATTATTCTACTGTATAAAACACTGGCATCTGCATTGCCTTCAATTGTAACCAGGGCTTTAGGACCACTAATTGTTCCATTGGAAATACCAAACTCCTTTTTTTTCAAAAGTGGCCAGTTCCATTTGTTCCCACTTTTTATCAACATAAATAGAGCATTTGAACATAAATATAATGTTGCTAGTTAAAATAGGTACATTTAATAAATATTACCACAAATCTTTTTCTTTGTTTGTTTGTTTCTCAAATCAGACTCTTGTTGGTGTAATAGTAAGTAAAGCACCTGAAGACACTTCAAACCTGTCATAATGTTTATAAACATCACTTGGCTTAAAATAAGCAGGAAAACCTAATAATTATATTAATAATAATTATAACTAGTAATTATATTACAACAGTTCAGAAAACCAAATGGCCAGCACAGTTGTGAGAATTATATTTACAGTCTTACACTAACACACTAGTTCAGTCTACAAATAAAGGTGTTTTGAAAAGACCTGTTTAGCTTATTGCTGGCATTTACAATAACAATAACAAATAAGAAACAGTTTAGTAACAGTCCATCAGTGTCATGTGAGAGTAATCATATGTACAGGACTCAGCAAATTAAGTTTAGCATTTTAATGGCATAATAATAATAACCAGGATAAAATATGAAACACTGATAAAGGCCTGTTGACTGACTCGTTGCTCTAAAACAGGTTCACTGCTATGTATTACCCGATTGTAATTTAAATAGCGTCCCTTTTAATGTAAACGCATAATTAATCCTCTCAATTGTTTCTTTCCTAATTCTGCAGCGTTGTTTACAAGATTTAAAAAGAGGAGTGTCTCTGAACAGAATGTCTTTATGAAACCAGCGGTGTGTAGTGTAGTAACTGCATCCTTTACATAGTAAAGGGATCAGTTTCCTTTAAGGATTGTACAGCTAGAAAAATAGTTTTGAGCTCATTTCTTCATCGTCAGAAAATATAATTAAATTAAGAAACTGCCATGGTTTAAAATTGCTAATTATAGCTTCATGAAAGGCAGGTAATGTGGAAAGAAATAAACTAAACAATAATGAAATACGCAATTAATTTAGCTTACTTCGGGAAAGCTCCGCCTTGAGCGCAGTACTTGAGGTCTTACTTTTTCAGCATAGAATGCAGTGCTTTGCCATTGTTGCAGACTATTTGCTTTCTTATTTATTCTCTGTGTTTACAACTGGCATTGTGTTAATGGTATTGACTCGTACATGACCACGCAAAACTAAGAATGCTTTCTCACCATCCTCATATAGATAATCAGATTTGTTTTAGCTCTGTCTTACTGAAACGTTGCTTTTTTTCAGTTGGTGCAGCCGCCACATTGAGTTTCAGCAGAGAAATGAAGTCACATGATCAAAAACTTGCAATAAATAAATAATGAACATGGTATGTCTTCTTCAATTACTAAGTATAAATAATGAACATGGTATGTCTTCTTCAATTACTAAGCACTTAAATGTGTATTTTTGACTAATGTGCAGATTACAGTTTTACCAGTTTCAAAACTCTTGAGATGAGTTCTGTAATGGTCGTTTTTTAAAAGGGAAATAAAACAAAAAACCATCAAAGTGTGAGTATTGTGATACAGTGACACTGATCAGCACTCTCTTATAGAAGCAGAATTGCCAGACGCTTGCTTCGCCCACCATGTAAAACTTGAAAGTTGAAAGTAAATGATCACGAATGTTGTTGCTCTGTGGCTTGTGCTTTTATGTCTGGAATAAACACAAGTCGTGTAAATTATATTAATGCATAATGTATAACATATAACATTATTGTTTACAGATTTTTTTTTATATATTTCTTTTATATACAGTACACACACAAGATTGGAATGTGCAGTGAGAAACACAGGGGATACCAAATTAGACAGCTGACAATATCATAGTCTATGGCTGTATTATTTGGTATCCCCCGTGCATTTCAGGCAGTGGAGCTCCTAGAAATGTCAAATTTGCAGTCTACCTTTCTACCTGTGCCCCATTATCACACACATGACGGGTCTGATTGATATTGGGTGTATTTACAGTGAGAAACACAGGGGATACCAAATAGTACAGCCATAGACTAAGATATTGTCAGCTGTCTAATTTGGTATGCTAGTATTTAACATTCGATGGTAGTATTTAACATTTAATACTTGCATTTAATATTCACATTGAATGTATTATTTGATGTAAAAATTTAACATTTGATACATGAATTTAATTTTATAATTTTTTGCTTAAATGCAATATTCGATACTTGCTTAAATTTAACATTTAATGAATTATCATTCATTATTTAATTTTTGTTACTTTCATCTCCCATACATAATGGCGTCTGTACAAAAATTAAAAATCAGGCTAAGCTCCTGCTGCCTTCAAACCAAAACTAAAATCTTAGCTGTGCTGAGAATACCTCGTTTCCAGCTGAATATGGCTGCTTTCGTTTTCACTGCATTTTCTCAGGTACAGCGAAAAAGATAACAAAAATAGATTTGTTTTAATAGATAAACATAACAAAAATAGATTTGTTTTAAAACAGCCTTGAGGGACAAATTCAGCAACATTTTTCAAGTTTTGTAAAACTTTTAAAACTATGTTGACACACTAAAGCAATTTCCATATTTTGCTGCCTTTAAAATAAATTGAGAGGAACGGTAGTTTGAAACTATTAAGAGTCTCTGTACAGCTCCAAGAGTTTTGCTGTTTTCACCATGTTGCAGCGGCAAAACGAAATCACTCAGAATTGCCATCTGTACCAGTACCAAAAGACCGAAACTTTCTTACATCAAATGTGAAAAAAAAACCGTAAATGCATTTTATACACAACGAGATATACGTAATCAAACTAAGGTCAAATTCTTCTTTCGTTTACTTTTTTAAGAGTGTGTAACGACTCAAACAGAAAAGCTAAATAACTGGACATCTACCAATCATGTGATTCAACATGTGGGTCAATGTCAAAATAAACCAGCGATCGCATGCAGTTTGATATCCAGAACATTTATATTAAACAATTTATTCATGTTTTAAAACAGCACATATCGCAGAAAAAAAATAACTGTGGTTTGAATTTGCAACATGACATCCTTGAAGCGCACACAGCCTTGCCCGCTGCGCCAGTGTGCTGTTGTTGAAATGTGTTCATTTTTTAAGCTTACATCCACGCTTGACCAGCTTTTGCTGAAAACCTGAAGGGGCTGCTCGATTCTAGAAATGCTCTATTTCCTATCTGAAAATATCTAGTTTCCTTTTTGGTAGATACCATAGAATTGAATTGTACACAAGAGAGGTATGTAGCTTCCTTGTCTAAATCTCTGATCTCTGATAAGTTGTAGTTCCTCGTTTAATAAATAAAGGAATAATTTATTAGGTAGAAATAAAAAATGCATAGAGGAATAAATATATTTAGAAATAAATATTTGTAATAAATAAATGTAGAAAGTTATGTTTATATAAATGTATAATTAAATTAATAAATAGCAAGCCAGAAAATCTGTCATATTAATTGATTTGGCTGATGATTTTATCCAGAGCAATTGACATTTGTATACCTATATACAAAAAGTGCATTTCATGGAATATATATATATATATATATATATATATATATATATACCACTGTGGAAGGGGTGTGGGTAATTCACTGACAAGGAGACAGACAGGTGTATTTGGGAACACCACACAGGTGCCCAGTTTTATTTTAGGCCGGCTCTTTTTCTTTCCTTGTATTTTTTCCTCTCCGGTAGAGGGCACTGTTGACCGTGGGCTGCCTATCAACGATGATAGACAGCACCACGGAAATACCACAGCTGGTACACGACCTGCAAATGCACTCGCAGGTGCTCAAAGAAATAATAATGAAAACAGAAGGCAAAAAGAACAAGGGAAAATAAAACAGTAATAAAACTACAAATAAAAGGTGCTGCACTCGGCAGCGTTATCCCGGTCGCCGCTACCCGCACGACCCGGATCACCGTCCTACTCTCTCGGCTATCTCGCCTGCTCTTTCACAATACGCCGGGGTCTGCCCAAGGGTTCCCCGCTCTCTCTCTCTGTCTCGCTGATTCCCGGTCCCGAATCAAAGTGTCCGCACCCTTAGCGCGTCTAAGTGGGCAGACCTGAGGAAACAACAGAGCGTTATTTTATAGGACCGACAATCACCCAAGACCCGCCTCTCGGCCATTCAGAGAGGGGGAAAGTCCACACTCACACTTTCCCACCTCCCCGTGTCACTGCCATGACTCACAGGCGGTTGTTGGGCGACTGCCGCCCTCTTCCTGCAGCCCGTGAACACGCCAGCAGAGTCAGCACAGATCTCTCCCTGTTACATATCCTTCCCCTCAGAATGACACCACCGGTTCATTCGAAAATCTTACACCCCCATGCCTTCCCGAGAGAAAAAGTCTGCGTTTTGATGCAGCTTTCCTGCTCGGTGGACTACCCTGAAGGCATAGGGCTGCAAGGCCAAGTACCACCGTGTGATTCTGGCATTGCTATCTTTCATCCGGTGAAGCCATGCTAAGGGGGCATGATCTGTAACCAGGGTGAAGTGTCGCCCCAGGAGGTAGTACCGGAGTGACTCGACTGCCCATTTTACCGCGAGACACTCCTTCTCGATGGTGCTATAATTTTTCTCGCGGGGAAGGAGCTTCCTGCTGATATACAGGACTGGGTGCTCGCTTCCCCGAACCTCCTGCGACAACACTGCCCCGAGACCTGTCTCTGACGCATCCGTCTGCAGGGTGAACCTCTTACCAAAATCCGGGCTGCATAGTACTGGCTTACTACACAGCCTCCGCTTCAAGGCGAGAAAGGCCCTCTGGCACGACTCCGTCCACTGAACCGTATTTGGGGCAGCCTTCCGGGTGAGGTCTGTCAAGGGAGCAGCGAGCGTAGCGAAACTCGGGATGAACTTTCTATAATAGCCCGCTAGTCCCAAGAATGAGCGCACCTGGGTTTTGGTTGTAGGAACCGGCCAGTCAGCCAAGGCTTTCACCTTAGCAACTAGCGGTCTGATCTGGCCGCCCCCGACTCGATACCCCAAATACTCCGACTCACTCTTCCCAATGGCACACTTCTTTGGGTTAGCAGTGAGCCCCGCCTCCCGCAAGGATTGCAGCACCGCCGCTACCTTACACAGATGACTCGGCCAAACCTCACTGTGGATAACCACGTCATCTATGTAAGCAGCGGCGTACTGCTGATGGGGCCACAAGATGCGATCCATCATAAGAACATAAGAACATAAGAAAGTTTACAAACGAGAGGAGGCCATTCGGCCCATCTTGCTCGTTTGGTTGTTAGTAGCTTATTGATCCCAAAATCTCATCAAGCAGCTTCTTGAAGGATCCCAGGGTGTCAGCTTCAACAACATTACTGGGGAGTTGATTCCAGACCCTCACAATTCTCTGTGTAAAAAAGTGTCTCCTATTTTCTGTTCTGAATGCCCCTTTTTCTAAACTCCATTTGTGACCCCTGGTCCTTGTTTCTTTTTTCAGGCTGAAAAAGTCCCTTGGGTCGACACTGTCAATACCTTTTAGAATTTTGAATGCTTGAATTAGGTCGCCACGTAGTCTTCTTTGTTCAAGACTGAACAGATTCAATTCTTTTAGCCTGTCTGCATATGACATGCCTTTTAAGCCCGGAATAATTCTGGTCGCTCTTCTTTGCACTCTTTCTAGAGCAGCAATATCTTTTTTATAGCGAGGTGACCAGAACTGCACACAATATTCAAGATGAGGTCTTACAAGTGCATTGTACAGTTTTAACATTACTTCCCTTGATTTAAATTCAACACTTTTCACAATGTATCCGAGCATCTTGTTAGCCTTTTTTATAGCTTCCCCACATTGCCTAGATGAAGACATTTCTGAGTCAACAAAAACTCCTAGGTCTTTTTCATAGATTCCTTCTCCAATTTCAATATCTCCCATATGATATTTATAATGTACATTTTTATTTCCTGCGTGCAGTACCTTACAAATAAAAGGTGCCGCTGGAAAGTGGCGGGGGCTCCGTGCAACCCAAAGGGCATGGTCCTGAATTGGTACAACCCGAAGGGAGTCGAAAACGCCGTCCTCTCTCTAGATTCCGGAGTCAGGGGTATCTGCCAGTACCCCTTCGTTAAATCCAGTGTCGTCATAAAATGAGCCGTGCCTAGACGCTCCAGCAAGTCATCTACTCGGGGCATCGGATAAGCGTCAAATTTCGATTTCTCATTGATTCGTCTGAAATCAATGCAAAATCGAGTTGACCCGTCTGGCTTATCGACTAAAACGATCGGACTGTTCCAGTCACTTTGGGACTCTTCTATTACCCCCAGTCTCAGCATTTCGTCAATTTCCGCTTTTATTACCTGTCTTTTACGCTCAGGTATACGGTACGGCCTCTGGCGAACTAGCGCCCCCGGCTCAATATCAATGTGATGATGGGCTACTCGAGTCTGCCCCGGGACGGAAGAGAACACGTCAGGAAACTCCGCCACCAGACCGCGAGCCTGACATTTCTGCGTTGGTGTCAGATTCTCAGCAATCTGTACCGATCCTTTTCTTGCCAACACAGAAAGATCAGGTCCCAGGTCCGTGACGTCATCTGCATGCGCCACTAACAACGCCTCTGGCTGTAACCAAGGCTTTAAAAGATTGATATGGTAAATGTGTTTCTCTGTCCGTCGCTCCGGCTGGCAGATCTCATAGTCCACCTTCCCAACCTGGCGTGTAACCTCAAAGGGTCCTTGCCACTTAGCCAAGAGTTTCGACTCAGAACTGGGTAATAAGAGAAGTACCTTATCCCCCGGCTGAAATGTGCGCAACCGGGCTCCTCGGTTATATTGTGTCTCCTGTCTGTGCTGCGCCTGCTGCAAATTGTCATGCGCCCATTTCCCAACAGACTCAAGACGTTTGCGCAGGTCCAACACATACCGGACTGTATTGGTCGAATTGTCCTGCTGCTCCTCCCACATCTCTCTGACCAGATCGAGCACGCCCCGGGGTCTCCGCCCATACAGCAGCTCGAATGGTGAAAACCCCGTGGAAGCCTGGGGAACCTCTCTGATCGCAAAGAGAAGGGGAGGAATCAGCTGGTCCCAGTAACGCACATCACTACGAATAAATCTGCGCAACATGTTCTTAAGGGTCTTATTAAAGCGTTCCACCAAACCGTCTGTCTGAGGATGAAACACAGAGGTCCTAATGGTCTTAATTCCCAAAAGCTTACATGTTCCGCGGATTAGCCGGGACATAAAATTGGTGCCTTGATCGGTTAGTATCTCTTTGGGAATCCCCACCCGGGAGAAAACCTTCACAAGCTCGTTGGCAACAGACTTAGCGGACATAGATCGGAGGGGAATTGCCTCTGGATAACGCGTAGCGTAATCCAGAATGACAAGTAGGTGGGTGTATCCTGCCGCACTCCTTTCTAGTGGCCCAACTATGTCCATCCCAATACGCTCAAACGGAGCTTCCACTAGGGGCAAAGGCACCAGAGGGGCTCGTGGAACGGCTCTAGGGCTGGCCTTCTGACATTCCCCACAACGCTCACAAAACCGCTTAACATCGCCATCCAGCCCCAGCCAGAAGAACCGTGACACAAGCCTTGCTTTAGTTTTATCCCTTCCCAAATGACCAGACAGGGGAATAGCGTGAGCCAGCTGCAACAAATCCTCCTTAAAGGGCTGAGGAATGAGCAACTGATGACGCACTTCACCGGTCTGGGGTAATTTATCAACACGGTACAGTAGGTCTCGATCAATTTCAAAGTGGGGGTACGTGGCGGCGCGTCTGGGCTCGACCACCCGACCATTAACCACCGCTGCTTGGTCAAAGAGCCTGCCCAGCACGTCGTCACGCCCTTGCTCGAGTCGGAAGTCACGGGAGCGAGCTAAGAAATCAGCTCCCATGGCTTCCAACTCGGGGTCAGGTCGGTCCCGAGCAGAGGCAGCCGAGCCAGACCCCTGCGCTGGCTCCGCGACCTCCCCCCCGGACTCTTCACCAACCGCCCCCACCTGGAACTTCTCCGACTCCCTCCATTGCCAGCCCTCATTCTTAGCGATCCGACGCTCCCGTTTAGTTTTACGGGGTTTAAATCTATGGCAAAACCATTCTGGATCGCGAAAGGGAAAAATCTCTCCAATTACTTCCTCTTTCTTAGCCAATAAAGAAGACGGGGCTGTCAGAGCAGCCAACCAATCTTTAAACTGCTCACAGTCCCGTCCCAGAACTACTGGTACCGGCAATCGAGGACATAATCCTACCTGCACCTGCGTCACCTGCTGGCCAATAGTCATACACACATTTATCTTGGGATAGGAGCGGACATCCCCATGAATACATTTAATATGCACCCGTCCCAATATACGTTTATGCCCCGGTGAGATTAGGCTCTCCTGTACCAGAGACTGACTACACCCTGAGTCCAGGAGAGCCTGGGTTTTTGTACCATCCACTGTCACAGGAATAACAAAACCCGTGTGCTGAAGTGACTGAGGTAATTGAACGTGCCTACCTGGTCGGCTGAGGTCACACTCCATCACGGGGCAGTCCCGGGAGAGGTGGCCCACCTCCCTGCACGTCCAACACCTCGGTGGGCTGGTTTCTCTCCCCGAAGTTTTGAAAAGAGGGGGAAACACAGGAGCCATAAAAGGGGCTCGCCGATAAGGCGTCCGCGCGAGACCCCGGTCCGACACTGCAGCAGCCCGTGGGTATCCCCACCCTGCCCCAGTTCCCGGGCCGGGAGCTCCCGCCGACACCCCCCGACCAAATCCTGGACTACCCCTTCCCCCCAGTCCCTTCGCCCTTTCCGGGGCCAGTTGAGGGGACGATCCAGTAGCCGCACTCCTCCCGGGCAGTTTCGCAGGCGTTGGCTCCGCTGCCTGGTACTGCTCGGCAAGTTCGACCGCCCGGTCCAGCGTGTCTGGTGCCTGCCGCTGGACCCACAGCCGAGGTTCCGGGGCTAGACATTCCAGGAAGCGCTCCACCACGATCATCTCCACCACCCTGGCTTTGGTGTTCAGCTCCGGGTTCAACCAACCCAGTGCGTAATCCTTCAGACGGTGGGCGATGGCTCGTGGGTGCTCCCCTACCGCAAACTGCTCCTCTCGGAATTTCTTCCGATACCCCTCCGGTGTGGCCCCCACGCGATTAAGGATGACGGTTTTCAGCGTGGGGTAATCCATCATCCGATCCGGGGACAGCGTTCTCGCTGCTGCTTGCGCCTCCCCCGTGAGCTGAGGAAGCAGGTAACTAGCCCACCGGGCTGGATCCCACCCGGCCGAGGTCGCCATAGCTTCAAACACCTCCAAATAGGCGTCAGGTCGATCCTCGGCCGTCATTTTTGTGGGGCGTTGCAACTGGGGGTCTGGAGCTGCGGGTCTTGCCGCCCCCTGCACTGCTGCGGTGAGCGTCTGGCGCAGGAGGTCCATCATCGCCGCAAACTGCGTAGCATCCATGGCTCGTCTGCTCCTTCTATAGCTGCACTGCTTGGGGCAGTGCCAGTGAATCCCACTTCTGACACCACGTGTGGAAGGGGTGTGGGTAATTCACTGACAAGGAGACAGACAGGTGTATTTGGAAACACCACACAGGTGCCCAGTTTTATTTTAGGCCGGCTCTTTTTCTTTCCTTGTATTTTTTTTTTTCTCTCCGGTAGAGGGCACTGTTGACCGTGGGCTGCCTATCAACGATGATAGACAGCACCACGGAAATACCACAGCTGGTACACGACCTGCAAATGCACTCGCAGGTGCTCAAAGAAATAATAATGAAAACAGAAGGCGAAAAGAACAAGGGAAAATAAAACAGTAATAAAACTACAAATAAAAGGTGCTGCACTCGGCAGCGTTATCCCGGTCGCCGCTACCCGCACGACCCGGATCACCGTCCTACTCTCTCGGCTATCTCGCCTGCTCTTTCACAATACGCCGGGGTCTGCCCAAGGGTTCCCCGCTCTCTCTCTCTGTCTCGCTGATTCCCGGTCCCGAATCAAAGTGTCCGCACCCTTAGCGCGTCTAAGTGGGCAGACCTGAGGAAACAACAGAGCGTTATTTTATAGGACCGACAATCACCCAAGACCCGCCTCTCGGCCATTCAGAGAGGGGGAAAGTCCACACTCACACTTTCCCACCTCCCCGTGTCACTGCCATGACTCACAGGCGGTTGTTGGGCGACTGCCGCCCTCTTCCTGCAGCCCGTGAACACGCCAGCAGAGTCAGCACAGATCTCTCCCTGTTACATACACATACACACATACACACACACACACACACACACACACACACAATGAGACATTAGTGCTTCTTCACTTGGAGCTTATGTAGAGTAGTGCTTGGAGCGCTGTGCTCTTGTCTGGAAGGTTGAAAATTCTATCACAGGTGAGGAACACACTGCTTCTTTACCTAGATTGGTCCAGTAAAAAATCCAACTGTATCAATGAGTAATTGTAAATTGGCTTGGTTTAGGGTGTCTGCGTAGAAATAAAATAATAATTTTCTGGCTTGGATGGGAGACGGCTTGGCAGTACCACGTACTTTAAACGTTTCTTTGGAGTTTTACTCGGTGGTGTAGTCGGGGGTATATCCAAGTAAACGGCGTTTACCCACTTTGAATTTGGGCAATATATATTTTACCCACTTCACATGTAAGGGATACAGAGTTTACTCACTTCTGGTCTCTTGTGATGTGCAAATCCCGTGTTAAAGACAATATATTTTAACGGCTGTGTTGTGTTCAGAGAATGTGAGCAGAGCGAAGCGGTGACCATTCACCGCTCAATATCCACCGCTCTGCTCAGGAAGAAAGGAATACCATTGTCCTTATTAAACCCATACTTTGACCCAAGTAAAAAAAAAATCCCTAGCTAAAAGGAAAACGCCAGCAAAGAAAATGCCGACATAAAGTGCTCAGAGAACTTACTAATTGAATTCGAAGACGCTTTCTCATTATTATTGTTTGGTACTGAAAACATTAGCTTTGTACAGGGCTTATTTGTATCCGAATATCTCATAGGATGCCCAAAGCAACCCACGACACATATGGGTGAGTCGACGGGGCTGACGGACCACCCTGTGCTAATGTATGAACTATCCTTAAGAGTGCAGAAAATATAAACCATGTTCTCAGCTCTGTATTGGGCATAACAATAGAACTGTATAAGAACAATAACCGCAGACAGAGGGACACACACACGGATGACGTTTCTTCATTTTTATATGACACAAATGCAGCTCCACAATCGGGAATATATTATGCCAGCGGGACTCAACAGAAAAGAATTAACTATTAATTCCAATAAATATATAAAAGTTAAAAATAATTAAATAAACAAAATTAATTCAAAAGTTGTGTATGCTGATGCGCTGGGGAGGTCAAATCAAGGCTGATCCTCAGAGCCAGCATTGCATGATAATATAAATATTAGTTTATATAAAATAATGTTAATTAGAATTAATATAGATTTAAAGATATAAGTAAAAATTATGTCACAATATGTAGAACACAGTTACATCACGTAAGAATAAACCATGGATTTGAATATAAACAATAACATGTTGTTGTCATGCCTTCAAACACCTGTAAGTATAAGAGTTTAGATGCAAAACGCGATATACGCCATTTGCACCAAAACTGAGCTAAAAGCAGGATTACACTGTGTAACAAATCTTTTTTTTTTATGTTCCTGGTAGTAAGTGTTATTTCCTAATTGTTTATGCCTCAAAAGTATAGAAAATGGCTATTATTCCCCACAAACTTTGCTTTTGTGACCAGGACAGTGATATTTCAAAATAGCACTATTTCCAATGGGAAAATGGGCAAATGTGTGTCTTTTCATTCACATAAAGTCAGAAAAAAACAACATATGAATCCAAATTAACATGTATTTATACTAAAGTAATACAAAGATGACTACAAAAGATTTAGAAGTGAGTAGTTTTTCGAGATTTACAGTTATACTAATAGCCATTTTCTATACTTTTGAGGCATAAGCAATTATGAAATAACACTTACTACCCAGGAACAAAAATTGTGTTACATAGTGTTATTTATCTCACAGTGCCTACTTTCTGTTCAGTGTCCTTTGTCCTCAAAAACGATATACACCACGTTACATATAACTTAAATGATGGTTTCTTTCCATAACGCACTAATCAGACATCCACTGAGCCAATAGGCGTGCAATATCACAGTCATGTGACCCTATTGTGACAGAGCCCAGGAGGAGTATATTAGCGTATTTAATCTCGTAAATTGTGATTTTATGATTTTAAATGATGAATAATTATTTAAAAATGCAACCAAGTCAATTTTGTAACGGGTTGTAGCAATGGTGAATAAGCATTCACAAATATTACTGAAAACTGTCACTCGATAGGAACTGTGAAACCTCCCTTTATCTCCCTTGCAGTGCCAACCCTATTTAATGGTGTTTTACTTTTGTGTTCTCCCTCTGTGCGGGATGTGGAGTTTATCGTTTGAATTTACTGAAACGCATTGCATCATTAGAAGTAAGTGTAAAGTGATTTTACAAAATTGTGGAGATTTATACTTGGTTAATACGACCCTGACCTAAAGATGTCATTAGCAAAGGGGGGCGGTTGTACTAAGGAACAATAGGTCACGTTTTACTAAACATTTTGAAACATAACACGATTAAAGCTTGGGACTCACTGTCTGTAGATTGGTGGTGTTTACATTGTTGTCAGCACATTTTAAGTGATTGAAAGCTGAAATTACTTTTTTAAAAACACACTTTTCTTACAGCAATACAGTATTGGTGAGCGATAATCAGTTTGTTTGAAAACCAGGCTTTAATCACTGATAATAGGTGCACAGCCAGTGATTCCATGAGTGCTCCAGGGCTCAATCACCAATGGGAAAATAAGGTTCCCTTTCAATTCGAAGATGCCCACCAAACATATACGCCTGCCTATCGGTAGGTTTCACTGAACTCTTACTATCAAAGCTGCCGATAGGCTCCCTTCCCCCAATGACCTCCTTGGTCCCGCCTACCAAGGGGATAAAACCGTCACTCAAGGAAGGATCGACCTCTTTTTCGCTTCTCAAGTAGGTAAGATAAGACCATCTGTGTTGCACTGAGCCCTCTTTTATTACTTTTATTACTGCGCTGAACTTGCTGTTAGTTCCCTTGCACTTTGTTTTGAAAGCTGACTTGCCTCTTTCAAGGAATCAGTACTTCCTAAGCCGTAGCCTTTTTTTCTTTTTCTAATAACTGTACTTTCAGCACATGCTCGCTTGCGGAGTGAATGTGTGTCTTTCACCCCCTCTTTTACTTGGGAGAGCGCTGTTATTCCACGGGGCTGGGCCTGCCTTGTCCCCATTGTGGAGTTAGCCTACCAGCCGCCTTCGGGGCCACCGGTCAGGGCCTTGTTGTTTTGATTGTGCTGCGCGTCCTCGCGCTGGGTTGCGCAGAGGGCTAGCTGCAGCGCGGCTGCTTACAGCCTGAACCAGCCGTGTATTCCTCACCAGTGCCAGCCACGGTGCTGAGTTCAGAAATCTTTTGCCGGTTGCGTTGGCCAAGTACCACGTGTATTGGGCCTTACAATCAAACAGACAACATGCTGTCCCCCATCTGTACTGTACTGTACTATTTCTGTATTATTGTGTATTATTGCTATATTGCTGTCAGTTACCCGCCCCAGCTTCGGCCCTTGTGTCATGTTTGTGCTGGTGCAAGTGGTGTGCACAGTACTCAGTGCCTGCAATAGACGTGGTAGTCGGTGCAAGTAGTGAACTCGCTACGTGGGGTAGCCGATACATTACACGCGTGCTGTTAGGCCCCTGTGTTATGCACTTCCACTGTGAGCGCCCTTAGCACGCTGTGCAACCCAGCGATGACGGGCAGGGTTGGTTTCATGCCTGCGAGGCCTGTGAGACTAACATCCCGCAGCAAGACAGGCATACCCTGTGTGCTCAGTGCTTAGGCAACGAACACGCCACTTTAGCCCTACAAGCAGGGGCCTACTGCAGCATCTGGGCGACTTCTCAGGGGAGGGGTTCTACTCGAGATACTTTCTGGTGCCGAAGAAGGACGGCAGCTTTCATCCCATCCTGGACCTGCGGCTCCTCAACCGGTTTTTGAAACAGAGAAGGTTCCAAATGCTGGCTCATCGTCACATACTCTAGTCTGTCTGGCCAGGCAACTGGTTTACCACGGTTGACTTGCGGGATGCGTATTTTCAGATGACAGAGTAGCAACTCTCCAGCACCAACTCTCCCTGTTTTCGATCAAGGGTACCCCTTGTCTTGTGCGAGAAACTACTGGGTCTGATGGCCGCAGTGATATCAGCCATCGAGCTGGGCTTACTTTGTATGTGCCCCCTGCAAGCATGGCTCAATGTGTTTCACCTGCATCCCAAGCGCGACAGACACCATCGGCTGACAGTGTGTCTTCTGTGCTCGACGGCCGTGCGCTGGTGGAGGATGACCTCTCACCTGCGCCAATTGGTCCGAATGGGAGTGGTTTCCAACCGCAGGGTAGTGACGACTGACGCCTCCAACTTGGGTTGGAGTGTAGTCTGCAAAGGCAGAGGAGTCAGCGGGTCCTGGTCGGGCCGCTGGACGTCCCTGCGTATCAATATGCTGGAGTTGCAGGTGGTTCTCCTTGCTCTCTAGCGCTTCCTACCTGTGCTGCGCAACAAGCTTGTGTTGATCCGCATGGACAACACATCAGTGGTGACGTATGTCAACCACCAGGGTGGCCTTCGGTCCCCGGGGCTGCATCGCCTAGCCTTCAGGCTTTTGACTTGGGCCCAAAGGAACTTGCTGTTCCTTCGGGCAACGTATGTCCTGGGAGTGGACAATTGGGCAGCGGACCTCCTTTCGAGGGAGGGTCCACACCCATCGGAGTGGGGGCTCCACCCTCATGTGGTGGAGCGCATTTGGGAACAGTTCGGAAAGGCACAGGTCGATCTCTTAGCCTTGGCGGAGATGACACATTGCCCCCTGTGGTACTCCCTCCACCACTTCTGCGGTCCCCTTGGCATCGACGCCCCAGCCCATGTATGGCACAGAGCGCTCCTTTACTCATTCCCGCCTCTGCTATTACCCCTGGCCTTTCTCGAAAAGGTCTGGTCAGGGAAGGCGTCAGTTCTCCTAGTGGCCCAGGAGAATCTGGTTCTCGACCCTGTGACAGCTATTGAACGGCCCGCCTTGGGAGATTCCGCTTCGACTTGATCTCCTCAGTCAGACAAGAGGCACGCTTTGGCACCCGGAGCCGGGCAGGCTCCAGCTGTGAGTCTGGCCCCTGAAAGGGACCTCTGGTCAGCCTTAGGGCTGTCGAACGCGGGTGATGGTACCTTGCAGAGTGCTAGGGTGCATTCTGTTAGGTCGTTGTACGCCTATAAGTGGAAGTAATTCCAGAATTGGTGCCAGACTAATGGTCCTGACCTAATCTCTTGTTCCATGTCTGTCATCTTGCAGTTTCTGCAAGATCTGTGTGAGGCTGGTAGATCACCTTCCACACTGAAGGTTTACCTAGCGGCTATTTCTGCTTGCCATGCCCCCATTGACTCAGTGTCCCCGGGCGCACATTTTCTGGCTACGCAGTTTCTCCAAGGTGCTCGGTGGTTGGGCCCTCCTAGGAGGGCTACTCTCCCCGAATGGAGCCTTGAGGTTGTACTGGAGGCTCTCACGCAGGCCCCGTTTGAGCCTATATACTCCATTGAGTTGAAGTATCTGTCTATGAAGTCAGTCCTCTTTGCTATCACCTCTGCGAAGCAGGTTAGTGAGCTGCAGGCGCTGTCTGTGCATAGCTCCTGCATGCGTATTTGGGTTGATGGTAGCAGAGTGTCACTGCGTGCAAACCCTACTTTCCTCCCCAAGGTGGTCACAGCCTTCCACATTAATCAGTCTGTGGAACTGGAGTCTTTTCATCCACCACTGTTTACTTCAAAGGAGGATAGGAAGTTGAATTTCTTCAACTGATGAGAGCATTGCGTCATTCTGACCAGCTATTTGTCTGCCACTGGACACGGACCCTGGGACAGCCCCTTTCGAAGCAGCGACTGTCGCATTGGAGTGAGGACACAATCACGACTGTGTATGATGGTGCTGGTTTACTCCCGTCTGGGCGGGTAGCCACACATTCCACAAGAGGTGTGGCTACGTCATGGGCCTCTTTAGAGGTTCCTCCATGGCTGAGATTTGTAATGCGGCTATCTGGGCTATGACGAATACTTTTTCCAGGTTCTATCACCTTAATGTGATAGATCCCTCATTGCCTTCAGTGGGCATAAGGGTCCTTGAGGTGGCATCATAAGAACATAAGAAAGTTTACAAACGAGAGGAGGCCATTCGGCCCATCTTGCTCGTTTTGGTTGTTAGTAGCTTATTGATCCCAGAATTTCATCAAGCAGCTTCTTGAAGGATCCCAAGGTGTCAGCTGAAACAACATTACTGGGGAGTTGATTCCAGACCCTCACGATTCTCTGTGTAAAAAAAAGTGAATCCTATTTTCTGTTCTGAATGCCCCTTTGTCTAATCTCCATTTGTGACCCCTGTTGTCCTTGTTTTGATGTGGTCTCCCTTCTGTTTTTTTGTAGATTTCTCCCCCCTTCCTTTCTAGTTTAAATGCTTCTGAACCTGCTAGAGGATCTTTTCACCAAGTAGACTAGTTCCCTTTTTATTTAAGTGCAGTCCGCCCCATCTATACAGATAGTCCTTGTTGTAGAATATGGTTCAATGAACAAAATAGGTGAAGCCTTCCCTTGTGCACCACATCTTCAGCTATGCATTTAGATTAATTATTTCCAGCTGTCCATATGGTTCTTTGCAAGGTGTCGGCAGTATCCCAGAAAATACCATAGTTTTGGTTTTGTTTTTTAATTTCCTTCCTAGCTCTCTGAATTTGTTTTGCAGAGATTTTGGTCTGCTTTCCAATGTTGTTTGTGCCAATGTGGAGTACTACTACCCATCTCCAGTTTGTTCTAGGAGCCTGTCCACGTTCTCAGTGATGTGCGTGACGAAGGCTCCCGGAAGGCAGCACACTGTCGTAGTAAGGGGGTCCAAACTGCGAATTGAACTTGCTGTGTTTCTCAATATGGAGTCCCCAACAATCATAACCTCCCTTCTTTTTGCTGTCTGGTCACCACTGTCAGTAGGGTCCTGGATGTTGTTCCTTTCGTTCTCTTGATGTTGGTTTTGCTCATCAAAATTTTTAAGTGACTCAAATTTGTTGGATGTTTTGATTTCTGGTGGTTGTGTTTGATGAAGTTTCTTTTTTTCCCTGCTTCTGCCTACCTGAACCCAGCTGTTCTGACCTTCTATCTCCCTGATGGCTTTCAGTCTGTTAGGGGTGGTGCAGACTTCCATGAATTGTGGGTGTGCCAGCTCCTCAAGATCCTGTTGCTGTCTCATTTCTTCCAGCTCCATTTCTAGCCTACTTACTAGTTTATGCAAGTCCTGGATCGTGTGGCACTTTACGCACACTTGGTTTAGCTCTGCTGGGTTTTCTCGGAATCATGCAACTGTCACAGATTATTGGCTTGAAGACCATGTTAATAATTATTTTTTTTTTTTTTTGAAGTTTAGTTTATCTTCTGCAGCTGTCAACCTGCTTCTAAGCTGCTTCTAAACTGCTCTGCACTTTTCCACGCCTGTACTTCTGACTGCCTCGTTTATAGCTGCATTGTTCTGTTGTGCTGTTGGCTCCTCCCCTCACCCTTGTCTCGGAACAGCGCTGAATTTGAATCAGCTGCTCTGAGTTTCAGCGTGTTTGTTATCAGAAAATCACATCAGCTGTTTGACTTTGAGCTGCAGTGTTTTCACAATTTCCTGTGTATTCTGATTAAAGCAATTAAAGATGTAATTTCGCCTTACTGCTTCTAAACTGCTCTGCACTTTTCCATACCTGTACTTCTCCAACGCTGTCGATGGGAAGACATGCTGTCGTTCTTCGCTCCCTCGCGACAGCTCTGGTATTCTTTTTCCCATAGATGATGTTTGATGGCCATCTTCTAATTGAAAGGGAATGCTAGTTTACCTACCGTAAACCTGGTTCCCTGAAAGAGAAGGTGGCCACCAACCACAAGATAGAGTCGGTCATCATCACGGTTTCATCTCAAAGTGGTCGATCCTTCCCTGAGTGATGGTTTTATCCCCTTGGTAGGCGGGACCGAGGAGGTTATCGGGGGAAGGGGCCTATTTGGCAGCTTTGATAGTAATAGCTCAGTGACACCTACCAATATGCAGGCGTACAGTGGCTTGCGAAAGTATTGACCCCCCCTTGGCATTTTTCCTGTTTTGTTGCCTTACAACCTGGAATTAAAATGGATTTTTTGGGGGTTTGTATCATTTGATTTACACAACATTTACACTACCACTTTGAAGATGCAAAATATTTTTTATTGTGAAACAAACAAGAAATAAGACAAAAAAACGGAAAACTTCTCGGTGGTGTTCTCGGGGTGATGAGAGGTGTTGGGTTTGTGCCAGACATAGCGTTTTCCTTGATGGCCAAAAAGCTCAATTGTAGTCTCATCTGACTAGAGTACCTTCTTCCATATGTTTGGGGAGTCTCCCACATGCCTTTTGGTGAACACCAAACGCGTTTGCTTATTTTTTTCTTTAAGCAATGGCTTTTTTCTGGCCACTCTTCCGTAAAGCCCAGCTCTGTGGAGTGTCCTATGGACAGATACTCCAATCTCCGCTGTGGAGCTTTGCAGCTCCTTCAGGGTTATCTTTGGTCTCTTTGTTGCCTCTCTGATTAATGCCCTCCTTGCCTGGTCCGTGAGTTTTAATGATGCTCCGTGGGATGTTCAAAGTTTCTGATATTTTTTATAACCCAACCCTGATCTGTACTTCTCCACAACTTTGTCCCTGACCTGTTTGGAGAGCTCCTTGGTCTTCATGGTTCTGCTTGCTTGGTGGTGCCCCTTGCTTAGTGGTGTTGCAGACTCTGGGGCCTTTCAGAACAGGTGTATATATACTGAGATCATGTGACACTTAGATTGCACACAGGTGGACTTTATTTAACTAATTATGTGACTTCTGAAAGTAATTGGTTGCACCAGATCTTATTTAGAGGCTTAATAGCAAAGCCTGTTTTCCGTTATTTATTTCACCAATTTGGACTATTTTGTGTATGTCCATTACATGAAATCCAAATAAAAATCAATTTTAATTCCAGGTTGTAAGGCAACAAAATAGGAAAAATGCCAAGGGGGGGTCAATACTTTCGCAAGCCACTGTATATCCCATAAATTATGTTTTGTGGCCATTTTCTCTTTCAGGGAACCAGGTTTATGGTAGATAAACTAACGTTCTGCACAGTACAAATAAATCACATGTTCTGTCAGATTATAGTGTGGATGCTTCACAAGCAGAACTGTTATTGTAGTGTTCAAAATATAAAATCCATTTATAAAAAGTCTCCCAGCTTTCTTGAAAAGATATGTGGTTCCCTTGTTTTTCTTTTGTATTTGTTTTGTTCTCATTAGTATCTATAGTATCAATCATATATATCAATCATAATTAATAAAGTGCCACGTCAATCACATTGAATATAAAAGAAAAATAAAAGTTTTTTTTTTTTTTTTTTTTAAATGCAATTCTCAAGTCTGCAAAACATAAAAGTAAATTGTGGTATGAAACTGGAAGATGAATGGTTACCATGCACAAGCATGATGGAAAATACTGTAAAGTGACTGCATCTGTATTTGTCACCTTTTTTATAACTCTTTTGTCCAAAATTCATGGCTGAACATATATTCAAGAAAAATAAAACCATGCTCAGTTCTTCTCAGTGCTGTAAAGGAGCGGGCCGGAAAGGCCCACTCAAGGAACTACACCGCTCCTCTCTCCCGCTCCATATACGATTGGCTCGCAGCGCTACAGTCACACTGGGTGTTCCTGAGCGTGAGACTGACAGCTGAGACCTTAGTGTGAACTGTTGTGCAAGCAGGGGGGGTGTGGCCACTGGAAAGCATGTTCTTTGTGTGTGTGTGTGTGTGTGTGTGTGTGTGTGTTTTCTTGCTGTGGGTGCTAATGAAAAATGGGTGCTTGCAAATGATGCACTTATTGAAGTCAACCCTTATGCAAGAGTAGCATGGTAAACAAATAGAGTAATAACACCACAGGATTTTCACAGTTAGCATGGTAAAAGTGCCATGGTTTACCCTGTTCACCATTTACCATGGTGTAACTCCCACCATTTACCGTGTTTTTCTGCCGTGGTATAAATACCATATTGCATATTGCGTTGTTTCTTAATGTGTATCCTTTTTGAATTTTGATCAATTGATTTAAAAAATCATTCCATATTAAGGCTTTTGGAAATGTTTTGGAAAAACCATGTAATGAGTGTCTAATTAAGCACTTATTTTGTTTTAACTCATTAATATTTTTTTCTGTGCGATTGAGCATGTAGACATATTTAAACAGCAATGTTTTATACCCGCTTCAACTTGGAGTAACTAACATCCAAGTCAATATAAAGACATGTTTGTCTAAAACTCCTCCAAGGCATAATAGCGGATTTATTGGTAGAGTGGTTGCCGTACGAGATGCACAAAGATTATATTATACTCATTAAAATGTAATGTTTGAATTGTTGTTATGAAAGGCTAGATACAATATATAAATAGTGTATGGTAGACATAGGCTTATACAAAATCTGTTTGCAGACTAACAAAATACAATTTTTGTGTATTGTAGTCCCAAACCCCCTTCTATTCGTGTAATATTATTAGAACTAACTTGCTTGATTTTTTTGAGGATGCAACATCGATAATGGATAATTGCAAAGCATATGACATGGTTTATTTAGATTTCCAGAAAGATTTTGACAAAGTCCCGCACAAAAGATTAATTCTCAAACTGAACGCAGTTGGGATTCAAGGAAACACATGTACATGGATTAGGGAGTGGTTAACATGTAGAAAACAGAAAGTACTGATTAGAGGAAAAACCTCAGAATGGAGTGTGGTAACCAGCGGTGTACCACAGGGATCAGTATTAGGTCCTCTGCTATTCCTAATCTACATTAATGATTTAGATTCTGGTATAGCAAGCAAACTTGTTAAATTTGCAGACGACACAAAAGTAGGAGGAGTGGCAAACACTGTTGCAGCAGCAAAGGTCATTCAAAATGATCTAGACAAGATTCAGAACTGGGCAGACACATGGCAAATGACATTTAATAGAGAAAAGTGTAAGGTACTGCACGCAGGAAATAAAAATGTACATTATAAATATCATATGGGAGATATTGAAATTGGAGAAGGAATCTATGAAAAAGACCTAGGAGTTTTTGTTGACTCAGAAATGTCTTCATCTAGACAATGTGGGGAAGCTATAAAAAAGGCTAACAAGATGCTCGGATACATTGTGAAAAGTGTTGAATTTAAATCAAGGGAAGTAATGTTAAAACTGTACAATGCACTAGTAAGACCTCGTCTTGAATATTGTGTTCAGTTCTGGTCACTTCGCTATAAAAAAGATATTGCTGCTCTAGAAAGAGTGCAAAGAAGAGTGACCAGAATTATTCCGGGCTTAAAAGGCATGTCATATGCAGACAGGTTAAAAGAATTGAATCTGTTCAGTCTTGAACAAAGAAGACTACGTGGCGACCTAATTCAAGCATTCAAAATTCTAAAAGGTATTGACAGTGTCGACCCAAGGGGTCACAAATGGAGTTTAGAAAAAGGGGCATTCAGAACAGAAAATAGGAGACACTTTTTTACACAGAGAATTGTGAGGGTCTGGAATCAACTCCCCAGTAATGTTGTTGAAGCTGACACCCTGGGATCCTTCAAGAAGCTGCTTGATGAGATTTTGGGATCAATAAGCTACTAACAACCAAACGAGCAAGATGGGCCGAATGGCCTCCTCTCGTTTGTAAACTTTCTTATGTTCTTATGTTCTTAGAAGATGAAAGAAGCAGTTATTGTGCTGTATTGTAATGTGATATTTTGTGACACCCTTGGGTGACTGAGTCTGCCAATACATTATACATCATAGTACTAGAAGAGTGCACTTTGTCAGTAACGGGAAATAAACACGCAGACAGCTTGTAATGTATTTGGACCAGCAAAGAAAAAGTATACAGTGAACCAGTTAACATTTTGACAGTGCAATAGCGTAACCTTGTTTTCAACAGTTAGATACAATTTGAATCGCTACTTCTGTCCAAAACAGAAATGTTACAATGAGGAATGGGTAAGCTGGACTAAGACAAAACCTGCAGATGGACCCGTAAACAATCTCCGATTGTCCCGAAACCGGTACCAATCGACCAAGCCTTGTGTATTTGCTATCTTTACTTTTAACATGATGCTTCTTACTTTGCTATGGATGTAGAATGTCTTAGTAATTTACTATTTAATGTGTGTTCAGAACTTTTAAGTGCCCGACTATACTAGTGTAACAATTTATTAAAGCGCACTGAACTTAATTTAAATTTTACACCATCTTTAAGAATTTAGCAGAATCGTGCTGGGTGTTTTATTTGACAAGCCAAATTGTCATTTGGAGATATTAAAAAAAAAAAAAAAAAAATGGATATAAACCATTTGCAGATATTTGTAAACCCCATAACTACTGGAATGTTTAAATGGTGTGCAACTTTGTTTAAAACTGGTAGGCTGCGTAGCTTTACAATGTATTAAATACAAAAAACAACATTTTGAGCATTTATTTGTAAAATAAATACATGTTTGCTGTACAAACTAGCCTACAATGAAAAAAAAAAAAAGTTTATGCCATTTTTGCTGTTACCGCCATTTCAGTGTAGGCCAGCATCAATAAAACATATCTAATGATAGGATTAATAAAGGCTTCAACGTACTGTAACTGATAAATATTTATGGGAAGGGGTAAAAGCCAGACCCCGCCCAGCCCCATTCACTACCTGTTTCAGAACAGCAATTTGAGGTATACATAATGGAAAGAAAAAAAGTAGTAATGTTTATATATATATATTGTTAGTAATCTATGTTTTTTACAGTGTCTATATATAATATATATTCAGTTTTTTTTCTTTTTAATATACAATTCTAGGATGTACTGGAGCCTCAACTATCAAGAAGGACTGATTTTGAAAACTACTTCCAACAAGGGGATCATCCTATTTCTTCCAATTCAAACATAAAATCTTCACACATTATAACATTAACAATGGCTTTTGTAATACAACATCAGTTAACCGGTGTTACTTTGAGAGATCTTTTGAAACTCCTAAGTACAGTATGACCTGGCTGTGTATCAAGTTTAACATTTTGGTTTGAGTCAATTTTTTTAAGCTATCACGTGTTGCAAAAATGATTCATTATTGTAATCTGTGATTATGTAGCCCAAACAGCATGGTTTTAAAGTGAAACAGCCCTTCTGGTGTTGAAAATGCAGTTTTCTCTCTGGAACTGCAGGTTAAGGGGATCTGCCAGTATCCCTTTGTCAGGTCCAGATGGAGGTAAATTTTCCCAGTCTATCTAGAAGTTCGTCAACCCTAGGCATAGGGTATGCATCGAACTTAGCAATAGCATTTACCTTCCTGAAATCTACACAGAAGCAGTTGGTGCTGTCTTTCTTGGCCACTATGACAATAGGACTGCACCAATTTCTCATGGATGGTTCAATCACCCCAAGCTCGAGCATGTCCCATACCTCTTTGCGAACGCCACTTCGTCAACTTTCTGGGATCCGGTACAGTCTCTTTCGCACGGTGACACCTGGTGGAGAGATAATGTCATATTCAACTAAATTCTTTCTGCGGGGCAAGTCAGAAAAAACATTGCTGAACTCCTCAATAAGCTTACGCAGCTCCCGTTGCTGATCTGGAACCAATTGTTCCCCCATCGAAATGATTTTTGTGCTAGGAGTCTTTGGACAGGGGCCTAAATCATCCTCTATATTGCCTGGGGCTATAAACAAGACCTCCCTTGCCTGCCAGGGCTTTAATAAATTTACATGATAAATTTCACGTTCATTACGGTGATAGGGCTGTCTAATTTTATAATTCACCTTCCCTATAGCCCGAATCACTTCATATGGCCCCTGCCATTTAGCACACAATTTCGATTCTGATGAGAGCAGTAGCAGCTTTACCTTCTCTCCCGGTCGAAAGGTTCAAATTAGAGCATTTTTGTTGTAATGCTGCTGTTGTCTGTGCCAAACCACCGACCAAATCTAGGCGATCTCTTAGTAGGATCATATGCTTCACTACATTTTTTGATGAGCCTTTGTGCTCCTCCCACCCCTCTCTCAACAGATCGAGGATGCTGCAAGGCTGTCAGCCGTACAAGAGCTCCAATGTTTTTGCTCTTGTGTTACAAACCATCTCAGCATCGACTTCAAAGTCTGATTAACACGTTCCACCAAACTGTCCGTCTGTGGATGATAAATAGACATCCTGATGGGATGCATTTTTTATATTTTATGTACCTGCTGTAACGTTTTAGACAAAAAATTGGTTCTGTGATCAATCAAGATCTCTTTGAGGATCCCTCCTGGCCATAATCTGTGCTAACTCGTTGGCTATTGCAGCGGCACTAGTGGATCTCAAGCGAACTGCCTCGGGGTATCGCGTTGCATAATCTACCACTACTAATATATGCGTATACCCTGAGTGAGAAGGTAGCAAAGGGCCCACTATGTCCATTGTAATGCGTTAAAAGGGAGTGGAACCAAAGGGGCAGGGCGCACTCGTCCCAGTGCTACTTGCTGGCAGTCTGGGCATGTGGCTACATATCTCGACACATCAGTATGAAGACCTACCCAGCGACAGTGAGTGGAAGCGACAGTGTGGGAGAAGTACAGGCGTTGAAAAGTGCAGAGCAGTTTAGAAGCAGTTTAAAAGCAGGTTGACAGCTGCAGAAGAAACTAAACTTCATTAAAAAAAAATTAAGCTGGAAGAAATGAGACAGAAACAAGATCTTGAGGAGCTGGCACACCCACAATTCATGGAAGTCTGTACCACCCCTGACAGACTGAAAGCCACCAGGGAAATAGAAGGTCAGAACAGCTGGGTTCAGGTAGGCAGAAGCAGGGAAAAAGAAACTTCATCAAACACAACCACCAGAAATCAAAACATCCAACAAATTTGAGCCACTTCAAAATTTTGATGAGCAAAACCAACATCAAGATAACGATAAAGAAGTTTGGACCCCCTTACTACAACAGTGTGCTGCCTTCCAGGAGCCTCTGTCATGCACATCACCGAGAACGTGGACAGGCTCCTAGAATAAACAGAAGACGACCCAGTAGTAGTCATCCACATCGGTACCAACAACATTGGAAGAGACAGACCAAAATCCCTGCAAAACAAATTCAGAGAGCTAGGAAGGAAATTAAAAGACAAGACCAAAACTGTGGTATTTTCTGGGATACTGCCAGCACCTTGCAAAGGACCATATGGACAGCTGGAAAAAATTAATCTAAACGCGGTGGTGCACATAGGAAGACTTCACCTACCTTGCTCATTGGACCACATTCCACAACAAGGACTATCTGTATAGATGGGACGGACTGCTCTTAAATAAAAAGGGAACCAGTGGACTTGGTGAAAAGATCCTCTAGCAGGTTCAGAAGCATTTAAACTAGAAAGGAAGGGGGGAGAAATCTACAAAAAAACAGAAGGGAGACCGCATCAAAACAAGGACAACAACTCAGGTAAGACAACCATTAAATGTATTTATCTAAACGCTAGAAGTATCAGAAACAAAATTTTAGAACTTGAAGCTACTGCACTAACAAGTAACTGTGATATGAGAAAGAAATTTGGTTGTCTGAGAGTGATGGGGATAAGGTATAATATTTGTGGGATAACACTGTATAGGAAAGACAGGCAGGACAGAAGAGGTGGAGGGGTAGTGCTATACATCATGCCTAACTAACTTGCTTGATTTTTTTAAGGATGCAACATCGATAATGGATAATTGCAAAGCATATGACATGGTTTATTTAGATTTCCAGAAAGCTTTTGACAAAGTCCCGCACAAAAGATTAATTCTCAAACTGAACGCAGTTGGGATTCAAGGAAACACATGTACATGGATTAGGGAGTGGTTAACATGTAGAAAACAGAAAGTACTGATTAGAGGAAAAACCTCAGAATGGAGTGTGGTAACCAGCGGTGTACCACAGGGATCAGTATTAGGTCCTCTGCTATTCCTAATCTACATTAATGATTTAGATTCTGGTATAGTAAGCAAACTTGTTAAATTTGCAGACGACACAAAAGTAGGAGGAGTGGCAAACACTGTTGCAGCAGCAAAGGTCATTCAAAATGATCTAGACAAGATTCAGAACTGGGCAGACACATGGCAAATGACATTTAATAGAGAAAAGTGTAAGGTACTGCACGCAGGAAATAAAAATGTACATTATAAATATCATATGGGAGATATTGAAATTGGAGAAGGAATCTATGAAAAAGACCTAGGAGTTTTTGTTGACTCAGAAATGTCTTCATCTAGACAATGTGGGGAAGCTATAAAAAAGGCTAACAAGATGCTCAGATACATTGTGAAAAGTGTTGAATTTAAATCAAGGGAAGTAATGTTAAAACCGTACAATGCACTAGTAAGACCTCATCTTGAATATTGTGTTCAGTTCTGGTCACCTCGCTATAAAAAAGATATTGCTGCTCTAGAAAGAGTGCAAAGAAGAGCGACCAGAATTATTCCGGGCTTAAAAGGCATGTCATATGCAGACAGGCTAAAAGAATTGAATCTGTTCAGTCTTGAACAAAGAAGACTACGTGGCGACCTAATTCAAGCATTCAAAATTCTAAAAGGTATTGACAGTGTCGACCCAAGGGACTTTTTCAGCCTGAAAAAAGAAACAAGGACCAGGGGTCACAAATGGAGTTTAGAAAAAGGGGCATTCAGAACAGAAAATCGGAGACACTTTTTTACACAGAGAATTGTGAGGGTCTGGAATCAACTCCCCAGTAATGTTGTTGAAGCTGACACCCTGGGATCCTTCAAGAAGCTGCTTGATGAGATTTTGGGATCAATAAGCTACTAACAACCAAACGAGCAAGATGGGCCGAATGGCCTCCTCTCGTTTGTAGTAATATTAAATGATTACTTTTCACAAGTTTTTACAAAGGAGGATACGGACAACATGCCCCACATGTCAGCCAGTTCCTATCCAGTTTTAAATTAACATAACTGAGGCAGAAATGTTAAAGGCACTAGGAGCTCTTAAAATAAACAAATCCCCTGGGCCGGATGAGATCCTCCCAATAGTACTCAAAGAAATGAAAGAAGTTATTTACAAACCGCTAACCAAGATCATGCAACAGTCTCTTGACACAGGGGTGGTACCGATAGACTAGAAAATTGCAAACGTAATACCGATCCACAAAAAGGGAAACAAAACTGAACCAGGTAACTACAAACCAATAAGCCTGACTTCTATTATATGCAAACTTATGGAAACTATAATAAGATCCAAAATGGAAAATTACCTATATGGTAACAGTATTCTGGGAGACAGTCAACATGGTTTTAGGAAAGGGAGATGGTGTCTAACTAACTTGCTTGATTTTTTTGAGGCTGCAACATCGATAATGGATAATTGCAAAGCATATGACATGGTTTATTTAGATTTCCAGAAAGCTTTTAACAAAGTCCTGCATAAAAGATTAATTCTGAATATAACTGAACGCAGGAAGGATTCAAGGAAACACATATATATGGATTAGGGAGTGGTTAACATGTAGAAAACAGAAAGTACTGATTAGAGGAGAAACCTCAGAATGGAGTGTGGTAACCAGTGGAGTACCACAGGGATCAGTATTAGGTCCTCTGCTATTCCTAATCTACATTAATGATTTAGATTCTGGTATAGTAAGCAAACTTATTAAATTTGCAGATGACACAAATAGGAGGAGTGGCAAACACTGTTGCAGCAGCAAAGGTAATTCAAAATGATCTAGACAAGATTCAGAACTGGGCAGACACATGGCAAATGACATTTAATAGAGAAAAGTGTAAGGTACTGCATGCAGGAAATAAAAATGTGCATTATAAATATCATATGGGAGATACTGAAATTGGAGAAGGAATCTATGAAAAAGACCTGGGAGTTTTTGTTGACTTCTAGACAATGTGGGGAAGCTATAAAAGGCCAAAAAGATGTTCGGATATACAGTGAAAAGTGTTGAATTTAAATCAAGGGAAGTAATGTTAAAACTGTACAATGCAATACTAAGACCTCATCTTGAATATTGTGTTCATGTCTGGTCACCTCTCTACAAAAAGGATATTGCTGCTGTTGAAAGAATGCAAAGAAGAGCGACCAGAATTATTCCAGGTTTAAAAGGCATGTCATATGCAGACAGGCTAAAATAATTGAATCTATTCAGTCTTGATCAAAGAAGACTACGCGGTGACCTAATTCAAGCATTCGAAATTCTAAAAGGTATTAACAATGTCGACCCAAGGGACTTTTTCGAACTGAAAAAAGAAACAAGGACCAGGGCTCACAAATGGAGATTAGACAAAGGGGCATTCAGAACAGAAAATACGGGGCACTTCCTGTTACCCAGAGAATCATGAGGGTCTGGAATCAACTCCCCAGTAATGTTGTTGAAGCTGACACCCTGGGATCCTTCAAGAAGCTGCTTGATGAGAATCTGAGATCAATAAGCTATTAACAACCAAATTAGCAAGATGGGCCGAATGGCCTCCTCTCGTTTGTAAACTTTCTTATGTTCTTACCCAATAGAATCAAGCCAATATCCGCTCCAAGCTCCAAGGTGCCCCGCAAAAGGGATATCATGAACCAGCCTCATGACCTTGGTCGACAAGACGAGGGAACCAATAATTGTGTTACAGGCTGTCCTGTGCCCGCGGCTATATCTACTCTATACAGTCATTGGCCCTTGATACTGAAATGTGGATATACTAGAGCCCCAGCGCCATCAACATCCTTACCTTCAATAGACCAGACCTGCCCCCAATCGTGCACTAGTGACGGGTCATTGTGTTGGCCCCACACTATGTCCGTGCTTGAGTAATAGATGTCCGGTATATTGAGAGGGGCCGGAATAGCATCTGCCCTGCATGGCCCAGTAACCTTGCTCTCTCAGTCACACTGTGTTCCAACTCCCTTGGACTGATGTTTGTTACCATTCAAGTACTCTTCCACCAGACCCCAGCCTTGTCTCAAAGATGCTCCCTCCCATTTCACGGTCCGTCTCTCCTTATTCGTTTTTCTACAACAGAAAATAGGGGAAAACATTTCAGTGTGAAAAGGAAATGCATCACAAATTTGTTCCGTTTTCTTTTTTTCTGCCATGTTTACGTGTGCGGCTGAGACACTGCCATTATTTGCATCAATTCTTTGATTTTTGGCCAACCTTTCCGCCAGCGCTACTACCAGGTGATGTTTTATTGGTCCTATTGATATGTTTATTTTTAGGCTGGGGTATGCCGGCATGCCTCCATGCATACAGGAGATGGCCACTTGGCCTCGTGGCCGCCACAACACACCGCCCAGGAGAGCTGTCCTTATTAAGGTTTGCTCACTGCCCATTTCCACTAATACACAGGTTTTCACTTTAGCTAAAACCACATCAATCATACAAGGCCACTCCCGACCATATGTCCTGGTTGGTTGCACCTAAAACAAATCGGGGGGACAGAGGGAACGGGTTAAGAATCTGTCCTGCTGCTGGTATGGCAACGAGACAGGGACAGCACCTCTACCCCAGCTGGGAGCGAACTTTGGTCCCATGGGGGGGAGGCAAGGGGGCCCATTAGGGTCAGCGGTCTCGGAGGTCTGAGTCCTGGGATTGATGGCGGGGGTGGTGTTGGAAGAGAGGTAAGGGTCGAATGCTCCGAATGGCTGGGGCCAACAGTATCCCGATCTGGGCAGAAGATAGGGAGTCTTCGGAGTCTTCCGCCAGCTTCACAGCCTCCTCCAGGGTGTCAGGGTTGTGGCACCGTATCCAAGCCTGGGTATCGGCGCCGACCACATGGCAGAACTGCTCCACCACTATTTCTTCCCCCATCTATACCATGGTCTTATTTTCTGGGGTCAGCCAGTGTACCATGTGGTCACACAACTTCTCTGCAACCACCCTGGGGTGTGTCTGGGGATCTTCGGTACTCCCTAAACTGTGCCCGATGGGTTTCTGCCATTATGTTGAGACGGCGGAGGATGGCCTGTTTGACCAGGTCATGGTTGGCAGCGTTGAGGTCGCTCATCGCCTTGTAGTCTGCGTGAGCTTCCCCAATCAGGCAGGGTCCAAGCTGGCTTGCCCAGAACTCCCCGCCCAAGCCGCAGTGGTAACCAGACATTCGAATACCATCAAGTACGCCATCAGGTCGTCCTCCGCTGACAACTTCATCACCTGACATTACTGTTGTTGTGGTAGGGGCTCGCACTGTGGAAATTGCCAGCCCTACCCGCTCAATGAGCACCATGTAGCGCTCCTCCTTCCTTTTGTCCTCTGCGTCCCGTCTGTTTTCCAGCGCCTCCAGCAGCTCCGCCAGTGCATTGCGATCCATCCCGTGTCTGACAACACGTGTGGCAAAGTGGCTGGTGATTGCGAACAGGTCAGGAGGTGATGCAGTGCAGGAGTAATCACAGACAACTGTAATTCATTTGGAAAGGGTTTTATTTTTAATCCGGGTCTGGTGACCAAAACAGAAAACGCTCTGGCTATACACACCAATGTGTAATGCGCGGAGCCAAACAAACGGGTTTACAGTCCCAAACAATAAGCGTTATCCGCCCCACAATACTAAAACACAGATATGTGGCAAAGTGGCTGGTGATTGTGAACAGATATAGAGGTGAAGCAGTGCAGGAGTAATCACAGACAATTGTAATCCCTTTGGAAAGGGTTTCATTTTTAATCCGTGACCAAAAAGAAAACACTCTGACAATACACAGCAATGCGTATGGCAAAATAAACAGGTTTACAGTCCCAAACAATAAGCGTTATCTGCCCCACAATACTAAAACACGGTCACCAGTCCGGAGTGTGTGATAACAGGCTATTTTGTATCAGTTTGTGCAGTGCAGCTCCAGCTTGTGCTGGCCCAAAAGTGACAGCTCCGGAACGTTTAGCGGTCTGGTGGTTCAACAAACATGTGTACCACTTCAGATATTTAAGTATTTCTTTGCATACAAGAAGCTACTTCTTGTATGCAACCAGGTTTGTGACGCGCAAAATAAGGATTGTAAAAGGACTGCGTTAACTCCGTGCGCACTACCATTCCAGCACTGACTACAAACAGACAAACGTTGCTGTGACATGCTGAGGAACATATTAAATTCCCCAGTACCAGAGCAAACAGTGAGGAGATAATGCAGGTTTTTTTTGAGGTCGCGCACCTGTCGGGCGTGGTAGGTGCGATTGACTGTCCCCATATTGCTATCTGGGCACCTGTTCCAGTTGTGCTGTTCTATCAGGATTCCAGTTGTGTTCGAAATAGTGGAAAATTTGAATAGTTATTCCATGCCATGTAAACAGGATATTCCGAATGAATCCGTCCGTCTTCTGGATACCAATATTCCGAAAACGTGATACTGAGTACCCACTTAGTATTAGGTTACTATCGGAATACTAGCCCTTCTAGACACCTTAATCAGAAAAACTTTTTTTTTTTTTGTAGACACACAAGTTGTCGTTTTATAATTTATAATATATAAGACGACGACTTGTGTGCCCAACAAAGCCTTAGCAAAAACTGTGCACAAATATATTAGTAATTGTATGACCCCAAACTGGTTGTCGACTATGCAATATCTTCCTATTTTTTTTTAAGTTTTGTAGTAGATCAACAGTCAATACCAGGAAATTATATATATATATATATATATATATATATATATATATATATATATATATATATATATATATATATATATATATATATATAATTTATTTATTATCCTTGTAGTCACATTGAGATTAAAACCTCTTTTACGAGTGAGACCTAGCCAAGCAGGTAGCAGCAAGTAAATCGAACAACAAGAACAAGTACACAATAAAATACAATTAAGAAATCACATTTAAAACAATAATCAAAAGTAGTCAACTATTTAAAACAATTGCAACTCTCAGTCACGAAATCATGTAGTTTACTCTTAAATTGCAATAAAGATGTCTGGGTCTGCAGCTTTAGTTTGGGCTGGAACTCATTCCAGGACCATGGGGCATAATAAGTAAAGGATCCTTTACAAGCCTCAGTACACAAATTTGGGATTTTAAAATGCAAAAAAAAATTGATCTGAGGCTATGGTTACTATGGGAAGCTATAATGTATTCATTTAAATATTTATATTCATATGATTTACATGGAATAGCCTTATATACCGGAATATACCAGAGCTTCAACCTGCGTAAAGCTAAAGAAGTCCAGCCTACCAAATAGTATAATATACAATGAGTATTAAATCTTGTATTTGTATTGTACTTCAATGCTGCATGATATAGCGAGTCTAGTTTATCTAAAGTTGATGGTGAGTCAAACCTACATACTGCATCACCATAGTCAATTTGCGGCAAAAATATACAAGCAATAAGCCTCTTTTTTTTGTTTATAACATATATAATATGTTCATATCATAGTGACGTTTATACTGTATTCCCATGCCCAATAGACGAGTGTGGAAACATGCACTCAGTAATAATGCATCAGTAATTAAAACATGCAAATGTATTCTAGGTGGACATTCAATATGCACATAGCGCAATCAAATTTGAATTGGGTGAAAGCCCTAATTCGTCTGAATATACCAATATCTGCGCGATAATTGCGATGCGCTAGTTCCAATAACTGCGCACCGCTGGCTCAAATAGTGTCGGAGTAACAGTCCACTCTGGAGTTGGGTACAATAGTATAGAACCCCAACCCTCCCCCATCCGCACACACGGATCAGTTATGTGTTTTATCACTGTATTGATATGATGGACAGCGGTAGTGTGTTTACATATACAGTTATATGTGTTCTTCACTGCTCCACAGGCCTATCAGCATCCAACGTATACCATCAAAGTATGGAAATGAAGATTGAGAGAAGGATGAAGAGGGGAGGGGGGTCCTGTCTGTTATCTTTGCTGTGTGTTGCCACACATCTGTAAATTAATTGTATAAATACATCATACACCCATCTTGTGGCTCATTGCTTTATTTGGTTATTCCATAGATTGCTGTGCATTACGGGTGAGGGGTGGGCAGCTGCAGTTCAGAGAGCCAAACACCGACAGGACACTCTTGCTGTGAAAGGCATTCTGATGTTTTCCTAAAGTCAGACTGGTGATACAATCAACCAATCAAAGACCTGTATTTTCTTTGCAGCAGTCCAATCAAAAGTTAGCTGAGGCAGGACAAACAGTTCTGTTAACTGTAGTTTCTGGCCGTTTTTAGGCAGCTGTCCAGTGTGCTGAATGTCGATGTTGCTAATTGTACAGAGACTGTTCATTTATTGAGAAATCATAGGAGGCTACAATTAACATTTTAGGAGCGTATTTCAAACTAATTATTATTCTTACAAAAAAATGTCATAACAAAAAAACCCATTCTGGCGACACTCAAAACCTTACAAACTGTGCTTAATCATGATGTTCAAATGGGTGAGTAGAATGAATAACATACCGCATTTCTGTGTATTGTGTTTATAAAAATGTTTGATGTTTACTTCGCAGGTGAATGAACACATGACATTTACAAATCAGAGAGTGTGCTACCACAGTAGACTTTGTCACGGCACAACTTATATATATATATATATATATATATATATATATATATATATATATATATATATATATATATATATATCATTCAGAAAAAAAAGACAGTATCCAAAGCCTTTTTTTTTATTATTATTTTACTTCAAAAACATAAGCTATGTCGGATTAGCTGAACTTTAAAGAAACCTATATAGTATTTCCTTGTGATGCAATACTGTCCGTATTCAAGAAAACAGTGGCGTTATCAGTGCATTCAATTGAAAACTCAGCACCTAGCTATGGAGCCAATTGTGTATTTGAATGGTCTGTATGTATGTGTGCATGATGTAGTGTGTGATCTCGTCTGCTGTCGTATCGGTACATACTGTGGCAACACCAATGATAGCAGCTTGTCAGGGTAATGCCAATACTAATGGAGACTGTCTATCATTCTGCATTCTCGTTTGGCTGTTGTGTGCAGTTGCTATATTGGTAGTGAATGCGCAGATGGTTTTGCGAGGCACAAACAGATTTGTGAATTGCTCAAAAAACTGTTATATTCCAATGTCTTGCAACTGCTTTGTGCCGTTTTGGAATACCTCTCATTTTGTGCCAAAGCACTATTTTTTTGCAAGGCACAAATTTAGTGAGGGGATTGCGCCAAGATCAAAGATCGGGTCCCATGACTTGTGTCAGTTTGGTAGATGGATCATTTATAAGCTTAGACAAACTGATTGTGTTAAATCCATATTGCACTTGTGAAGGACAATGCAATATGGATTTAACACAATACACATGTCATTTTTGTTAGTACAGAAACTGAAAGTAAGCAAATCCAAAATATAGCTTTACAATACATATGTTGAAGACAAATTGCTTTCTGTACAGGTTACTAAATGTTCTTAAATTTTTGCAATAAGAGTCAATATGGTTATGAGTAAATGCTTTCTGTTAGAACATAATGACAATCTGAATGTAATACAACTGCCAAAATTTGAGCTCAGATAATGAAACATTTAGTTTTGCGTGCAACATGTTGAACTTGTGTGTATTTTAACATATTATTATTTATGTTGTAATCATGTTAAATAATAAACATTTAAAGGATCATCAGTGTATATCCAGTACTTGCCCTAGACACTGTATTGTATGGTACCATTTATGTTTTTTCAGTTTCAGCATTTCTATTCATTTTTGTTTTAAAATTGACAAGATTATTAAGATTCATCAGGCTGAGTTGCTGTACAAAATAAAAAAGTCCCCACAAAAAGAAATATGAACACAAGACTTGGCCCAGAGATTTTTGGGTAAACAGCTTCTGCTGCTGAAATACTTCACAATTCTGTAGACAGACACCTTTTATAGGAGAGCAGCTAATAAAATGATTGCAGAACAAATAAGCATGACTACATTTTTCCAGTTAATGAAAACTTAAATAGCAAAACCAAAAAATAAATAAATTGATAAGGTATGCCCAAAAGATGTGACTTACTACTCATTTTCCATTTATTACAGCACACTGAATGATGAAATGGTGGCACGGTGGCATAGTGGTTAACCCAGTGTCCTAGGTTCAAATCTGGTCTAGGGGGTCTGTCTGCATGGAGTTTGCATGTTTTCCCCAATGTGTTCGCATTGTGTGTTTTCTCCGGGTACTTCAGTTTCCCCCCAGGTCAGGTTGATTGGTCACTCTAAATTGCCCTCAGTGTGTGTGTGTGGTGCCCTGCGATGTACTGGCATCCCATCCAGGGTGTAGTCCTGCCTTGTGCCCTGTGTATGCCGGGTTAGGCTCCAGCTCATTGCAAACCTGTAAAGGATTAAGCGGTTATTGATAAATGATGAAATATGAATTAAATACTTCACATGGACTATGGTAAATAACCATTTTCAATTTTATGTATTTCTTTTATCATATTTTACCTTACTTTAATGCTATACTATCATTTCAACTTGTCGTTTACCATGGTTTAATTACTGTAATTTACAATGATTTACTGTGGTATATTGTGTTTTTACTACCGTTTACCAGGGTATTACCATGGTAAACTTGAATAAGGGAAACCATGGCCAAGAAAGGCAAAGGACATGGATATGGCCTTTTATGAAGAGCTTTAATGCTTTACAAATGCCTTACATTGGCCTAAGTTCACAACACCTCTATAACAAGGAGAATAATATTTTTTTCAGCATTAAATTGTGGTAGTATACTACCCTTTAGCACTGACATGCATATGTACCTTTTAAAATGTTTTTTATAAATGTTACATTTTCTTTTTATAAATGTACATAAACCTGGCATTCACACAGATGCAGATTTGGGTGGGTCATGGCACACCCAGGCTCACCCGTGGCTAAGCCACTGGTTTGCATCTCATTATCAATAGATTCGCGACGCCGAAAGTCAAAATTTAGAACTGCCAGAAGTAAAGTAAACATTACAATGTAATACTAGTGTAATGCAAAAAATACTGGGCACAGCGAAAACAAATCAAAATGTAACTAAAAGGGTCCCCAAAAACAGAAAGCATGAATTAAATTAAGCTTGTTTCTATATATGGAAGTTTAATATGGAATATATGCATCGCATTTCTGCACCCTAACCATGCTTTCAGTGCTTTAATTTAATTTAAGAATATAGCAGAAAACTTTTGTTTCAGTCTATGTATATTTTAGTTGTGTAAAGGAAGTAAGTACAGTACAGTTTTTATCCCTGCCACTGCACTTGCGATTGTCATCGCAGGGGGGGGATAAATTTAATAAAATAGTCTGTACTAACAAATACTTTCTTTAGGAAATTTTAAACAGCTGATATTTATAAATGATAAATATAATGTAAACTTAGTGTATACAGAGGATCTGGCTCTGATTCCATTCACCCATCATTGTCATCCAACAGTGTGCTGCCTCCCTTACGCATTTGTTGCGTGAATCTACTAATGTCATTTCCAGTCGGACTTTAGCGCACTTAAACTCTTTGGTTAGAGCAGAGATTGGTAGTTGCAGTATTCCTTTACCATAAAGTCCCACTCTACTGAGGCAGCGTGGAACTCCCAACCATTTCCTGACATATGAACTGATTAAAGCTTCCAGCTTCTCAACTGTCAAGGAAACCTCATACACAGTCAGTGGCCACAGCAGTTTTGGCAGTAGACCAAACTGAAAGCACCAGAGTTTCAGTTTGCCTGGTAAAGCGCTGCTGTCTATGCTCTTCAACCCTTCCACTGGTTGTTGTCTAACTTCTCCCACACAAACTTTGTTCTTTAGATCCCTATCGTACCATCTCCCTAGACTTTTCACTGGCTTCTCGGACACTGTTGGTATTGCCTCGCCATTAATGTAGAACCTTTCTTCTACTACTTTGCCTTTAATTATAGAGGTGCTCCTTCATTTAGTGGGCTTTAATTGCATTTGTGCCCATTCAATGTTATTTGTTAATTTGCCCAATAACCGATTAGTGCAGGCTACTGTTGCAGTCATTGTTGTCATGTCATCCATGTATGCTCGAATTGGTGGTAGTCGCATTCCAGAAGCCAACCAATGGAATTAACTACATCATTCAAATTGCTATATTATTCAAACCGTTACTTTTGTGCAGCTGGAGTGCAAAGACAACTAATGATGATTACTTCTTTTTTTAAACATCCCCAGAGCCAAAGCCTGGCAGTTAACCCGCCGTTATACCCACCGCAACTTCATCCGCAGAGAAGAGTGGCAAAAAGGCAAAGTGTGTTGAGGGCAGTGGCAGAAATGAAATTATCAAAGGTGACAAATCAGGTCTGTACCCCATGTGTACAGACACACAGGAGAGCAGGCAATTAATATCGGCAGCTGTGTAGGGCAGGATCGCTTCGAAAAATGGAAGGCTAATCGCACTTGGCTAAAGGCTAATCCCAGAGGTTCAGTCATTTGCTTGGTTTGTTTTAGATTATGTGAAGCATCTCGTGTAAAATGGTTGCTTCCCAGTGGTATAACCTGTATAGTTCATTTAGATTTTGTGAAGCATCTCGTAGTTTCTGTTGTTTTTACCTAAAAGCAATTAGAAGGAAGCATATCTCTATCATTCTACCACCAAGTAATAACATGGAATAGCTTTATTATTAATGAATACATTTTTGGAGGTTTCTTTTTTTTTTAAGTAACTAAATGCATGCAAACATTTAAACTGGAAGTCTCACAAACGAACAGATAGTTGAATCTACGCCAGTGAGAGGCATGTGTAAAATAACAGGCACAAACTAGAATCGTAAATCTGCAATAAATGATGATACATCAAGCTTCGATATTATAATGAATGTTCATTTGCATACAAAAGTACTTTGAAACTAATGAAACTACCGGAGCAGGGTTGAAACTAAGTTACGGGAGTAGAAATGACTTTAGTAGTAGAAATGTATCGCGGGTAGGTCTATGAAGTCACAAAAACCTACAAAGTCAAGATACGAAAGAAAAATACATAAAGCCCAGTGGCGCTCTGGTCTTTATCAGACAATTACAGGCTGACACAGAGGTCAGTAACTATTTTAAACTGTTGTTTCCATATTTAGTCAAAATGTTGTTTAAAGGAAGCCCTACACACTGTGTAATCCTCTGCACTTGAAAAGCCAAAAGTTTAGCGTACAGAACAAAGGAGGTTTTGATGAGGTTGTGTAATGCTCTGGTAAAAAAAATGCATTTTTTCAGGCATGTCAGTAGCTGCACAGGTCATTAGGCGTTTCTTACAACATGTTGTTTTATGTTTAGCAGTGTTCAGCCCATTTTTAAAAAAGAACACACAAACTGAAAACTAACAGAAAAAATTAAATCCTCGCTATTCACTTTCCATCCAATTGCAGGTTTTATTCAATTCTTGAGAAGGTTGTCTACAATCTTCTGAAGTGCCATAATGAAAATAGCAATGAATGTTCTTTCAACTTAAGCTTCCACTGCTCAGACTGCTTTGTTCCAAGCACAGTGTTCCTGGCAGGGTTTAAAACAAAACACACTGTTATCCCACAATCCCCAAGTACCCTTTGTATTTCTGGGTTTGGAAAAAAGCACTGAAACACCCTTTGATTTCAGCGGCTACCTGTGGGCAGCCGAAGCCTGTAGTGCCAGGCAGTGGAAACGAGGCAATAGTTAAGCCAAATCATTACCACAGGACACAGATGGAAATTAAGTGGAGCTAGACTTAGAACAGAGGGAAGGAGACCTTTCTTTACATAGACGGCTGTATATGGCCTACCTACCTAGTCATGCTTTTGAGGCAGAATCGCTTGGATTCTTTGAGACCCAACTTGCAAAAGTTCTGAGATCAATCAGCTACTAGGAACCGGACAAATGCTGACGAGCTGAATAGCCTATGTTATTTTGTTCACATGAATGACATCACTTGAACTTTAACAAGCTGAATGAAGTTACAGATTGTTTATTGCTTGTGAACAGGATGGATTTGCAGGGGTGACGTCAGACCAGAAATGCAGACTCCAAACAATGAGGAATGGCGGTGAATCTGTGATGCTACGGCATCCAGAATTTTATTGTAAATAATAATCACAAAAAAAAGGTTTTAAACAAAACACACAAAACAAAGGGCATGTTGGCCAAACAAACAAAACGGACAACACTAAACAAGACAGTGGACGAACTCAACAAACAAGTACCGCGCTGGCACTTCCAGCACGCTGTAGCAATTGTTTGTACTTTTAATCTCCTTCTCTCTCCTGTTCTCCACTCACGAACACACAACCCAGAGTGAGTGAAAACATGCTGTTTTTATGCAGCTGTACTGAGACTCGATTGCTAATCAATCATTCAGTTGGAGTCTCGGTACAACTGCACGTGAATTAATTAAGTGTAATTCCCCGTGCTCACATAAGAACATAAGAACATAAGAACATAAGAAAGTTTACAAACGAGAGGAGGCCATTCGGCCCATCTTGCTCGTTTGGTTGTTAGTAGCTTATTGATCCCAAAATCTCATCAAGCAGCTTCTTGAAGGATCCCAGGGTGTCAGCTTCAACAACATTACTGGGGAGTTGATTCCAGACCCTCACAATTCTCTGTGTAAAAAAGTGTCTCCTATTTTCTGTTCTGAATGCCCCTTTTTCTAAACTCCATTTGTGACCCCTGGTCCTTGTTTCTTTTTTCAGGCTGAAAAAGTCCCTTGCGTCGACACTGTCAATACCTTTTAGAATTTTGAATGCTTGAATTAGGTCGCCACGTAGTCTTCTTTGTTCAAGACTGAACAGATTCAATTCTTTTAGCCTGTCTGCATATGACATGCCTTTTAAGCCCGGAATAATTCTGGTCGCTCTTCTTTGCACTCTTTCTAGAGCAGCAATATCTTTTTTATAGCGAGGTGACCAGAACTGCACACAATATTCAAGATGAGGTCTTACAAGTGCATTGTACAGTTTTAACATTACTTCCCTTGATTTAAATTCAACACTTTTCACAATGTATCCGAGTATCTTGTTAGCCTTTTTTATAGCTTCCCCACATTGCCTAGATGAAGACATTTCTGAGTCAACAAAAACTCCTAGGTCTTTTTCATAGATTCCTTCTCCAATTTCAATATCTCCCATATGATATTTATAATGTACATTTTTATTTCCTGCGTGCAGTACCTTACACTTTTCTCTATTAAATGTCATTTGCCATGTGTCTGCCCAGTTCTGAATCTTGTCTAGATCATTTTGAATGACCTTTGCTGCTGCAACAGTGTTTGCCACTCCTCCTACTTTTGTGTCGTCTGCAAATTTAACAAGTTTGCTTACTATACCAGAATCTAAATCATTAATGTAGATTAGGAATAGCAGAGGACCTAATACTGATCCCTGTGGTACACCGCTGGTTACCACACTCCATTCTGAGGTTTTTCCTCTAATCAGTACTTTCTGTTTTCTACATGTTAACCACTCCCTAATCCATGTACATGTGTTTCCTTGAATCCCAACTGCGTTCAGTTTGAGAATTAATCTTTTGTGCGGGACTTTGTCAAAAGCTTTCTGGAAATCTAAATAAACCATGTCATATGCTTTGCAATTATCCATTATCGATGTTGCATCCTCAAAAAAATCAAGCAAGTTAGTTAGGCACGATCTCCCTTTCCTAAAACCATGTTGACTGTCTCCCAGGACCCTGTTACCATATAGGTAATTTTCCATTTTGGATCTTATTATAGTTTCCATAAGTTTGCATATAATAGAAGTCAGGCTTACTGGTCTGTAGTTACCTGGTTCAGTTTTGTTTCCCTTTTTGTGGATCGGTATTACGTTTGCAATTTTCCAGTCTGTCGGTACCACCCCTGTGTCAAGAGACTGCTGCATGATCTTGGTTAGCGGTTTGTAAATTACTTCTTTCATTTCTTTGAGTACTACTGGGAGGATCTCATCCGGCCCAGGGGATTTGTTTATTTTAAGAGCTCCTAGTCCCTTTAACACTTCTGCCTCAGTTATGCTAAAGTTATTTAAAACTGGATAGGAACTGGATGACATGTGGGGCATGTTGTCCGTATCTTCCTTTGTAAAAACTTGTGAAAAGTAATCATTTAACATATTTGCTATTTTTTTTTCTTCCTCTACGATTTTGCCATTTGTATCTCTTAAACATTTAATCTCCTCTTTGAATGTTCTCTTGCTGTTGTAATATTGGAAAAACATTTTGGAATTGGTTTTAGCTCCCTTAGCAATGTTCATTTCTATTTCTCTCTTGGCCTTTCTAACTTCCTTTTTGACTTGCATTTGCAGTTCTGTGTACTCTTTCTGTGTACTTTCTTTTTGGTCCTTTTTTAATGCTCTGTAAAGTGCCTTTTTTCGCTGAATATTTTTTTTAATTGATCTATTAAACCATTTTGGCAATTTAGTTTTACATTTAGATTTGTCTACTTTAGGGATATAATTGTTTTGCGCCTCTAGTACTACGTTTTTGAAGAACAACCATCCTTCTTCTGTGGGTGTTTTCTCTATTTTACTCCAATCTACTTCTGTTAGTCTCTGTTTCATGCCTTCATAGTTTGCTTTTCTAAAATTGTAAACCTTAGCTTTAGTCTTTACTTTTGAGGATTTAAAAAACACTTCAAATGAGACCATGTTGTGGTCTGAGTTTGCCAGTGGTTCTCTGACCTCTGTTTTAGTTATTCTATCTTCGTTATTTGAAAAGACTAAATCAAGGCATGCCTCCCCTCTAGTGGGTGCCTTCACAAATTGTGTTAGGAAGCAGTCATTTGTCATTTCCACCATTTCTATTTCATCCTTCGCGCTACCCACCGGGTTTTCCCATTTTATTTGGGGGAAGTTGAAATCCCCCATTAGTATGGCTTCTCCTTTGCTACACGCATTTCTAATGTCATTGTATAACAGATTATTGTGCTCACCGTCTGAATCTGGCGGTCTATAGCATGCTCCTATTATTATGCCTTTTGAATTTTTGTCTGTTATTCTGACCCATATTGATTCGGTTTTATTTTCTTTGTCCAGGTTTAACACCTGGGCTTCAAGACTGTTTCTTATGTATAGCGCTACCCCTCCTCCTCTTCTGTCCTGCCTGTCTTTCCTATACAGTGTATACCCACAAATATTATATTCGTCCCCATCACTCTCAGATAACCACGTTTCTGTAACACCTATCACATAGTTACCTGTTAGTGCAGTAGCTTCAAGTTCTAGAATTTTGTTTCTGATACTTCTAGCATTTAGATAAATACATTTAATGGTTGTCTTACCTGAGTTGTTGTTCTTGTTTTGATGCGGTCTCCCTTCTGTTTTTTTGTTGATTTCTCCCCCCTTCCTTTCTAGTTTAAATGCTTCAGAACCTGCTCGAGGATCTTTTCTCCAAGTAGACTAGTTCCCTTGTTATTTAAATGCAGTCCATCTTACAGATAGTCCTCGGGATGGACTGCATTTAAATAACAAGGGAACTAGTCTACTTGGAGAAAAGATCCTCGAGCAGGTTCGGAAGCATTTAAATATTACATTTTACCTGCACGTGAAGTTGTGTGCAATCCTCGTGCCTAAATACAAATGTACATTTTAAACACTTGATCTCGTAACCCATATTTACCTGTGTATTTTATACATAAACACCAATATTAACACACTACATACAACGTAAAACACTTAATAAACATAAAGGGTTGGAACACTCCGCCACATTGCTATATAGCTATTTGACACAAAGCATCACATTTGCTTTCCCTTCTACACACACACACACACACGCACACAGATATATAATATATATATATATATATATATATATATATATATATATATATATATATATATATATATACACACACACACACACACATACACACTGTATATTTATTGCATTTATATGGTGCTTTTATACAAAAGTATCACAAAATGCTATACAGTATATAGCAGAAAAAAAGAACAAACCACAATATATTTGTATAGCATGTCACACATACAACTGCCACAGTCAAACCATTTAAATAACAGTATACACATAATAATACAAAAGCAGCAAATTTAAAATTACATTAAAACCCACTAAGAAGAGAAAGCCATTTTTGTAAAAGTGCATTTTTAGTCTTTACTTGAAAACTAACAGTCCCAGCTTCCCTGACAAACGAAGGCAGAGCATTCCATAATTTAGGAGCTCTACAGCCTCCTAAATTATACTTTTGTTGACCCTAGGGAATAACCAGTGGCCTCACACTCTGCGATCTCAGAGAGCAGTTTGGACGATACAGGGTCAGTAACTCCTACAAATAACTAGGTGCTAAACTATTCAGGGCCTTGTAGGTTAACAGCAAAAACTTAAAATCAATTCTATACCACAAAGGGAGCCAATGTAAAAAGGCCAAAACAGAGGTAATGTGTTCACTTTTCCCAGTTTGTCAGAATTCTAGTGGTGGTGTTCTGCAAGCGGGATACCACATGTTTTGGTACACCAGAAAAAAATGCATTAAAATAAATCAGTTGTAGATTAAACAAAGGCATGTATTAGTCTCTCAGCATCAGATATGGAAATAATTGGTCTATATTTCTCAAATGGTAAAAAGATACTTTAGTAACTTCCCTAATATAAGTCTCAAATAGAAATGCCATTATCGTATTGTACCGGTAGATTTATTGTGACCCCTGTGTGGTCAACCTAGTTATCTTTGATAGAATATTTCTTGGCCCATTTTGCAGTACTTTACCAAACTTCATAATTACACTGTATCAGGAAGGAAAGGAGGGAAGCATTGCATTGTGGCAAAGTCTCAGTCTCTCTCTCTCTTTCAGGATTGTGGGAGGGGCTTTTGAGCTGAGAGCGGTGTGTTTGAATAGTGCAGATCTGTTTTTACAGTCTTGGTTTTACTAATTTTCTTTTTAAAAACTTTATTTATAGCCTTTATATTTTGAATTGTATATTTATTTATTTGTTTGTTTATCTATCATTGGCCTTGCCGTTTGGGAGGCTAAGTTAGTGTAGACGGGCTCGCACTCCGGCGGGAAGTACTGACATGGAAACACGGGTTCAGATGTGTGCCTGACAACGAAGTTTCCATGGAGGATGTTCTGTTATCTGTTATCTATTTGTGGAATTAAGACACATGGACTCCCCCACGACTTTCTTCAGTTCGGAGAAGAAAGAAGCTGAAAGAAAACAAATTCTTACACTGAGGCTGCCAGGGGGAGAGAGGTCTCCAGCCCTGTGGGGCTTCGTCAGGCCATGGTGAAATTTTATTCAGATCTGTACCAGGCTGAGGGCTGCAACCAGCAGGAGAGGGAGCGGCTGTTGTAAGGTCTCCCTCGCCTGGGTGAGGAGGAGAGCTACAGCCTAGACACGGTCATCCCACTGGAGAAGCGCACAACCATCGTCACACACATAGCTCTCCAATGGAACAGCACCTGGTCTGGATGGGCTGCAGGCTGAATTCTATAAACATTTATGGAGTTGCATTGGAAATTATCTGTACCAGGTGCTGAATGAATGTGTGGCAGTGAGAGAGCTGCCCCTGAGCTGCCTCAGGGCAGTACTGACTTTACTACCCAAAAAAAGAGATGAGCTGAAGAATTGGTGTCATGTGTCGTTGCTGTGCTGTGATTATAAAGTCGTCTCCGTTTTTGATAAATTGTTTTTAACCAGAGATCTTTTTAATGTGTCTAAACTTTTTAACTTAGATTTCGGGCTGGTGTCTCTTGACCAAGAGAAGGCTTTTGACTGGGTAGACCATGGCTTTTTATTTCGTATCCGAGAGACATTTGGTCTCGGTCCTGTTTTTATTTCATGTATCAATTTTATATTCTAATATTTTTAGCTTTGTCAAGATTAATAATTGTCTGAACCAGCCTTTCCAGTACAGAGAGGGATCAGACAGGACTGCTGTCTGTCGGGGATGCTCAACACCATCTCCACTGAACCATTGCTACACCAGCTGAGGGGGCATCTCGCTGGCCTGGTCATACCTGCCCTCCCCTGTGCCCAGCCCGTCCGTCTCTCAGTGTATGCTGACGACCCTGGTTCAAGCAAAGCTCACGATTATAAAATCCCGTAAGAACAGACTTTCTAGCACTGGTATAGATGATGCCAAGGGTAAAAGTAGATTTTTCTTATTACATGATGAATGACATGGATAATTTTATGATGAGGTGGTGCATTGAGGATGTGGTGGGTGAAGATGGCAAGCTAATTTTTAAAAATGTTTGTGTGTTTTTAGTTTTTTGTTGTTGTTGTTGTTGTTATTTTTAGAATATTTTGGTTATTTATCTGTGTTTTATTCTAGTTTATTATGTCCAGTGCTAGAATTTACTAGTTTTATTTAAGTTACTTTAATGTCTTCTTGTTCTTTTTTCTGTTGTTCAATATAGATTTTAAAATTAAACTCTCTCTCTCTCTCTCTCTCTCTCTCTCTCTCTCTCTTATTAGTATTAAAATGTTTTCAAATAATTTAGTTTAATACATTATTCTGTTTTAGTAATACAATGCCCTTGCTTTGAGATTAAAATACATTTAGACTACAGTGATGGTGTTTCATTAAATTCCAGTGCATTATTAACCCTAAGTGATGAGGTTGTTTGATTACACTAGCAGGCCTTTACTGGTGACCGGAATTCTGAGGCAGTGCTCAATATTCTCTTGGGTTTCTGATAATAATGAATAAACGCAGTACAAAGTGTAATAAATTAATGAATGTGTATCTTTGGTTTTCCTTTGCAGTGCAGCGGAGTTGAGTGACTTTTTCAAGACGAGCAGCGAGCAGTACCTGGCTCTGGTGTTTGAGGAAGCTTCCTCTTATGTCGGCCGAGAGGTCAGTTTAGATAAATTTCTACTGTAGATACCGAGGATCAGAGGTTCCTAACCTATGGCTTGTGAGTACAACTCAAAATGAAACTGCACTACACAAACTCTGTGCCTCCTCACAACATATTACACTGACTGGACAAATTATTACAGAATGGACTTATTGTGGATAGCACTGCATGGTTTAGAGGTCAGGTGCATCACATGTCACATCACTGCTTGCCCTGCTTGCAAGCAGTGATGTGACATGTAAATCCACTTGACCTCTAAAGATTTGTGACAGTTGTCATTTAATCAATACATGTGTGTACTACTTATTATCAACTAGAATGGGGAAAGCAGTAGGATTTTAGTGACTTCACAAGGGGCTTGATAGTGGGTGCCACAGCAACTGGCTCATTCCTGATCGCACTGGCTCACTCCTAAAGGGCTGCTTGCTCTTTTGACACAATTTTTTCCCACTGCTTTTACATAGAAAGTAACATATTATAGATAGATAAGTGCAGGGGTTCATTTGTGCTGGATCGCACTGGATTCCAGATCCGGTACCATCTTGTCTGACAGTTAAGAATTATACAGTTTGTTAATGAACTGTATTAAAAAAAAATAAAAAAACAATAAAGAACATGTTTTTTGTTGCAGAAAAGAATATATACATAACATGTACAATAAAAAAAAAAAAACTAGTTTTTCAAGAATAAGACAATTACTAGTGTTTTTCACAACCAGAATGCCAAAAACAGACAAAAAAACTAGTGCTTGTAATTCCTGTTCATCAGATAAGTTGGCCCGTCACTGGTATGATTCAACCCTGAAAATTATGTTAAAACGTGGCTAGGCATAGGTCAGCGTGTGGCTGCCGAAACCAATAATAAAGCACAAAACCCACAAGCAGTGGGAAGTGTGGCAAAGTGGCTGCTGATAGTGAACAGGTGCAGAGGTGATGCAGTGCAAGAATAATCACAGGCAGATAATTATAATCCAGTTTAGAAAAGGGTGCTTTATTTTGTATTCCTGGTCTGGCGACCAAGCAAGAAAGACCCCTACAATACACACCGATGTGTAAGCATGGAGGTAAATAATGTAAATGGTTTTGCAAACCAAAATAATAACGCATGTTATCCGCCCCACGATAATACAATACACGGTCACCAGTCTGGGTGCGTGCTGTAGTGCTCGTGGTGGGTGATAATAATTGTAAACAGTGAGTGAAGTGCAGTGTTGATCCGGTTTAGTGCTGGCCCAAGGCAACAGCTCTGAATACGTGATTAGCCATCTAGTGATATACAAACACAGACAGTTACTTAAACAGACACGAACAAACAAACAAAACGCTCACAAATATTTCAGTTACGCTTTTCTCTGCGTCTCACACGGTCCTTCCAGTTTATAACCACAAACCAAGCAAAGGAAAAGATTACGTGACCCCTTGGTAAATGACTGCAGCTGCTACCTCGTTTACCCTCTAGGTTAATATGTTCCCGCAACGGAGTCTCGCCTTCTTCCAGGCTGACCTACTTCCCGACCCTGGAAGTGAACTGTCCGGCCAGCCTGCCCAAAGACTTTCCCTTTCGCTACTTCGTGCCCTCACAGGTCTGGAGGGAGATTTCCAACCAGAACTCAATATATTTCTGTCATATATCCCACCGCTCAGAGTGGAGCCGAAGGAACATTCGGCTGAATCTGTCTTTCCCATTACTGCCCCCTAAAGGGAGAAATAATCTGCATTTTGATGGTCCTTCCCTGCACGGTGTACCATGTGGTACATGAAGGGCTGCAATGCCAGATACCACCGACTTATTTGGAAATTGGTGCCCTTCATCGTGCTTAACCACTTGAGTGGGGCGTGGTCTGTGACAAGATCAAATGAGTGTCCCAGCAAGAAGTATCATAAGGAGTGAGTAGCACATTTAATGGCCAAACACTCCTTTTTGACTACGGAGTAGTTGCGTTCCCAAGGTAGCATCTTTTTGCTGATGTACAGTATCGGGTGTTCTACTCCAGCAACCTTTTGGGACAAGACAGCACCCAAACCTACATCTGATGCAGGAGGATGAATCTCAGTGAAATCTGGTGTGGTAAGAGTGGGGACCTGGCAAAGTCTACACTTAAGAGTATCAAATGTCCCCTGACCCTCAGCTTAATTAAATTTGGAGCACTCTTTTTGGTGAGTTTCAACTAAGGGGTTAATCACTGTGGCATACTCTGGGATATAGCGGCAGTAATAACTGGTTAATTCCAGTATGACCTCACCTGAGTCTTGGTTTTAGGGATTGCCGCATCAACCAAAGCCTGGATTTCAGTGACTACAGGTCTCACCCTTCCATTCCCCATTAAAAATCCCAAATATTGAGTCTCTGTTTTGGCGATCGCACATTTTCTCAAGTTAGCTGTCAGCCGGGCCACCCTTAGAGACTGAAGGATGGCTGCAATCCTAGCCAAATGCTCTCGCCAGGTAGAGCTGCAAATAACCAGGGCATCAATATACGCTGCTGCATATTCATGATGTGGGCATAAAACTTGGTCCATCATTCTCTGAAAGGCAGTGGGCGCACCATTTAGCCCAAGCAGCATGGTTTTAAAATGAAACAGCCCTTCTGGTGTTGAAAATGTGGTTTTCTCTCTAGAACTGCAGGTTAAGGGGATCTGCCAGAGTGGAGATAAACCTCGCTTTTCCCAGTCTATCTAGAAGTTCATCAACCCGAGGCATAGGGTACACATCGAACTTGGCAATACCGTTTACCATCCTGAAATCTACACAGAAGCGGTTGGTGCCGTCTTTATTGGCCACTATGACAGTAGGACTGCACCATTCACTCATGGATGATTCAATCACCCCAAGCTCGAGCATGTCCCATACCTCTTTGCGAACGCCACTTCATCTACTTTGTGGGTTCCAGTACAGTCTCTCTCTCATGGTGACACCTGATGGAGAGATAATGTCATATTCAACCAAATTAGTTCTGCCAGTCAGAAAAAACATTGCTGAACTCCTCAATAACCTTATGCAGCTCCCGTTGGACCTGTTGTTCCCCCCTCGAAATTATTTTTTGTGCTTGGAATCTCTGGACAGGGGATTAAATCATCCTGGGGCTATAAACAGGAGGCGATCGGGCTGTCTAATTTCATAATTCACTTTTCCTATAGCCCGAATCACTTCGTATGGCCCCGCCATTTAGATAACAATTTCGATTCTGATGAGGGAAGTAGCACCTTTACCTTGTCTCCTGGTCGAAAGGTTCGAATTAGTGCATTTTTGTTGTAATTATGCTGTTGTCGGTGCTGAGCCAATCTGAAGTTGTCCTGGGCCAAACGACCAAGCAAATCTGGGCGATCTCTTAGTAGTCTTTGTGCTCCTCCCACCCCTCTCTCAATAGATCGAGGATGCCGCAAGGTTGTCGGCCATACAAGAGCTCGAAGGGGGAGAACCCTGTTGAACTCTGCGGCACCTCTCTCACTGCAAAAAGGAGGTAGGGAAGAAGCAATGCCCAATGTTTTTGCTTTTGTGTTACAAACTGTCTCAGCATCGACTTCAAGGTCTGGTTAAAACGTTCCACCAAACCGTCCCTCTGTGGATTATAAACAGATCCTGATGGGACTTATTTTTAACCCTTTGCAGTCCAATGTCGGACCCTGTCCGACATCATCGAAAAAACGTAAAGCACAGGTCTCTAGTTGTTTTTTCTCTGGAAAAAGCAGAGAAAACCATTCAATGGCTGAGTGAGACCGATAGGAGCCAAATGAAACCGAAAAAAGGGGCATGTGAGCAATAGCCTTAGCAGCTGTTCCATACAGAGATAAGCAGACATAAACATAGGAGGTAGCTGCAGCTGGAGATGCAGTACTGATGTCGCTTAGCATTGCAATGCCCTTTAAACCAGTTTTACTTGGGAAAAATAAATATTTTAAACAGTGTGTGTAAAATAAACAGCGCGTGTGAAAATAAATTGGACCTGACAGGCACTGAATAAATGGACTGCAAAGGGTTAATATTTTATATACCTGCTTGTCACAAAGACAGCTGTAGTGGGTGACGTCAGACCAGAAACAGGAACCGATAAATAAACAACAGAGAGGTGGAGTTTGTTGAAGCTGAGCGATTGGTTTCTCTCAGCATTTAATAATGAAACGGACAGAAAATAAAAGGTTATAAGACAAACAAAACACAGGACATGGCACTTTAGCCAAAATAAAGAGACAAACAAAACAGACTATACAGACAAACACCGTGAGCTGATATTTTAACTTTAACTATTCTTATTACCTCCATCTCCACACCCATTCTCCACTCACCGAACACACAACCCCTATTGAGTGAAAACATGCTGCTTTTATGCAGCTGTATCGAGACTCGATTGCTACTCAATCATTCAATTGGAGTCTCGGTACAACTACACGTGAATTAATAAGTGCAATTCCCCGTGCTCACATATTACTACATTTTACCTGCACGTGAAGTGCTGTGCAGTCCTCGTGCCTAAATACAAATGTACATTTTAAACCACCGGTGTTACACAGATCCATTTATATCCCGTGTACCAATGACTATACACCAACATTAACACACTACATGTAACATACAACACAAATAAATAGCCAAGGGGTGGGGCACTTTGCCACACTGCTGTACCGTGTTAGACAAAAAATTGGTTCCGTGATCAGTCAAGATCTCTTTGGGGATCCCTACTCTAGCCATAATCTGTACTAACTTGGTGGCTATTGCAGCAGCACTAGTGGATCTCAATGGAACTGCCTCTGGGTATCGCGTTGCATAATCTACCACTACTAATATATACGTATACATAGAGTCATAAGGTAGGAAAGGGGCCACTATGTCCATTGCAATGCATTCAAAAGGAGTGGAGATAATCGGCAGTGGAACCAAAGGGGTGGGGTGCACTTGACCCGGCGCTACTCGCTGGCAGTCTGGGCATATGGCTACATATTTCGACACATCAGTATGAAGACCTGCCTAATAGAATCGAGCCAATATCCGCTCCCTTGTCTTGTCAGCTCCGAGGTGCCCTGCAAAAGGAATATCATGTGCCAGCCTCATGACCTCATGAATAATTGTGTTACAGGCTGCCCTGTGCCTGCAGCTAGATTTACCCTATACAGTAATTGCCCCTTGATACTGAAGTGTGGATATACTAGCCAACAACCCCCAGCCCCAGTGCCAACAACATCCTTACCTTCAATAGACCAGATCTGCCCCCAAGCGTGCACTAGTGATGGATATTTGTGTTGGCCCCACACTATGTCCGCGCTTGAGTACCACATGTCCGGTATATTGAGAGGGACCGGAGTAGCATCTGCCCTAGATGGACCAGTAACCACGCCCTCTCGGCCACACTGCGTTCCGACTCCTTTTGACTGGCGTTTGTTACCATTTAAGCACTCTCGCACCAGATCGCAGCCTTGTCTCAAAGATGCTCCCTCCCATTTTGCGGTCCTTCTCTCTTTATTTGTTTTGCTAGGATGAAAAATATGAAAAACATTTCAGCTTGAAAAGGAAACACATCACCAATTTGTTCCTTTCTTTTTTTCTGCCACGTTTACATGTGCAGCTGAAACTGCCATTATTTGCTTTAATTCTTTACATTTTGGCCAGTCTCGGCCCAGAATAACTGAGTGTGGCAACCTTTCCGCCACCCCGACTACCAGGTGATGTTTTATCAGTCGTACCGATAAATATACTTTTAGTGTGGGGTATTCCGACATGTCTCTGTGGATACAGGAGATGGCCACTTGACCTCATGGCCGCCATGACACACCGCCCATGAGAGCTGTCCTAATTAAGGTTTGCTCACATCCTGTGTCCACTAATGCATGGGTTTTCACATTGCCTAAAACCACATTAATCATACAAGGCCCCTCCCGACCATTTTCCCATCACTTGTCTAACTCAGGTGCCCCATTACACACACCATGTCACACTCCGTGGCAGCAGGGCATGACCTGGTCAGATGTCCCAGTTGGTTGCACCTAAAACGCTTTGGGGGGGACAGAGGGAACAGTGGTTAGGTATTTGGAAGTTACTGCAAATCAACATCAGTACATTATATCTAGAAATAAAATTGCTATCCCTCTTCCAGAATGATAAGATCCGAAACCTTTTTGTTTACAAATTAACCCCTGGAAAAAATGATAAATAAATAGATAGATAGATAGATAGATAGATAGGTTTGAAGTGATAAAAAGGTAATGTTATATGGAAAAATCTGTCCATTTGTCTTTATGTATATACTGTACCTTTATCATAAATTATATTCTTACCTTGTATGATGAGCTCCACACACAAAGGGCCTCATTCACTAAACAGCAGTAAGCCCCTTTACAGCATGCTTTATACACGGGTTGTAATCACTAAGCAGTGGCTGGCAACCGAGTGCCTGGAAAAACTACCACGTTCGAGCCATTTAAATATAATGAATATGTATAAAAATTACATCAAAAAATGCCACAAGGGAGGTATTTGATGTGCAAACCATATTCACTTAAGGGTGCTAACTTTACTAGGTGACTCAGCGCGTGTTAAAAGTACCGCTTATTGAAACCAGGCCATGCAATTACTAAATCACAACATAAACAGGGCAGACTACTGGTAGTGTAGTGTGTGCGAAACATGGAGGTGGTACTGTGTCACAGAACCAGGAGGAGAGCTGGAAGGGTCAGGGCAATGGCACCGGAGCCTTTCTAAAAGTGGGTGTGCCATGGAGGGGGGGGCGGGGATAGGAAGTATTTCTATGGATAAATGAATCCAGTTTAACAACTACGTCAAATATTGAAGTAATTTATGTATTTGTAGTCTACTGGTTATTTAACGTTTGCAACAACAATAAACTACGACAACTACGACTACTAGTAATAATGAGCTTGTTACTGGAATACTGGATAGTGAGTGGTATCCCATAAATGTTGTTTAATTTACTTAAAAATAAATGTAATGTTTGTTTTGTAAATCAAACAAAAAGCAAATGACCATGTACAGCATTTACATTGATAAAGAATATATTGATAAAGAATAATAAGCAGCTGTCTACAAAATATTTGTTTAACTTTATAGCTATGGAATATTATTGTCACATGCACACTTTGACCAGTCTTGGCCATAAAAGCCTATAGCTCTTGCAAAGTTGCCATTGGCCACTTGGTAGCCTCTCTGATGAGTCTCCTTCTTGCTCGGTCATCCAGTTTGGAGGGACGGCCTGATCTAGGCAGGGTCTTGGTGGTGCCATACACCTTCCACTTCTTAATATTCATCTTGACCATGCTCCAAGGGATATTCAAGGCCTTTGATATTTTTTATACCCATCCCCTGATCTGTGCCTTTCAAGAACTTTGTCCCGGAGTTCTTTTGAAATTGCCTTGGTGCTCATGGTTGAGCTTTTGCTTTGAAATGCACTACCCAGCGGAGGGAACCTACAGTAACTGCTGAATTTATCCTGAAATCATGTGATTTTGATGGCAATTGGCGATTGATTACACCCAGGGTTGCCAGATCTCTCTGAGAAAAGAAGCCAACTGGATTTGAAAAAGAAGCCCAACAACCACTGTGTGTCATTTTCGGTCACATGACGTCATAATCACCTAGCAACCGTTCATTTCAGAGATGGCGGCCATGTTGTGGGCTCATGTATGAATTTTACCAATAGACATCATTGAACAATGTCAGAAACGGCAGCATTTTCTCACTATTTTAGGAAATTAGATCTAAGAAAAGATACAGTGAAAAGACATAATTGGTAATCAAGATCGTGTGTTATTTCTGAGCAAAGATGGAGCCAGGACTTGCAATTATTTCCAAGCGTTTGTTTTCCAGACATAACAAATTATATGATTAGTACACCTAGCCCAGACACCCTCAAAGATTTCAGATGCTACAAAGGACTGGAATTATACAAACTGTTTATCTGTGGATGGGTTAGAGAGGTGAAGACGTGCATCATAAACAACATTTGTGTCATTAAAACTTTTACCAGTGTTTTTTTTTTTTGTTTTTATTTTTGTTTTGTTTTTTTATCTTATTTGTGATACCATGTTACATTTACACAAAAATTAAAAAGACCCAAACACTATAATAAAACAAATAGCAAGTTTACAAATGTTTCCATTTTCCCGGAATCAGTAGCTCTTCATTCGTAGCCTTTTTTTCTGTTTCTTCTATCAGCACCTGCTCGCTCCGCTTGTCAGACTGCTTCCCTTCTGTCTGTCGTCTTTTAGTCGACTGCCGGTAAGTATTATTGTGAAGAACTGTTGGTTTGTTTCACCGCTTTCTTACTTGGAAGAATGCTGTTACTCCACGGGGCTGGGCCTGCCTTGTTCCCACTGTTGAGTTAGCCCACCAGCCGCCTGCGGGCCACCGGTCGGGCCTTGTTTTGATTGTAGCTGCGTGTCCCCATGCTTGTGCAGAGGACTAACTGCAGAGCGGCTGCTTACAGCCGGACCAGCTATATACTCCTTACCGAGGCTTTCCACGTTGTTGAGTTGAGACATACGCAGGCTGCGTTGGCCTCACCACGTGTGTAGGCCTTACAATCAAACAGACAGTGTGCTCTCCCCCTTGTGTACTGTAATATATATTGTTATTGTATATTGTATTGTATTTACTGTGTGGTAACAAGTCAATCGCCCACCGTAGCTTCAGCCTGTGCCCCTGTTGTACACTACACACTACTCAAGTACACGCCGGGATCTCCTCAGTCAGACAAGAGGCACGCTTTCGCACCCGGAGCAGGACAGGCTCCAGTTATGGGTCTGAGCCCTGAAAAGGACCTCTGGTCAGCCTTAGGGCTGTCAGAAACAGTTCTGGGTACATTGCAGAATGCTAGGGCACTTTCTACTAGGTCGCTGTACACCTAAGTGGAAATATTTCCAAGATTGGAGCCATAATAACGGTCATGATCCATCTCTTGTTCCATGCCTGTCATCTTGCAGTTTCTATTGGCAGCTTTGATAGAAAGAGCTCAGTGACACCTACCAATAGGCAGGCGTATATCCCAAACAATGTTTTGGTGGCCATCTTCTGTTTCAGGTAACTAAGTTTACGGTAGGTAAACTAACTGTGGCAGGAAATGGCATTGCGTTGACGTCAGGCCAAAAGGCGGAACAAACACAGACAGGCAGGTACTGCAGTTCAAAGGCACGGCACACACCAGTTTTATTTTAAATACAAAAATAAATAAAATGTACAAACAAAAATAAACACTTGCTCACAGAGCAAAATAAAAGGTTTTAAATAAATAAATCACAAACACAAAAATACAATATAGGTCAGGCTGGGCGATCGCCTTCACTGTTCCTATATCTTTCTGTTTGTAAATTAATCTCTCCTCTCACTCTCCCGTTCTCCACTTCCGAACACCCACCCTGAAGTGCAGAGAGCTGCCGGTATTTATACAGGTGACAATCTCCTGATTAGCAACAAATTAATCACTTAATTCAGTTGATGGCCATCTTCTGCACGAGTTTTAATTACAAGCTATAAGGCAACAAAAGGTGAAAATTTCGAAAGGCGGTGTAGACTTTCTGTAGGCACTGTAATTCATTTGTGTGCAGTGTTGCTTCCCCCTGCAACGTGGTAATTCTCGTCATTGATCACCATTTAATGAATGAGGCCCAAAGTGGATTCCCGGTCTCCATGTTGCTTGGGTCAGGATAAACAAACCTGAGATCATTGTAGTATAATCCTTTTTGGTGCCAAAGTTGATCTTAGTTAAAAAAAAAAAATGTTGTCTTCTTCCTCTCACCTATCTAGCTTTCATCTAGTTATTTCTTTTTTGGGTTTCACTTGTCTGATTAGTCTGTCTGTTTTCCCCATGTACTCTGTTTGCACAGTCGCCTCCTTCCCAGGTCATGATGCCTCCGATGACCAAGGAGCAGTTCTTCCAGTGGCTGAGGGAATTTGTTCTTTCTATATGGGAGAAACCTGCCTCCTTTGCACAATGCCCCCCTCGAGTAGATACATTCTACAAGGTACCAGCAGGCCACAAAGATTACCTAAAACTGCCTAGCTGGATACCATCCTGGCTACACTGACTCCACCTGCAGAAAGTACATTAATAACTGTCAGGTGTACAATGCTAGATATCAACACAAGCTGTGGAGCACCTTGCTACCACCCTGCAGACCCAAAGAATGTAGGACTGGCCATGCAGCTAGAAGAGGGCAGTATGTCACCAGGATCCTACTGCAGGCTGTATGTGATACCATTGACACCAACACCAGGGCTGTAGGGAATACTATCACTGTGAGGAGGTGCTTTCATATTAAGATGTCTACTGCAGACACACAAGCCAAGCTGCTGGAGTTACCTTTTCAAGGTAATCTCTTCTTGGCTGGTCTGAGGGACTCCTGGTCCCATATGGCTATCGATCCTGTTCGACAGCTGGGAGAGACGCATCCCCCAGTTGGGGGTTTTACAGCAGGCACATGTCTTTCCACTTTTTAGGTTTATACAGGCAAATGGAGAGAAATTGTTCTCTGATGCGATTTAAAATTCCTGCACCACATGGATATCTTTCTATCGAATTTATTTTCATACCTCTGCAGAGGATATTAATGCTATATGTGTTGTGACAAGGTCACTGCTGTACCTTGCAATAACTAGACTAATGTGTTTTTAGGTTGTATTTTGTCCTGAATTGCTTAGGCTCCTTGATATTTTAATGGATGTTCAAAGTGAGTTTCAAGACTTAAGAACATAAGAACATAAGAAAGTTTACAAACGAGAGGAGGCCATTCGGCCCATCTTGCTCGTTTGGTTGTTGGTAGCTTATTGATCCCAGAATCTCATCAAGCAGCTTCTTGAAGGATCCCAGGGTGTCAGCTTCAACAACATTACTGGGGAGTTGATTCCAGACCCTCACAATTCTCTGTGTAAAAAAGTGCCTCCTATTTTCTGTTCTGAATGCCCCTTTGTCTAATCTCCATTTGTGACCCCTGGTCCTTGTTTCTTTTTTCAGGTCGAAAAAGTCCCTTGGGTCAACATTGTCAATACCTTTTAGAATTTTGAATGCTTAAATTAGGTCGCAGCATAGTCTTGTTTGTTCAAGACTGAATATATTCAATTCTTTTAGCCTGTCTGCATATGACATGCCTTTTAAACCCGGAATAATTATGGTCGCTCTTCTTTGCACTCTTTCTAGAGCAGCAATATCCTTTTGTAGCGAGGTGACCAGAACTGAACACAATATTCAAGATGAGGTCTTACTAATGCATTGTACAGTTTTAACATTACTTCCCTTGATTTAAATTCAACACTTTTTTAACAATATATCTGAGCATCTTGTTAGCCTTTTTCTATAGCTTCCCCACATTGTCTAGATGAACACATTTCTGAGTCAACAAAAACTCCTAGGTCTTTTTCATAGATTCCTTCTTCAATTTCAGTATCTCCCATATGTTATTTATAATGCACATTTTTATTTCCTGCGTGCAGTACCTTACACTTTTCTCTATTAAATGTAATCTGCCATGTGTCTGACCAGTTCTGAATCTTGTCTAGATCATTTTGAATGAGCTTTGCTGCTGCAACAGTTTTTGCCACTCCTATTTTTGTGTCGTCTGCAAATTTAACAAGTTTGTTTACTATACCAAAATCTAAATCATTAATGTATACTGAACAAAAATATAAACACAACATGCAACAGTTTCAAAGATTTTAATGAGTTACAGTTCATATAAGGAAATCATTCAATTAAAATAAATTCATTAGGCCCTAATCTGTGGATTTCACATGACTGGGAATACAGATATGCATCTGTTGGTCCCTGATACCTTAAAAAAAAAGGTAGGGGCGTGGATCAGAAAACCAGTCAGTATCTGGTGTGACCACCATTTGCCTCATGCAACGCGACACATCTCCTTCGCATAGAGTTGATCAGGCTGTTGGTTATGGCCTGTGGAATGTTATCCCAGTCATCTTCAATGGCTGTGCGAAGTTGCTGGATTGGCGGGAACTGGAACACGCTGTCGTACACGTCGATCCAGAGCATCCCAAACATGCTCAGTGTAACATGTCTGGTGCGTATGAAGGCCATAGAAGAACTGGGACATTTTCAGCTTCCAGGGATTGTGTACAGATCCTTGCGACATGGGGCCGTGCATTATCATGCTGAAACATGAGGTGATGGCGGCGGATGAATAGCACGACAATGGGCCTCAGACACTTCTCCAGGGGGCCAGTGGCCATCGAAGGTGAGCATTTGCCCATTGAAGTCAGTTACGACGCCGAACTGCAGTCAGGTCAAGACCCTGGTGAGGGCGACAAGCACGCAGATGAGCTTCCCTGAGGCGGTTACTGACAGTTTGTGCAGAAATTCTTCGGTTGTGCAAACCCTCAGTTTCATCAGCTGTCCGAGTGACTGGTCTCAGACGATCCCGCAGGTGAAGAAGCTGGATGTGGAGGTCTTGGGCTGACATGGTTACACATGGTCTGCGGTTGTGAGGCTTGTTGGACGTACTGCAAAATTCTCTAAAACGACGTTGGAGGCGGCTTATGGTTCAGAAATGAACATTCAATTCTCTGGCAACAGCTCTGGTGGACATTCCTGCGGTCAACATGCCAATTGCACGCTCCCTCAAAACTTGAGATATCTGTGGCATTGTGTTGTGTGACAAAACTGCACATTTTAGAGCGGCCTTTTATTGTCCCCAGCACAATAAGCCTTACTTCTATTATATGCAAATTTATGGTAACTATTATATGCAAACTTATGGAAACTATAATAAAATCCAAAATCATGCTGTTTAATCAACTTCTTGATATGCCACACCTGTCAGGTGGATGGATTGTCTTGGCAAAGGAGAAATACTCACTAACAGGGATGTAAACAAATTTGTGCACAAAATTTGAGAGAAATAAGCTTTTTGTGCGTATGGAAAATTTCTGGGATCTTTTATTTCAGCTCATGAAACATGTGACCAACACTTTACATGTTGCGTTTATATTTTTGTTCAGTGTACATTAGGAATAGCAGAGGACCTAATACTGATCCCTATGGTACTCCATTGGTTACCACACTCCATTCTGAGGTTTTTCCTCTAATCAGTACTTTCTGTTTTCTACATGTTAACCACTCCCTAATCCATGTACAAGTGTTTCCTTGAATCCCAACTGCGTTCGAGTTTGAGAATTAATCTTTTATGCAGGACTTTGTCAAAAGCTTTCTGTAAATCTAAGTAAACCATGTCACAAGCTTTGCAATTATCCATTATCGACGTTGCATCCTCAAAAAAATCAAACAGGTTAGTCAGACACGATCTCCCTTAACTAAAACCATGCTGACAGTCTCCCAGGATACTGTTATAATGTAGGTAATTTTCTATTTTGCATCTTATAGTTTCCATAAGTTTGCATATAATAGAATTCAGGCTTATTGGTCTGTAGTTACCTGGTTCAGTTTTGTTTCCCTTTTTGTGGATCGGTATTACGTTTGCAATTTTCCAGTCTGTCGGTACCACCCCTGTGTCAAGAGACTGTTTCATAATCTTGGTTAGTGGTTTGTAAATAACTTCTTTCATTGAAAGCCCCATTCGATTTAGGTGGCATCTAGCATAGGGTTGAGTGCTGTACTTGTGGGGTACATAATTACATAAAAACTGTGTACACCACTTCTTCAGTCTTTTTCAATGCAGATTGGTATTGAAGTGTCATTTTAGATAAGTAGTGGAAAGGAGCACATACATCAATTTTCTTACAAAATAAAAATCTGAGGGTATACCATTATCCTTGATGGTTTTAAATATTAATTTGTAATGAAGTTCATCAAGCAAAGAATTCTGTCACTACCGTTTATAAGAAATCCCATAAAGTTGTGGCTTCCTGTGTTTAGCTCTAGTTAATGTGTGGTATCCCTGTCTGTCTCCAGGTGACCATGGACCTGCTCCAGTATGAGAAAATCGCGGTGCGCAGGGTCCTGCGCTCTGAAGATGCACTGGTCTCCAAGCTGGGAGTCACACACTTTCCATCCTGCTACCTCCACTTCCCCAACGGGACCTTCTCCCGGCTCAGCGTGTAAGTGGCGTAGCGGGGTAGGACGTGAGGGAGAAATAGTCCCAAAGCACTGCTCCCTAGCAACACCACATTGGCACGAGACATTCATTTTTCAGTTTTCCATATTTCTATCTCTTCTGCAAAGACAATCTGTCCAAAATTAATACAACTATTTAATGGTATTAAACCACATATAGGCAGCCTAGTTTCCTGTTAATTTTATACTATTAATATATTCTCTCAGAAAATGTGCTTAATTCAACCATGGCTGACTACAAATAAAAACCTGTTTGTGGTGCAGGAGGGCAGGGCTTTTCTTTCCTATTTAACCCCAATCACTTCTCACTTCATATTGAAATGTATAGCTATCGCTTAATAGATAATGGTTCCCTCTTAAAAGTATCCACCACTATAGAAAGACAGGTGGAATTCTTGTTCAGCATCTTACCTCCAAAAACAAGGTTATCTAACAGTGACTGTAATCTGATTGATATTAAGTGTGATACCAAGATATTAAAATAATTGTAGCTAATAAAATAGCTGCATACATTTTCTCCGCAATGCACATCCATTCATTATATAGATGTCAAATGTGTAGTTTAAAAAAAAAAAAACACACGTTTTACTAAACATGTATTTTCATTTTAAAACACGATATCTGGTATTACACTAGGTTAAAGACATCTCTGTTTGCAAGACATGCTTAACAGACTGTCTTGCACTTCCTGGGTCATTTCACCTAGAAAGTGAAATTGTTCCCACCCCTTTGCTAGCTTCTTTCCTGTCAATAACCATTCAGCTGCTCCCCCCCTTGACTGACATGCTTTCAGACAGTATATTGCTTCAACTCAGAAGACACTGCTGGGGTGGAATGACCAAGGAAGTGAAGCAGTAACAACTTCCTGGAAGCAAGCAAACTAGGAACTTTAAAATAAAAATACATGTTTGCTATATGTTGATGATGTTGATGATGATGGTGTCTCCCGTTGATGACGACATATGAGTTTTGTTAGCAACTCTTGGTGACAAAATTTGTTTGTGTGTTTGTTCATGAGAAATAAGGCCAACCCTTGATCTGCAGATGCGGCCACAGGTGCTGCAGTTGATGGAATTACTGAAATGGCCTTTCTCCTCTCACTCTTTTCCTTCCTTGCGTTTGCTCATTTAATTTCAAGGTTTTGGATGACGAAGTGACAATGCTGCCTCCAGCTCTCCTTGTCCAGGGTCATATCCTCCCAGCTGTTGGTATTGATGTTAAAGGCCTTAAGATTTTGTTTAAGGGTGTCCTTTTATCTCAAGCGTGGCCTTCCCTGTGATCTTTGTTAATTTTTCAATTGACTGTAAAGCACAGCTTTAGGTATTCTGGTGTTCTTCATCCTTTTGACATGTCCAACCCACCGAAACACATTTATAAAAATACATGTTTGCTATAACATGTTGTGACAGGATGATGGCTAGTGGTGACATCAGGCCAGAATGCAGGAAGCAAAACAAAGGCAGGTAAGTACTGCAGTTCAAAAGAACACGCTGCATGCCATTTTTATTAAAGACAAAAAAATAAAGTAACTATTTAAACAATCAGAAACACTCACAGAGCAAATGAAATAGGTAAAAAAAAAAACAAAGTCTTGAACCAAAGATAAATACTCCAGGGCAGGCTGGGCAATCGCCTTCACTGATCCTAGATTGTGTGTATTTTTAAATTTCTCTCGCTCCTCACTCGCTCTCGTTCCTCCTTTGAACACCCACCACCAAGTGCAGAGAGCTGTGGGTTTGTATACAGGTGGCCATCTCCCGATTAGCAACAATAACACAATTAATTAATTCGGGAGATGGCCACCTTCTGCATGAGGTTTTTAAATTAATGTGGATGGGCTTCCCATCCATACTGCAACATAAACATAAAATGATTCATAAACATAAACATAATTATGTTTATTATTTTGTGTCATGTTGTTTTGTGTACAAATATATTGGTGCCCCTCCTCCCCACTGGGGCGACATTTTTATTGACTTGTCCCAACGAACGAGACAATGTATAGGGGTCCCTCCCCTATCCCCACGCCCCCCACCACCCCACCTCCCCACCTCCCCACCTCTCCCCACCCCCACCTGCCCCAACAGCCACCTCCCCCCTCAACTCAGTTTACCAGGGTCCCAGGAGAGGGGAAGGACGGTGTCCATGGGGGTGGCCATGGTGGGAGGTCCTTCACTTCTTCGTGGCTGGCAGCTCCCTCTTCCGGGGCTCCTGCACACACTATCCAACAGCGAAAGTGCTGCAGGGGGAGCGGGTCTCCTGATCTCCGCCCCTTCTCTGTGGCCAGCAGCTCCCCTTTGTGGGGCTCCGGCTACCCAATTTCCTGCCACAAAAGTGCGGCTGGGGGAGCTGGTCTCCTGACCTCCCCCAGCCGCAATGTGGGGAAGCTATAAAAAAGGCTAACAAGATACTCGGATACATTGTGAAAAGTGTTGAATTTAAATCAAGGGAAGTAATGTTAAAACTGTACAATGCACTTGTAAGACCTCATCTTGAATATTGTGTGCAGTTCTGGTCACCTCGCTATAAAAAAGATATTGCTGCTCTAGAAAGAGTGCAAAGAAGAGCGACCAGAATTATTCCGGGCTTAAAAGGCATGTCATATGCAGACAAGCTAAAAGAATTAAATCTGTTCAGTCTTGAACAAAGAAGACTACGTGGCGACCTAATTCAAGCATTCAAAATTCTAAAAGGTATTGACAGTGTCGACGCAAGGGACTTTTTCAGCCTGAAAAAGGAAACAAGGACCAGGGGTCACAAATGGAGTTTAGAAAAAGGGGCATTCAGAACAGAAAATAGGAGACACTTTTTTACACAGAGAATTGTGAGGGTCTGGAATCAACTCCCCAGTAATGTTGTTGAAGCTGACACCCTGGGATCCTTCAAGAAGCTGCTTGATGAGATTTTGGGATCAATAAGCTACTAACAACCAAACGAGCAAGATGGGCCGAATGGCCTCCTCTCGTTTGTAAACTTTCTTATGTTCTTATGTTCTTATGTTCTTCGTGGCCAGCAGCGCCCTCTGGTGGGTGGCTGGCCGCACTGCAATAGGGGGAGCTGGTCTGACCTCTCCCCCCTTTGTGGTCGGCAGTGCCCTCTGGTGGGCCTCCGGATGTGCTGTTGTAGGTGGAGCTGGTCTCCTGACCTCTCCGCCCTTCTTTGTAGCCGGCAGCTCCCTTTTCTGAGGCGCTGGCCCTTGTGCTTCCTGCGGTCCTGCATGACTAGTAGCGACCCCAGGCGACGCAAGCCAGGCAGCGGCCTCAGGGGACGTAGAACCGGCAGAAACCCTTGGAGAAGCAAAGGAGAGAAAGGCAACCCCAGGCGATGCTGGACCTTCGGCACCCCCAGGCGAAGCGGGACCCTCGGCAACCCTAGGCGAAGTGGGAATCTCCACAACCCTAGTGTATATAAGAGAGGCAGCCCCAGGCGATGCGGGCGTGGCATCCCTGAGCTGTGCAAGCCAGGGCAGGAGTGGTCCCTCAGAAGGCGACGATGGCAGCAGACCTCGGGAGGCGACTGCAGGAGGAGAGCCAGGACTAGCGGTGGTGCTGGTGATAGCCCTCTTCTCAGCCGCTGCGATCCAACGGTTTTCCCCCATGCTCCCCTCAGCAAACTATGCAAGGGCTGCTGAGGACTGGCAGCATCCTGCCCTGGTCCCCGCAATGATGAAGGGAGAGGCAGCTCCTGCTTCTTTCCCTCTGGCAGGGGTGGAGACAGAGGCAGCTTCTGCTCCTCTTCTCCAGGTGGTGATGGAGGCAGAGGTAGCTCCTGCTCCTCTTCTCTTGACAACAAAGGCAGTGGTGTTGGAGGTGATAGAGGTGACGGTGGGGAAGGCGATGAAGGTGGTGAGACCGCAGGCATCCTCCCTCTGCTGGATGCAGGGGTAGCTCCTGCTCCTCTCCTCATGATTGTGGGGGTGGTGAAGGAAGTGGTGGTGCAGCCACCAGGTCTCTTCCTTCTGCTGGCAGAGGTGGGACCAGCAGACTCTCTCTCTAAGAGAGAGGCAGCTCCTGCTCTTCTCCTCGCGCGAGGGGTAATAGTGGTGGTGGTGATGGGAGTGAAGGTGGTGAAGGCGGCAGGGGCTCCTCTCCTTCTGGCTGCGAAGGCGGCAGTGGCTCCTCCCCTTATGGCTGCAAAGGCGGCAGGGGCTCATCCCCTTCTAGCTGCTGTGGAGGAACCAGCAGACATGCTCTCTCTGCTAGTGGAGGTGGGAGCAACAAGTAGTCCTCCCACGGTGGTGGAGGTGGAACCAGCAGGTATTCTCCCTCTGCTGGTGGAGGTGGGAGTGACAAGCAGTCCTCCCATTGCGGTGGAGGTGGAACCAGCAGGTATTCTCCCTCTGCTGGTGGAGGTGGGAGCGGCATGCAGTCCTTCCACGGAGGTGGAGTTCGAACCAGCAGACATTCTCCCTCTGCTGGTGGAGGTGGGAGTGACGAGCAGTCCTCCCATTGCGGTGGAGGTGGAACCAGCAGGTATTCTTCCTCTGCGACTGGGTACATGGGCTGTGGACGCACTGGCTCCCCCTCTTGGGCTGTGGACGCACAGACTCTGAAAATATATATTCAACCAAAAACAAATCACAAACACAATACATAAGAACTGCACTGCTAGCATAAGACACTTACCCATCTTGCCTGTGATCACAGCAGTTTATAGCATGATAATGGGCATGAAGACGGGGCTGCATAAGGAGATTGAGGTTATAGTGTGAATACAAAAATCACTGTGAAAAACAGGGCAAAAATAACGCAGCGAATAAACAGTAGAGTGTGAATGCCTGTAAAGAGCTTCCATCTGAGTTCAGGAGCCTGCCAGAGCCATATGAAATGTAGGCTAGAAGTAAGCTTTGGATCCATTTCCCTTCTGTTTTCCTAGCAGTACACATCAGTGGTGTAGATGGCACTGGCACTGAAACATTGACTGATCTAACCTACTTTCCATTCATCTGGAACTAGAACTGGAGAGAAGTTCCTGAATTCTCAAAGCACCTCAACCCAGAAAACAACTCTTAATGATTGTAAATAACATGAAACGATAAAGGGACATCAAAAAAAGGCAAAATACACAACATTAAATTGAGCTAATCCTTCATTGAATTTAATTTTTTTTTTTTTTTTTTTTTTGAAGCTGTATAAAGTATCAGTTTACTCATGATAAAAAAGCAAGTTACATTGTTCAGGTAAATCTTTGCTAAGCATTACAAAAAAAGCAAACAGCAGTGAAATATTAAGCACAGTAAAATGTTTTCTATATTTCACTAAGCGGTAGCAGTTTGGTCTGTTTCTTTGTTGTATCTTTAATTTCATAAAAAGCGCTGTCAAATCCTGATTGCTTCATGGGAGAAGATAACAAATGACATTATACGAATTGTGTTGTAAATTGTATTGTGTGAGAGAGCAGTTCTAAGGATCATACTCATCATTGCTTTCTGAAGCAGGCCGTTGAATAAACATCCTGAGGTACAGCACTGGAGTTCCTGTCTGTAACTGTATTTTAAACTAGGTTTGCATTGAAATCTCACAAGCTTATACCAAACAAGATCAAAACAGGGCCCCACATTACCAGAAATATGTGTTTTTTTATTCTCATTATGTTTTAATAGAAAGTATTTCCTTTTCCAGACATGTGGAGGCGCGTTCGTTTTACACATACTCTCTGCGGATGCTGCCGGGGGTAGAGCGGGGAGGAGACAAGCCCAGCGTGTCTCTGGGGTCTGAGAAGAACATCACGGCTGAGGAGTGGAGACAGTTTGACAGGTACACCAGGCTAGAGAGTCATCATCTAAACCATTTACCCTGATCGATTAATTGTCCTGGTGCCCTATTACAATTTTAATTGTGTAACAATGAATTATCGTACTTTCTTTACATGATATATCCCATAGTAATAAATGTATGTATTGTTTGTATAGCTATATACCACAATATAGCTCATTGCAGTTCACCAAGTGGTCCTTGAATGAAGAATAAGTGTGCTTTGTAGTTGGTATGAATACATACTTTCCCTAGCAATTTTTTTGTCTTTTTAACAAATAGTCCATCAATAAATGACCATTTGATCTTATTACGCATCATTCAAGTAGCCCATCAGGACCATCACATGCATATCACGATACATATTGCATCATGACATTAGTATATCATTACACCCCATACAATATATCATTAAACAGATATGCATGTTTTCAATTGTATTAAAGGCTTTTGTGAAGACTCTTTTGGTTCCTGCTATTGAATACTGAAGTGTTCTTCCCGCACTGATTATTGCCCATGTTTAACTGCCCGCTATTCCATAAGAACAGAGGGTTTCTGATTGCACCTCTAGTAAGGTGTCCCTCAAAACATATCAATGTTGATAGAATGACACAGGGTGGGGGTCTTTTCTCATTTAAACACCTTCTCCATCCCCTCTTTAAAAGCAAGATCAATACTGACTGATCTGAATGACTTTGCTATTTAGGTGGTTGAGTTGGCTTCAACAATGTACACAGTGCCCCTTGCTTGTACACCTGTTGTCCAATCTATTGGAATCTGATTCCATATTGCAGAATCAGATTGGTTGCGTTTCAAGACCAATGAGTTCCTGTTTGACACTGCAGGTCGCGGGTGTACATGGCAGATCTGGAGTCCTGTTTGTATTACTCCCTGCGTGTGGAGGTGGGGACTCACAGCACCATCTCAGGGGAGTCGCTCAGCGCACTCAAAGCTTACATCACTGTGCTGGTCAAGGTGAGTCAATACGGGAGCAACCACACTCATCCCAGGGCTTAAATGAGTAAGCCATGATAGGCTGTGGCTAACTGGAATAAAGAACAATTAGGGGGACATGATTGAAGTTTTTAAAATGTTAAAAGGAGTTGACAAAGTTAACCCAAAGTGCAGCACTGAAACTAGGACCGGAGGTTGGAAATGAAGTGGAGATAGACAGAGGGTAGGAAACACTTGATATACAGAGAATGGTGAGGAGATGGAATGGGATAATGCTGAATTATTAGGATCCTTTAATACCTGATTTGATTAAGTTTTGAGAAAGCTACTAAGAACTGGACAAGCTTGGATAGGCAGAATAGTCCTCTTTTTTTGTACAATTGTTACACAGACCTTCCTCCTGTATTAATAGATGTTATTACTCTAACGCACCCTTTCTGTGCATCGTTTTCCATCTGGCATTATGACTGAGTTAGAAGTGGTGTGAAATCCGTTCAGTTCATTTCCATTAGTAGCATCAAGCCGATTTAAATTGGAACTGCTTCAGCCCCAGTTAGGATTATGGCTCACTAGCTGAAATTAGTCTCTGAACTGGTACAAAGGAAGGTGAATAAGAGCAAAAGGTTCTGCTCTCTACAGAGGTGAAGAAAAGGACTATGAAGTTGCAAAATAAAAGTTAAACCAGACACAGTAGCTGGGTCTAGCTTGTATGGGAGCACTGACATTAAACAACGTAATGACGTAAGCTATACACGTTTGAATGTATAGCTATATAAAACCAAATTGAATATTTTATTTCTGAAAGCAAGTATTGTTTGAAGCTTTCCTGGTCCTTTGTAACTCTGGATATGTGTAACTGTGTATTATATCACATCAAGTTGTTGTCTGCTGAACAGCATTTTTTATTAAATATTCAATTAGTCAACTACATTTGTGCTCTGGATTTAGATACATTCTTCCACTTTAAATAATTAAAAACATTGGGCTGTATGTACTAATATTACTTACATGTTCGTAAATACTGCAAATTCGTAGCCTCCATCCTTTGTAGAATTTTGCGTGCAACATACTAAGCAGCTTTGTCTCATGATAAACTACTGTAATATCACAGCATAAGTTTAGCAACAGCATAAATTCTTGCTCATTATATAGGAGAGATCAGAATTTGCATCTCATTGTGAATAAATTTGCAATGCTGGAAGTCAAGATTTAGGCCCTGTTCACACTACATAACCGAACTCGAGAACCATACTGAAAAACATTTTATTTAATCCAGCTCAAAACGCCCACACTAAAGACTATTCAGACTACTTTGGTTCAAGTTCCTAGCAGTACAATGGACTGTGGGGCTTAATACGATAGAATCCCACCATGCATGACTGTTTATACAACCTTGCAAATATGGACCCCATGTCCACGATAAACATAACGCTTCTTAACATGAATGTTATGGCTTTGTTTCTTAAGCACAATGTACAGTGCCTTTAGAAAGTATACACCTCCTTTCAAGATTTAATTGGAATTAAAATGCATTAAAATAGTTTTTTTTCATTTATCTACATGTCCTACCCCACAACTTCCAAGTGAAAAAAAAATATTCTAGAAATTTGTAGAAAATTAATTAAAAATAAAAAGCTGAAATAGCTTAGTTGGATAAGTGTCCACCCCCCTTGTAATAACAATCTTAATTAGCTCAGGTGTAACCAATCGCCTTCATCATCACACGTCAAGTTAAGTGGCCTCCACCTGTGTTAAATTGTAGTGACTCGTATGATTTCATGATAAATTCAGCAGTTCCTTTAGGTTGCCTCTGCTGGGTAGTGCATTTCAAAGCAAAGACTCAACCATGAGCACCAAGACATTTTCAAAAGAACTCTGGGACAAAGTTGTTGAAAGGCACAGATCAGGGGATGGGTATAAAAAAATATCAAAGGTCTTGAATATCTCTTGGAGCATGGTCAAGACAATTATTAAAAAGTGAAAGGTGTTTGGCACCATCAAGACCCTGCCTAGATCAGGCCATCCCTCCAAACTGGATGACCGAGCAAGAAGGAGACTGATCAGAGAGGCTACCAAGAAGCCAATGGTAACTTTGCAAGAGCTACAGGCTTTTATGGCCAAGACTGGTCAAATTGTGCATGTAACAACAGTATCCCAAGCACTCCACAAAAATGGTCTTTATGGTAAGGTGGCAAGAAGGAAGCCATTACTCAAGAAAGCCCATCTTGAATCCCATTTGAATTATGCAGAATAACACTCAGGAGATTCTGTAGCCATGTGGCAAAAAGTTTTATGGTCTGACGAAACTAAAATAGAACTTTTTGGCCTAAATGCAAAGCGTTGTTTGGCGCAAACCCAACACAACGCATCACCCAAAGAACACCATCACTACTGTGAAGCATGGTGGTGGCAGCATCATGTTATGGGGATGCTTCTCATAGGCAGGGACTGGGACACTTGTCGGGATAGAAGGGAAAATGAATGGAGCAAAGTACAGAGAAGTCCTTGAGGAAAACCTGCTGCCCTTTACAAGAAAGCTGAAACTGGGATGGAAGTTCACCTTTCAGAATGATAATGACCCAAAGCACACAACCAAAGCTACACTGGAGTGGCTAAGGAACAAAAAGGTAAATTTCCTTGACTGGCCCAGTCAGAGCCCTGACCTAACTCCAATTGAAAATTTGTGGCACGACTTGACAATTGCTGTCCATCAATGCTCCCCAGAGGAACTTGACAGAGCTTGAACAGTTTTGTAAAGATGAACGGTCAAATATTGCCAGTGGTAGAGTTGGTTGGTAGAGACCTATCCCAGCAGACTCACAGCTGTAAATGCTGCTAAAGGTGCTTCTACCAAGTATTATTAGTGGTAAATGCTTCAGCTACATTGCACCGAAATTATGGAACGATTTGCCTAGTACTATAAAGGAAGCTCCTTCTGTCGATGCTTTTAAATCTTGTTTTTTGAGAGTTCATCTTTCTACTGCAATTCCCTTGCATTCGTGCTGAGAGCCGGCTTGCTGCTCTCATGGAATCAGCAGCTTCATTTTGAGTCTTTTTTCCTTCTTCTTCATGGTCTGCTTCACTTGTGTAGCAGGACATCTTTTCTCGGCTTTCAGGGAGAACACCGTTCCTCTGCTGGGGTTCGGCTTGCCGCCTCGTCATTGAGTGACTCTGCCAGCTGTCTTTAGCACAGCTTGGGGGAAAAAAAAAAAAAAAAAAATTACAGTCAGCCATCTGTTCTTCCACCAGGGCTGTGCTGTAACCTGCCTTGTTGTTGAGTAGACCTCGCCGGCTGCCTCGGCCCACCCACTTTGGTGCGCTGGGCCTTCAAAAAAAAAAAAGTGTGTTTTCCCTTCAGTTCTATTCTGTGCGTCTCCCCTGGTGCATGCTGCTTGCTGACCAGGTGGCTGACTGCATGCGGTTTGGGTAGGCACGGCTGCATTAGCTGCCCCCGGTGCTTCAGTACCACGGTGCACACTCAGCCCTTCGTACTTCAGTGCCTCAGTGCACATGGTGGTGCACACGGTACTTCAGTTCCTAAGTGCGCCATAGTGCCTCGGTGCAATCGATGCTCGGTGCACGCGGTACTTGGTGCACACGGTGCTCTGTACTCGGTGCTTGGTGCACATGGTACTCGGTGCACTTGCTGCACACACCGTTCTGTGCCTTGGTGTGCATAGTGCACTGTGCACACTTTGCTTCAGTGCCTTAGTGCTCGGTGCACACGATACTCGGTGCACAAGGCATTCGGCTTGCCCTCTGTGCTTGGTGCACTCAGCTGACGGTGTCTCACTCATGCTGGGAAGCCCTACACTGGTGGAGACAAACCTCCCACCTGTGCAAAGGTGTAGTGATGGAGTGATACACAGCTGTCAAGTGGTGAAGACAAACACATCCAACCTGGTTTGGAGTGTGGTCTGGGCAGGTAGTCAGCAGGTCCTGGACATGCCACTGGACATCCCTACACATAAATATGCTGTAGCTCCGGGCAGTGCATCTTGCTCTCCAGCGTTTCCTTCCTGTCAGGTGGTGCAGCGCATTTGGGAATGTTTCGGGGAATGTCTCTGCGTCGGGTTGAGGTTCACTAGGTGTCGACACCCTAGCCAACGAATGGCCCAAAGTGCTTTTATACGTTTTCCCACCGATAACACTGCTCCCTGTCTTCCTCGAGAAGGTCAGGAGAGAGAAAGCCAGCTGCTGCAGGGCCAGCCCTGGGAGATCCTGCTGCATATGGATCTCCTCAGTCAGGTGCAAGGCACCCTCTGGCACCCAGAACTGGGCAGACCCCAGCTGTGGGTTTGGCCCCTGAACTAGACGTCTGTCAACCTTAGGGCTCTCATATGCTGTAGTCAATACAGTGCAGAACACTAGGGCGTCCTCCACAAGAGCATTATATGCTCACAAATGGAAGTATTTTCAGAAGAGGTCATAACCATATCTACAGACCTATAGCAATTATTTTACGGTATCTGTAAGATCTGCTAGAGGTGGGCAGGTCCCCTCGACGTTGAAAGTGTACTTGACAGCTATATCTACATTCCACATCCCCATAGACTCGGTTTCCCCGGGAGCCCATATTCTGGCCTATATGTTTCATAGAGCTGAAATATCTCTCTAATGTCCTGAAAGAGAAGACGACGACCAAACTTTGCAAGGTCACATCATTCGCATTCGCAGCTTCGATGCAAAAGAGGAAGCGACTATTCATTCCTTCGGCTCGCGAGACCGAATGCACCAGTACCGTGAGTACCTTGTGCACCGTGCATTGAAGCGTCTTGCATACAGGGCACCATGCGCACCAAGGGTTGAGCATGCACCAAGGTACTGAAGCACCGGAGGTAGCTAATGCAGCAGTGCCTACCCTAACTGTGTGTATTCAGCCACCTGGTCAGCGCGCAGCATGTACCAGGTGAGACGCACAGGCCGAAGCTGTGGTGGGTGAGAGCTCAGTTAGTTGATAAAGAATAGAACAGAAGGGAAAACACACCTTTTTTCTTTTTCTGAAAGCCCAACGCACCGAGGTGGGTGGGCCGAGGCAGCTGGCGAGGTCTACTCAACAGCAGGGCAGGCTAGAGCATAGCCCCGGTGGAAGAACACACGGCTGACTGACTGCTGTTTTTTTATTTTATTTTTTTTGCCCAAGCTGCGCGAACGACAACTGGCAGAGTCACTCCACGATGCGGCGGCAAGCCGGGTCCCGGCAGAGGAACAGTGTTCTCCTTGAAAGCCAAGAAAAGACGACCTGAGACACAAGTGAAGTAGACCATGAAGAAGGAAAAAAGAGTAAAAATGGAGTCGCAAATTCCACGAGAGCGACAAGCCAGCTCTCAGCACGAATGCAAGGGAATTGCAGTCAACCCAGAAGAGCTCTTTCAAAAAACCCACTTTCGGGTTAGTGACACAGAAGCATACCTTACAGTAGGTGAGAGGCGAAGTGGAAGTGGGCTCCGTGGAGCAACTACTTATTCCCTCGGCAGAAAGGACTGAGGACATCACTCCATGGAGGGGCTTATCGGCAGCTTTGACATAAGATGCTCAGTGAATACCTACCTAAGACAGGCATATCCCGAAAGTATTTTGGTGTTCGTCTTCTCTTTCAACGAACTTCACAACTCACAAGCAAAACTAATTCGATGAACATGCTTAACAAATTAATATCACAGAAAACTTTTGTTTGAGTCTGTGTATAGTTTGGTTGCGTAAAGGAAAAAAAAATACATAGCAAGGTACATACAGTAAGCTATGCAAGTAAATACTTTTTGGCGTATTTCAGTTGTCTATGCACTACATAATTAATTACTGGTGAAAAAATTATTTCAGTTTGTGTTTATTAAAGAACTCTGCAATGATTTGTTTCTGTGCTTTCCTTCATTAATAAGCACCTTAACATATAAAAGAAACCAAAACAAAATGTATTTATTGTCATTGTTATTTGATATAGAATATAAATATATATTTTTTGGTTTCTTTTATATTTTAAGGTAGTTTATTTTAAAGTAACTAAAAGTCAAACAGGAAGTTTCACATACGAACAGCTTGTTGAATCTACGCCAGTGAGAGGTATGCGTAAAATAACAGTCACAAACCGAAGCCGTAGTAAATCAGGGAAAAAAAATGATAATATATCAAGGGTAAGCACGAAACTTTGATATTATAATGAGATTCGTACATTTGAATACAAAACTGGTTTGAAATGAACAGTTGGAACTAAACTACCACGGAAAAGATGAAAGTCACAGGAGTGAAAATGACTTTAATAAATAGCAGGTAGGTCTACAAATGCATAAAAAACAACGAAAAGTCAAGATGCTAATGTTTTTTCCAAAGTCTGCTTTTATTAATAAAATGCAGTTTTAATATTCCTGAATCTATTACAGAGTTTTGTCAAAACGTTTTTATCAATGAATTGAATCTTAGCTCAGCTCAGGAGGGTCAGAAGGAGGCTGGCTTTTCTAGTAGTAACTTCTCCTGGTGTATGAATGCCACGCTCAGAATCTTTATATCCATTGTATCAACGGAACTCTTTATTCAGTTGTGGGAAACTTGCTATGAGAAGTCTAGGCCAGGGTGACCTGGGGGTAGAAAAATAAAGTACAAGATTAAGTAAGTTGCTGTAATATATAGAAAAAGTACAACTGCACAAGATTGTACTACACATAAGTACAGCTTTCTGTTATGTTCTTTTGCTTATTCCAATGTATATTTAAAAGGAATGTTAAAGTACACTGATGTTATTGTAATCAATTCAACATCAAACTCAAGTTCCACAGCAAAAAAGCAAGGCAGATTTTTTCTGTCAGGTCCATTTCTAGTTACTTTTGCTTATTTTATGTACTCCAACTCTGCCTATTTCAATTCATTTCAGTCAATTTGAGTTGATAATAAAACAATACAGCTCCCTGCGGAGCTGTGCATTACCCTGCAGCCTGCCCTGTGATACCAGTACGCTCCCTGCGGAGCTGTGCATTACCTGCAGCCTGCCCTGTGATACCAGCACGCTCCCTGCGGAGCTGTGCATTACCCTGCAGCCTGCCCTGTGATACCAGTGTGTTTAAATCCCTTTATTTTGCCATTGTGCACTTTTGTTTTGTGTTATTTATAATAAAATTAGTATTTTTTTTTTTAACTGCAGACTGTCTCTGGGCCTCTATCCACTCGCCAGCCTGCCACATTTGGTGTCAGAGTGGGATAGCGCCACCTAGAGGCTCAGAGCAGTATTTTTATTTTTGGGGGGAATTTTTGGGATAATTTTTTTTTTTTAAAAATGGGAAAGAAGAGCAGACAGCGGCAAAGGCAGGACAAGCAGCAGCTGAAGAAATGTAAGCTGCTGCAGCCACCGCTGGAGGACCCGGCCAGCCTCTTCCCTTGGTGTTCCTGGTGCGGGAAGGAGGACCATCGTTGGCGGTCCTGCCCAGATGTGCCACCGGCAAACTGGTGTGGCCGGTGTGAGGAGGACGGCCACAACTGGGCAGGATGCCCCTACAACCAGGCCCAGGAAGAGGTGCAGTATTCACCCCGGGCATCAGGGGCCACCCCACTACCTCCAGCACCACCACCTTCACCACCGTCCCAGGAGATCTGGGACTGGTTGATGCACCCTGAGGCAGACCTCGTCCACGATCTCCCCATAGTTATCAACACGCTGTGGCGTGGAGATGGGGAGAGGTGGGAACAGTGGGAGGAACATCACCACCCAGCATCCTTCCCAGAGGTTACCCTCATGGTGGTTAATTACCTGGCGGTAGACATGGGAGATGCCCCGGTCGCTCCAATAAAGAGGGGTGAGCCACCTTCCCGAGAGCCAGAGAGGGGTGAGCCTCCTTCCCGAGAGCCAGAGAGGGAAGAGCTGCCGTCCCCAGAGCCAGAGAAGGAAGAGCTGCCGTCCCCAGAGCTAGAGAGGGGTGAGGAGCTGCCGTCGCTCCCAGAGCCAGAGAGGGGTGAGGAGCTGCCGTCGCTCCCAGAGCCAGAGAGGGGTGAGGAGCTGCCGTCGCTCCCAGAGCCAGAGAGGGGTGAGGAGCTGCCGTCGCTCCCAGAGCCAGAGAGGGGTGAGGAGCTGCCGTCGCTCCCAGAGCCAGAGAGGGGTGAGGAGCTGCCATCGCTCCCAGAGCCCAGAGGGGAGGAGCTATGGCCCAAGGATGCCTGCCTTGCACCGCCCAGGGATGCCACGCTCGCTCCGCTCAGGGATGACACATTTGGATCTCCTGGGGTTGCTTGCTGCTTCGCATCGCCTGGGGTTGCCTGCTGCTCCGCATCGCTTGGGACTGCTGGTGTCTCCTTTTTGTTTTCTAGGGTTGCCGAGGGTCCGCCGTCTCCGCCTCCGCCACCAGAGGGAGCCGGGCCGCCGTCGCCGCCTCCGCCACTGCAAGCTATTTGGTGCCCAGCATGTCGCTGTAGCCAATCAGGGACCTCCTAATTCCAGATATTTAACCTCTTAGTAACATAACAACTTTATGGCATATCTGTAGATTGTTTACAGCTATGGCCAAAAGTTTTGGACATCACCCTATAAAATTAACCAATTTTGCTTCATAAAGTCGAATGAAACCTGCTGAATAATGTTACGTTTACATATTGAATAACATACCACTTTGTAGTTCTACATACTTCACTGACAAAAAGTGAATTATGAGAAGAGACTTGCTCAAAGCAGCTATAAACAGCCAATTTCCTAATCAAAACCGTACAAGGAATAACCAGCAGTCATCAATGCTGTGAGAACGTGCATTTATTAAATACTGAAAACATGCATGTGCACATTATTACATATCAAAATATAGAGAAAGCTATGAATTCTATTATTAGATTCTCCTTTTTCTTATTACAAAACAAATCAAAATGGAAGTTTTAGTTTAGCCACATACAAGGAAAGGGAGGCAGGTATTACTGGCTAGATAGCTATGGGAGGTTCAAATTAGGGCATCAGGATGATTAATCTATCAAAAATGTTTAATAGAGCTTTGAAAATAAAAATCTTGGTGATCACTAATCGATGAGTTCATTAATCCTAGACCTAGATGTATCTTTTTCATGACACAGACAGCTCTATTTCTGCATTTACATTCGTGGCGGGGGAAAAATGTTCCAAAATTTGGAATCACTAGTTATTTTTATTTCAACCTGGCCAAGACTCCGCTGCAAGAACATATTGACCTGGAAGGGAAACAGTGTAGCAGCCGCAGATTGTAAATGCAGCTGCATTCATTTACCAAGGGGTCATGCATGAAAAGTGGCTGCTGATAGTGAACAGTTGTGGTGCTGGTGCGCAGCAGTTGTGTGATCACATGGTGCATTGGTTAAGCCCTGCCCAGAAAATGGGACTGCAAATGGGCAATGCCATAACAGTGGAGCAATTCTGCCATGTGATCGGCGCCGAAACCCAGGTATGGATACGACACCATAACCCCGCCTCCCTGGAAGCAGCAATAAAGCTGGCAGAGTATTTATAGGACTCTCTAGTCTCAGCCCACTCCACTTGGCCACAACTCCCGTCCACCGGAACAGCTGCACACCACCTCTTCTCTCTGCTCCACCTACAACACCGGGATAGAGTCCTCCTAGATCTCCAGCCCCAATGGGCAACCTTGCCTCATCTTCATGGAGGTTAAGGTTGGCCCCCAGTAGGGGTAAAGCTGCAACCCCGGCCTTGTTGCCATACCAGCAACGAGATATTAAATTAACCAATGTTCCCTCCTTCCCTATCTGTTTTTTTTGCAAGCAACAGGGGCACCAGGCCAGGTCATGCCCATCAGCAATGGAGTGTGACATAGCAGCATGCAATTGGGCATCTGGAGTGGGTAAGCACAGGGAAAATGGTCGGGAGAGGCCTTGCATTGTGAAAGCAGTTTTAGGCAAGGTAACAACCCGCGCATTAGTGGACATCAGGTGTGAGCAGACCTTAATTAAAGTAGCTCTCTTGGGCGGTGTGTCGTGGCAGCCATAAGGCCAGGTGGCAATCTCCTGCCTCCATGGAGATACGACGACATACCCCACCCTAAAAGTATATGGCTAGGATCGATAAAACGCCACCTAATATTTGGGGTGGCGGAAAAGCTGGGTCAAGATTGGCCAAATTATAAAGAATTGGTTAAATTAATGGCAGTCTTAACCGCACACATAAACGTGCAGAAAAGGAACGAATTGGTGAAGTGTTTCCTTTTAAAGCTGAAATGTTTTCCCCTATTTTCCACCCTAGAAAAAACTAATAAAGAGAAAAACTGCAAAATGGGAGGAAGCATCATTAAGACAAGGCCGGGGTCTGGTGGGAGAAAGGTCAGGTTGTAACAAACGCCAGTGAAAAGGAGTCGGAACGCAATGTGACCGAGAGGGCGAGGTTACTGGGCCATCTAGGGCAGATGCTACTCACGCCCCTCTCAATATACCGGACATGTGGTACTCAAGTGCGGACATAGTGTGGGGCCAATATAATGACCTGTCACTAGTGCACGCTTGGGGGCAAGTCCGGTCTATTGAAGGTAAGGATAGCCGTGGGCACAAGACAGCCTGTAACACAATTATTGGTTCCCCCGTCTTGTTGGGCCGAGGTCATTAGGCTGGCACATGATATCCCTTTTGCGGGGCACCTCGGAGCTGACAAGACAAGGGAGCGGATATTGGCGCGATTCTGTTGGGTAGGTCTTCATACTGATGGGTCAAGATAAGTAGCCACATGCCCAGGCTGCCAGCGAGTAGCACCGAGTCGAGTGCGTCCCACCCCTTTGCTTTTACTGCCGATTACTTCCACTCCTTTTGAACATATTGCAGTGGACATAGTGGGCCCTTTGCTACCTTCTGACTCTGGGTGTACGCATATGTTAGTAGTGATAGATTATTCAACATAATACCTGGAGGCAGTTCCACTGGTGCTTCTGCTATAGCAACAGAATTAGTGCAGATTATGGCTAGAGTAGGCATTCCCCAAGGAGATCTTTACTGATCATGGAACCAACTTTCTGTCTAACACGCTACAGCGGGTATATAAAATATAAAAAATATGTCCCATCAGGACGTCTGTATCATCTACAGACGAACGGTTTGGTGGAACGCTTTAATCAGACCTTGAAATCGATGCTGAGATGGTTTGTAACGCAAGAGCAGAAACATTGGGCATCGCTTCTTCCCTACCTCCTTTTTGCAGTGAGAGAGATGCTGCAGAGTTCGACAGGGTTCTCCCCCTTTGAGCACTTTTACGCCCGACAACCTTGTGGCATCCTCGATCTGTTGAGAGAGCGGTGGGAGCAGCACAAAGGCTCATTGAAAAATGTAGTAAAGCATGTGCTGCTACTACGAGGACAACCTCAAATCAGCTCAGCACCGACAACAGCAGCATTACAATAAAAATGCACTAATTTTAACCTTTAGACCAGGAGACAAGGTAATGCTGTTGCTTCCCTCCTCAGAATCAAAATTATCTGCTAAATGCCAGGGGCCATATGAAATGATTCGATTCGAGCTATAGGAAAAGTGCATTATGAAATTAGACAGCCCGATTGCTGTAATGAACGTAAAATGTATCATGTAAACTTATTAAAGCCCTGCCAGGCAAGGGAGGCCTTATTTATAGCCCCAAATGATGTAGAGGATGATTTAGGCCTCTGTCCAGAGACCACTGGCATTAAATCATTTCGATGGGGGAACAATTAGTTCCAGATCAACAAAGGGAGCTGCGTAAGCTTATTGAGTTCAGCGATATTTTTTCTGACTTGCCCGGCAGAACGAACTTAGTTCAGTATGACATTATCTCTCCACCAGAAGGTCTGTTTCATTTCAAAACCATGCTGTTTGGGCTACATGGTGCACCTGCTGCCTTTCAGAGACTGATGGACCAGGTTATGCCCACATCATGAATATGCAGCAGAGTATATTGATGACGTGGTGGTTTACAGCTCCATCTGGCCAGAGCATTTGACTATGGTTACAGCCATCCTTCAGTCTCTAGGGCACCCCGGCTAACAGCCAACTTGAGAAAATGTGCATTTTCCAAAACAAAGACTCAATATTTGGGATTTTTAATGGGAAATGGAAGCGTGAGACCCGTTGTCACCAAAATCCAGGCTTTGGTCGATGCGGCGATTCCCAAAACCAAGACTCAAGTGAGATCACTACTGGGATTAGCCAGTTATTAAAGCCATTTTATCCCCTAGCATGCCACTGTGGTTAACCCTTGAGTCGAACTCACCAAAAAGAGTGCTCCAAATTTGATTAAATGAGTGTCTGGGGACGTTTGACACTATTAAGCATAGACTTTGCCAGGCCCCCACTCATCACACCGGATTTCTCCAAGAGATTTATCCTCCATGCTGATGCGTCGGAAGTGGGTTTGAGTGCAGTCTTGTCCCAAAAGGTAGACTGAGTAGAACACCTGATACTGTATCTCAGCAAAAAGATGCTTCCTCGGGAGCGCAACTACTCCATAGTTGAAAAGGAGTGTTTGGCCATCAAATGAGCTACTCACTCTTTACAATACTACCTGCTGAGGCATTCATTTGATCTTGTCACAGACCACTCTCCAGTCAAGTGGTTAAGCACAATCAAGGACAGCAATGCCTGGATAACTCGATGATATGTGGCATTGCAACCCTTCATGTACCACATCGTACACTGTGCTGGGAAAGACCATTAAAATGTGGATTATTTTTCCATGGAGGGGTGAGTAATGGGAAAAATAGATTCAGCTGAGTGTTCCTTCAGCTCCACTCTGAGCAGTGGGATATATGACAGAAATACAGTGAACCTTGGTTGTAAATCTCCCTCTCGACCTGTGAAGGTACTAAGCGAGGACAGTGTTATTTTGACGGTCAAGCTTGACAGTTCTTTCCCTGGGTCTGGAAGTCAGTCAGTCTGGAAAAAGGCTGTTGCAAGAACGTATTGACCTGGAAGGGAAACAATGTAGCAGCCACAGATTGTAAAGGCAGCTGCATTTGTTTACTAACATGCCACTGTATTACTTACCTCCATTATTATTTAATGTTTGTTTGCCGTCAGGCACTGGACTTAAAAATAAATAAAACAAACCTTTTTACCTGGATTACAATTGTCTGTCTGTTCTTTAGTAACCTGTACCTGCACACAATCAACCACTTTGCCACACTCCTACATTCTCTTGTGAAGCTCCTACATTATTTTGTGAAGTTTCTACATTCTCTTATGAAGCTCCTACATTCTGTTGTGAAGTTCCTACATTATTTTGTGAAGCAATTTTGTGAAGCTCCTAAATTCTCCTATGAAGCTCCTACAAATATCTTATGAAACTCCTACATTCTCTTATGAAGCTCCTACAATTGTGATGAGCAGAACCAACAACAAGAGAATGAAAGGAACAACATCCAGGACCCCATTGACAGTGGTGACCAGACAGCAAAAAGAAGGGAGGTCATGATTGTTGGGGACTCCATATTGAGAAACACAGCAAGTTCAGTTCGCAGTTTGGACCCCCTTACTACAACAGTGTGCTGCCTTCCGGGAGCCTCGGTCAAGCACATCACTGAAAACGTGGACAGGCTCCTAGAACGAACAGGAGACGACCCGGTAGTAGTCGTCCACATCGGTACAAACAACATTGGAAGAGACAGACCAAAATCCCTGCAAAATAAATTCAGAGAGCTAGGAAGGAAATTAAAAGAGAAAACCAAAACTGTGGTATTTTCTGGTATACTACCCGCACCTTGCAAAGAACCATATGGACAGCTGGAAATAATTAATCAAAACGCATGGCTGAAGACGTGGTGCACACGGGAAGGCTTCACCTATCTTGATCATTGGACCACATTCTACAATGAGGACTATCTGTATAGACGGGATGGACTGCATTTAAATAACAAGGGAACTAGTCTACTCGGAGAAAAGATCCTCGAGCAGGTTCGGAAGCATTTAAACTAGAAAGGAAGGGGGGAGAAATCAACAAAAAAACAGAAGGGAGACTGCATCAAAACAAGAACAACAACTCAGGTAAGACAACCATTAAATGTATTTATCTAAATGCTAGAAGTATCAGAAACAAAATTCTAGAACTTGAAGCTACTGCACTAACAGGTAACTATGATGTGATAGGTGTTACAGAAACTTGTTTATCTGAGAGTGATGGGGACGAATATAATATTTGTGGGTATACACTGTATAGGAAAGACAGGCAGGACAGAAGAGGAGGAGGGGTAGCGCTATACATAAGAAACAGTCTTGAAGCCCAGGTGTTAAACCTGGACAAAGAAAATAAAACCGAATCAATATGGGTCAGAATAACAGACAAAAATTCAAAAGGCATAATAATAGGAGCATGCTATAGACCGCCAGATTCAGACGGTGAGCAAAATAATCTGTTATACAATGACATTAGAAATGTGTGTAGCAAAGGAGAAGCCATACTAATGGGGGATTTCAACTTCCCCCAAATAAAATGGGAAAACCCGGTGGGTAGCGCGAAGGATGAAATAGAAATGGTGGAAATGACAAATGACTGCTTCCTAACACAATTTGTGAAGGCACCCACTAGAGGGGAGGCATGCCTTGATTTAGTCTTTTCAAATAACGAAGATAGAATAACTAAAACAGAGGTCAGAGAACCACTGGCAAACTCAGACCACAACATGGTCTCATTTGAAGTGTTTTTTAAAACCCCAAAAGTAAAGACTAAAGTTAAGGTTTACAATTTTAGAAAAGCAAACTATGAAGGCATGAAACAGAGACTAACAGAAGTAGATTGGAGTAAAATAGAGAAAACACCCACAGAAGAAGGATGGTTGTTCTTCAAAAATGTAGTACTAGAGGCGCAAAACAATTACATCCCTAAAGTAGACAAATCTAAATGTAAAACTAAATTGCCAAAATGGTTTAATAGATCAATTAAAAAAAATATTCAGCGAAAAAAGGCACTTTACAGAGCATTAAAAAAGGACCGAAAAGAAAGTACGCAGAAAGAGTACACGGAACTGCAAACGCAAGTCAAAAAGGAAGTTAGAAAGGCCAAGAGAGAAATAGAAATGAACATTGCTAAGGGAGCTAAAACCAATTCCAAAATGTTTTTCCAATATTACAACAGCAAGAGAACATTCAAAGAGGAGATTAAATGTTTAAGAGATACAAATGGCAAAATCGTAGAGGAAGAAAAAAAAATAGCAAATATGTTAAATGATTACTTTTCACAAGTTTTTACAAAGGAAGATACTGACAACATGCCCCACATGTCATCCAGTTCCTATCCAGTTTTAAATAACTTTAGCATAACTGAGGCAGAAGTGTTAAAGGGACTAGGAGCTCTTAAAATAAACAAATCCCCTGGGCCGGATGAGATCCTCCCAGTAGTACTCAAAGAAATGAAAGAAGTAATTTACAAACCGCTAACCAAGATCATGCAGCAGTCTCTTGACACAGGGGTGGTACCGACAGACTGGAAAATTGCAAACGTAATACCGATCCACAAAAAGGGAAACAAAACTGAACCAGGTAACTACAGACCAGTAAGCCTGACTTCTATTATATGCAAACTTATGGAAACTATAATAAGATCCAAAATGGAAAATTACCTATATGGTAACAGGGTACTGGGAGACAGTCAACATGGTTTTAGGAAAGGGAGATCGTGCCTAACTAACTTGCTTGATTTTTTTGAGGATGCAACATCGATAATGGATAATTGCAAAGCATATGACATGGTTTATTTAGATTTCCAGAAAGCTTTTGACAAAGTCCCGCACAAAAGATTAATTCTCAAACTGAACGCAGTTGGGATTCAAGGAAACACATGTACATGGATTAGGGAGTGGTTAACATGTAGAAAACAGAAAGTACTGATTAGAGGAAAAACCTCAGAATGGAGTGTGGTAACCAGTGGTGTACCACAGGGATCAGTATTAGGTCCTCTGCTATTCCTAATCTACATTAATGATTTAGATTCTGGTATAGTAAGCAAACTTGTTAAATTTGCAGACGACACAAAAGTAGGAGGAGTGGCAAACACTGTTGCAGCAGCAAAGGTCATTCAAAATGATCTAGACAAGATTCAGAACTGGGCAGACACATGGCAAATGACATTTAATAGAGAAAAGTGTAAGGTACTGCACGCAGGAAATAAAAATGTACATTATAAATATCATATGGGAGATATTGAAATTGGAGAAGGAATCTATGAAAAAGACCTAGGAGTTTTTGTTGACTCAGAAATGTCTTCATCTAGGCAATGTGGGGAAGCTGTAAAAAAAGGCTAACAAGATGCTCGGATACATTGTGAAAAGTGTTGAATTTAAATCAAGGGAAGTAATGTTAAAACTGTACAATGCACTTGTAAGACCTCATCTTGAATATTGTGTGCAGTTCTGGTCACCTCGCTATAAAAAAGATATTGCTGCTCTAGAAAGAGTGCAAAGAAGAGCGACCAGAATTATTCCGGGCTTAAAAGGCATGTCCTATGCAGACAGGCTAAAAGAATTGAATCTGTTCAGTCTTGAACAAAGAAGACTACGTGGCGACCTAATTCAAGCATTCAAAATTCTAAAAGGTATTGACAGTGTCGACCCAAGGGACTTTTTCAGCCTGAAAAAAGAAACAAGGACCAGGGGTCACAAATGGAGTTTAGAAAAAGGGGCATTCAGAACAGAAAATAGGAGACACTTTTTTACACAGAGAATTGTGAGGGTCTGGAATCAACTCCCCAGTAATGTTGTTGAAGCTGACACCCTGGGATCCTTCAAGAAGCTGCTTGATGAGATTTTGGGATCAATAAGCTACTAACAACCAAACGAGCAAGATGGGCCGAATGGCCTCCTCTCGTTTGTAAACTTTCTTATGTTCTTATGTTCTTACATTATTTTGTGAAGTTCCTACATTCCCATTTTGAAGCTGCTACAGTATCTTGCTTACTGCTAGAATGACACTTTGGCTGCTGTATGGTACATGACAGATGTCTACAGCAAGCAACTCAAATTATAATCCCTGAATTTGTCCTGAAATAGTCCCGTTTATTATACACCTACACGAAACACAAAACACATACACAAGTCTGTTAGTGTGTGAATTAGTGCTCGTGGTGCAAATACAGGTATTTGTGATACAAGTGCAGTGCTGTTTCAGGTTTGTGCTGGCCCTTGGCGACAGCTCTGGAACATGTTAGCCATGTACTAATGACACTACACTCACAATACGGATACACAAAACACAGGTCGTTCAAGTTTCTTTTCTCTAACCAAAACGAAGGAACAGATTACGTTGCTTTCTCCCCTATTTATACCGTCAGTCGTGACCCCTTGGTAAACTATTGTAGCTGCTCCTGTACCGAAGCTCCGCCACCTTCTAAATGATATACTTCCTTTTAACCCTGGAACAAAGTGTCAGGCCAAGCAGTCCAGGGCAGTCTGTTCCCCTTACTTAGTCGGGAGGGAGATTTACCACCAAGAATCATGGTCTAATATTTACTAATATTATTATTACCAGTTGCATGACTATTTTTACTTCAACAGAGTCCTGTATGACTATTTTTACTTCAACAGAATCTGTCAAATTAGTAGTCATTCTACCGCTATGACCAATCATATGGTACATGACTGATCATTTCTGACAGAACATCTAACTCGACCAATCACATGGTAGACGACTGAACATCTTTCTGATAGAACGTCTAGCTTGACCAATCACATGGTACATTACTGAGCATCTTTCTGATAGAACACCTAGCTTGACCAATCACATGTTATATTACTGAGCATCTTTCTGATAGAACTTCTAGCTTCAAAAAAAGAAAAGGAAAGCAAAACACTGAAAAGGTAAATACACCTGCAAATATAAAAACAATACAGGGTCTGTTTTTCAAATCTCAATAGAACACTGATTATCTGGCATTCTCTTAGAAAAAAGTGTCCCATAGTAAAAGTATAGCAAAGTGTGATAAAGCATAGTGAAAGCATAGTTAAGCCTACGTAGAGCCAGTGCCGTACCAAGGGGGGTGCGAGCAGTGCGGCCACACAGGGCATTGACCTCAGGGAGGCGCCGACTGACTGATGAATGATAAGTAAAACAAATTTGTGCAATAACGATTAAAAACAAAAATAACATGACGAAAGACATGAAAGCACTTTATTATTTGTCAGCCAATGAGCGCCCCCCTCAAGTCAGCAGCCAACCTGAGGGAGGCGCCAATTGGCTGACAAATAAAAAAATGTGTGGTTTGTTTACCCGACTGACCCTATTTTTACCACCCAACACTAAATATTTTTTTCTGGTAACAGGCTACACTTTTTGCTATCTATCTGAAAAACTGATCACTGTGTGTGGCCATGTTTTCGCACCTGCGATTTTCCGGAAGGTGTAGCAAACAAGGTCGTCAGTTCATACCAAATTTTGGGGTCTGAGCAGCCGTGCTGCAGCGTATCGCCAAGTAGTTGTTTTGCACTGTTGTTTGAAAAATGCGACCACAGACCAGAAAAAGGAATTATATCAATTGTTAGACTTGGGGGTGAAACCCCATTGTTCACACTCCATCTTTATTGTTGTTTATCTTGAATAGTAGCCTATTTAATATCTCGCCAAAACTTTTAATGTTCCCAATGCATTTTTTATTGTACTGTGTCTGCATGTGCTCTGTGGCTAAACTGTGAACCCCAAAGGTGAAAGCTCAATGAGTCAGCATGTGGAACCCCTTCTGTTTTAGAAACCATTTAGAAACCACAAGTCCAGGATGGGGCAAAAGCCACCGTCCCGCTTCGGTACCAGAAAGTATCTCTAAGGTCACCTAAGGTCACCTGGTGCGGCTGTGGGAACCGGCTAAGGTCACCTAAGGTCACGTTGTGCGGCTGTGGGAACCGGCACCGTCTCAGTGACTGTACGCGTCTGCGCAAAGTGCCAGCGGCTAGACCTGAGCAGGGGGAGGGAGCAACACGGCTACCTGCCTCGACGCCTTGCGTTCCCTAATTTGCTGTAGGATCTCTTCCACTGCTGGGCCGAAGGTGTGGCCTGGTGATTTGGGCGCATCCAAAAGCGCGGCCTTATCAGCATCAGGCACCTGCGCCTGCGACAGAAATAGCTGTCTGCACGCGACCACTAGGCCCGCCAGGCTCCGGCCCAGGATCTGACCCTGTCGGCGGGAATCTGGAGCATTGTAGCGGGACATCACACAAAATTCCATCCAGGTATGCAGTGAGCATGCTGGACGTGTTCGCTGGGCAGGTACTTTGGGTTCCCACCACATAGGCTCTATGGCCGTGCGTCTCCGTGATCCTGTACTGCAGGTTCGGGCACACAGGGTCCTTGGGCATACCTCCCACTGGCGAAGCTTTAACCAAGGCTGCAATGATGGAGTCCACAGGGGGAAACCCAGCCAGGCCCAGCTTCTCTGCCCCTTCCAGCAAGGCCAGAGGAGAACCATGTCTCAATTGTGCCTGCGCTGTAGCTGGGTGGTTCCACGAGGAACGCACCTCTTCCATGAAATTGGGAAATGCTGGGAAGAGTTGAGCTCGGGGAGCCACATCATGCGGTCAAAAGATGGAACAGCATGGCTCTGTCTGTGCTGTCCAGTGGACCTGCAGCCTTGGAACTAGTGGCTGTATCAGCCTGGAATTCAAGCTTCACCTCAACCTCCATATCCGGAGGTAAAGCGGCAATAGAAAGAGCGTCCTCATCCGAGCAGAGAGCCCGGTCGATCCGCTCGTCCTGTACTCCCCCGGAGTGGCACAGAGACTGTGACCGTCTCAGGGGGTGGGGGGGATGTCACACGGGGGTCCACGGCTGAAGCCGGTGTGACCTGCCTCTCCAAAAGCTCCATGATCCGACTGATCTGGGATTTCATGTCCATGATATCCCGCACCTGCCGACACTTTTTCACCCGTCTAGCCGGAGGTGACGGGGAGTGGCTGCGGGTCGAATGGATGCCTGGTCACAGGGGATCTACCCGGAGTGGCTCTGTGACAACATTGGGAGGCATGAGTGGGAGGGGCCTGTGCGGGGGACGAAGAACACCCCTGTGCGACTCTGTCCAGATGGCTCGTGAGCACCTGGGGCTGAAAAGCCGCGCAGATGTCGCAGGCGCCTTTTAGGGCTGAGGTAGCTTAAGAGGGGCCTAGGCACTGCCCGCACATGCTGCGTCTGTCCTCCTGTGGGATATTAGTCCCACAGGCCTCGCAGGTATGAAAGCCAGCCCTGCCCATCATAGCGCCGGGTTGGAAACCACTGTGCGCTCTAAACACTGAGTACCGTGCAGCACCAGGCACTGAGCACACCGAGTACCGTGCCACACTGGCGCGCTAGCCTATATCGGTACAGCGACAATGGACCCTGTGCACACCATAGTACCGAAGTAGCATGGGGCAGAGTCTTACACACCTCAGTATTAAAAAACACCGGGGCAGCTAGGCACGGTGCCTACCCTAACCCCATCCAAGCCGTGCATTAACTACTGCTATCATGCTGAAAAAGGCATATGTGTCAGCGGCACTATCAGTCAGGGTGGCCAATGCAATGGCTATACTGGTCCTGTACCAACACAGCTGGGTGAGAGGCTGCAGGAGCGGGCAACGGAAGCGGACACAGGGGAGCTACTGGCGGTAACAAGAGCGATGACCGACCTAATGGGTGAGATAGGTCAGACATCAGGCAGGTCTCTAACGGCGCTGGTATCTGCTCGCAGACACCTCTGGCTAACCCAGGCCAAGGTTGTGGTGACAGAGAAGGTAGCGCTATTAGATGCCCCTATTACACAGGGGCAGACATACGGAGCGACCATTGATGTGAGCCTTGAGAGGTCCCACAAGGCCACGGAGGTTGCTTTGAAATTCTCACGCCTTCTTGCCTGCAGCCAGTGCCCAAGGTGGTCTTCACAGCCTGCAGCGGCAACTAGGCCTGAACTGCACCCCCCACCCCAGAACAAACAAGCGGGCGGAGGAAGAGCCAGCGGCAAGGGATAACCGGTTCTCCGGCTGATGACCGAGGTCGGGGCCTAAAAAATATCCACCCTCTCCCAAGCCCAAGAAAGACCATCCTGAGGGGCCCCGGCTGCCACCAACCTCCCTCACAACTGGACTGACCAATTGACACAACCCATTGGCAAGGCTGCACCCAGGGAAATGGCTGTTTTAACTAAATACATGACATAAAAAGTAGTGTTGCTATTACAGTGACATAAATCTTAAGTAACTTTATTTTCTGTACCCCCAGTGTGTCTACATTACATTGCACCCCATTTTCTACGTGTATATAAACTATATTTTTGTGCTGAATACGGGACTTTTATTTTGATACCTTGCCTACGCTGAGCCGTTTTGAAAACCGGAATCACCTTATTGTTGCTTATTGTTGCTAGCTTCACGGAACTCTTTAGAGCCGAGTGTCATAGGGTCAAATCTAGATATATATATATATATATATATATATATATATATATATATATATATAGCATTACACTATTTTTATTATTATTATTATCAGTGTTATTATGCAGAAGTCACCACTTACCTTGTATTACTACCGATGCTGTTCTGCAAATCTATTTTTCTACTTTATCGTAAACACTGTTGAAAACTGTGATGCATCAGATCATGGGTGAGTCTTTGAGCTCTCTGACTTAATTTTCTTATGAATAATTATACACAGAACAAGGTCATGTGCCATGGCAAGACTTATTTAGTTTTTCCTTTTAAAACAGTCTGGTGAACAGATATGGCTTATAATCTTCAAAAGTATGAGCTTGGTAATGTTGGGATGTGTCGCACAGAATATAAACGTGTTGCTGGCTTTGTTCTAGTTGTGTGAATGCGGGACCTTTTTGTGTCATTTTGAAAAGCCAGCAAAAGTGCACATTTTTCATTTAAATGCTGGATCTGTGGACTATTGGCCCGATCTTCGATCTTCGTGCAATCCCCTCGCTAAATTTGTGCCTCGCAAAAAAATTGTGCTTTGGCACAAAATGAGAGATATTCCAAAATGGCACAAAGCAGTTGTGAGACATTCGAATATAACAGTTTTTTAGGCAATTCGCAAATCTGTTTGTGCCTCGCAAAACCATCTGCGCATTCACTACCAATATAGCAACTGCACACAACAGCCAAACGAGAATGCAGAATGATGGACAGTCTCCATTAGTATTGGCATTACCCTGACAAGCTGCTATCATTGGTGTTGCCACAGTATGTACCGATACGACAGCAGACGAGATCACACACTACATCATGCACACATACATACAGACCATTCAAATACACAGTTGGCTCCATAGCTAGGTGCTGAGTTTTCAATTGAATGCACTGATAACGCCACTGTTTTCTTGAATACGGACAGTATTGCATCACAAGGAAATACTATATAGGTTTCTTTAAAGTTCAGCTGATCCGACATAGCCGTATGGTTTTGAAGTAAAATCAAAACATTTTAAAAAAGGCTTTGGATACTGTCTTTTTTCTGGATGATTTTTTTTTTATATTTAAGTCGTGCTGTGACAAAGTCTATCTGTGGTAGCACACTTTCTGATTTGTAAATGTAACAAGGTCATTCACCTGCAAAGTAAACATCAATCATGCATTGTTATAGATACAATACACAGAAATGCGTTGTTATTCATTCTACTCACCCATTGAACATCAAGATTAAGACCAAGGTTTTGAGTGTCGCCAAAATGGATTTTTTTCGTTATGCCATTTTTTTGTAAGAATAATAATTAATTCTAAATACGCGCCTCAAATGTTAATTGTACCCTACTATGATTTCTCAATAAATGAACAGTGTGTGTCCTGCCTCAGCTAACTTATAATTGGATTGCTGCATGAAAATACAGGTCTTTGATTGGTTGATCGTATCACCGGTCTGATTTTAGGAAAACGTTAATTGCAGCTGCCCACCCCTCACCCGTAATGCAGAGCAGCCTATGGAATAGCCAAATAAAGCAAAGGGCCACAAGATGGGTGTATGATGTATTTATACAATTAATATACAGATACGTGGCAACACAACAAAGATAACAGACAGTACCCCCTTCCCCTCTTCATCCTTCTCTCAATCTACATTTTCATACTTTGATGGTACACGTTGGATGCCGATATGCCTGTGGAGCAGTGAAGAACACATATAACTGTATATGTAAACACACTACCGCTGTCCATCATATCAATACAGTGATAAAACACATAACTGATCTACCCATCCAGTGTGTGCAGCTGGGGAGGGTTGGGGTTCTGTACTATTGTACCCAACTCCAGAGTAGACTGTTACTCCGACACTATTTGAGCCAGCGGTGCGCAGTTATTGGAACTAGCGCATCGCAATTATCACGCAGATGTTGGTATAGTCAGACGAATTAGGGCTTTTGCCCAATTCAAATTTGATTGTGCTATGTGCATATTGAATGTCCACCTAGAATACATTTGCATCTCATGTTTTTATTTACCGATGCATTACCATATGCTTGCTAATAGGACCGTATTAAAGGAACAGAAGGAAGGCAGTTTGCTGAACAGAGGTGAGTGCTTGTTTCCACACTCGTCTGTTGGGCATGGGAATACGCTATAAACGTCACTATGATATGAACATGTTATATATATAATATATATATATATATATATATATATATATATATATATATATATATATATATTATGGAAACAAAAAAAGAGGCTTATTGCTTGTATGTTTTTGCTGCAAATTGACTATGGTGATGCAATATATAGGTTTGCATCACCATCAACTTTAGGTAAACTGGACTCGCTATATCATGCAACATTGAGGTACAATACAAACACAAGATTTAGTACTCATCATTGTATATTATATGATTTGGTAGGCTGGACTTCTTTAGCTTTACGCAGGTTGAAGTATATATATCCAGGTATTGACTGTTATCTACTAAAAAACTTAAAAGAAAAAATAGGAAGATATTGCATAGTCGGCAACCAGTTTAGGGTCATACAAATACTAATATAATTGTGTAGTTTTGGCAAAGGCTTTGTCGGGCACACAAGCCATCGTCTTATTTATTATAGATTATATAACGACGACTCGTGTGTCTAGAAATAAAACTGGTTTTCTGAATAAGGTGTCTAGAAGGGCTAGTATTCCGATAGTATCCTAATACTAAGTGGGTATTCAGTATCACGTTTTCAGAATAGTGGTATCCAGAATACGGACAGATTAATTCGGAATACTCTGTTTACATGGCATTGAATAGCTATTCAGATTTCCCATTGTTCTGAATACAACTGAAATCCTGATAGAACAGGAAACTGGAACAGGTACCCGGATAGCAATATGGTGTTCAGTCAATTGCACCTATCACATGCGGCAGGTGTGCAACCTCATAAAAACCCTGCATTATCTCCTCACTGTTTGCTCTGGTACTGGAGAATTTTATATGTTCCTCAGCACATCGCAACAACGCGGTTATGAACTGGTCGAGGTGGTGGACACGGCTGACTGGGTGATCCCCACTGTATCACCTGCTGCCTTCTGGAAGGTCCCAGTAGCCAGGATACACATACAGTTAGACACTACCAATTGCTCAGTTTGTTCCAGCCAGGTCATCATGTGCAGCATAAGAACATAAGAACATAAGAAAGTTTACAAACGAGAGGAGGCCATTCAGCCCATCTTGCTCGTTTGGTTGTTAGTAGCTTATTGATCCCAAAATCTCATCAAGCAGCTTCTTGAAGGATCCCAGGGTGTCAGCTTCAACAACATTACTGGGGAGTTGATTCCAGACCCTCACAATTCTCTGTGCAAAAAAGTGTCTCCTATTTTCTGTTCTGAATGCCCCTTTTTCTAAACTCCATTTGTGACCCCTGGTCCTTGTTTCTTTTTTCAGGCTGAAAAAGTCCCTTGGGTCGACACTGTCAATACCTTTTAGAATTTTGAATGCTTGAATTAGGTCGCCACGTAGTCTTCTTTGTTCAAGACTGAACAGATTCAATTCTTTTAGCCTGTCTGCATATGACATGCCTTTTAAGCCCGGAATAATTCTGGTCGCTCTTCTTTGCACTCTTTCTAGAGCAGCAATATCTTTTTTATAGCGAGGTGACCAGAACTGAACACAATATTCAAGATGAGGTCTTACTAGTGCATTGTACAGTTTTAACATTACTTCACTTGATTTAAATTCAACACTTTTCACAATGTATCCGAGCATCTTGTTAGCCTTTTTTATAGCTTCCCCACATTGTCTAGATGAAGACATTTCTGAGTCAACAAAAACTCCTAGGTCTTTTTCATAGATTCCTTCTCCAATTTCAATATCTCCCATATGATATTTATAATGTACATTTTTATTTCCTGCGTGCAGTACCTTACACTTTTCTCTATTAAATGTCATTTGCCATGTGTCTGCCCAGTTCTGAATCTTGTCTAGATCATTTTGAATGACCTTTGCTGCTGCAACAGTGTTTGCCACTCCTCCTACTTTTGTGTCGTCTGCAAATTTAACAAGTTTGCTTACTATACCAGAATCTAAATCATTAATGTAGATTAGGAATAGCAGAGGACCTAATACTGATCCCTGTGGTACACCGCTGGTTACCACACTCCATTCTGAGGTTTTTCCTCTAATCAGTACTTTCTGTTTTCTACATGTTAACCACTCCCTAATCCATGTACATGTGTTTCCTTGAATCCCAACTGCGTTCAGTTTGAGAATTAATCTTTTGTGCGGGACTTTGTCAAAAGCTTTCTGGAAATCTAAATAAACCATGTCATATGCTTTGCAATTATCCATTATCGATGTTGCATCCTCAAAAAAATCAAGCAAGTTAGTTAGGCACGATCTCCCTTTCCTAAAACCATGTTGACTGTCTCCCAGTACCCTGTTACCATATAGGTCATTTTCCATTTTGGATCTTATTATAGTTTCCATAAGTTTGCATATAATAGAAGTCAGGCTTACTGGTCTGTAGTTACCTGGTTCAGTTTTGTTTCCCTTTTTGTGGATCGGTATTACGTTTGCAATTTTCCAGTCTGTCGGTACCACCCCTGTGTCAAGAGACTGCTGCATGATCTTGGTTAGCGGTTTGTAAATTACTTCTTTCATTTCTTTGAGTACTACTGGGAGGATCTCATCCGGCCCAGGGGATTTGTTTATTTTAAGAGCTCCTAGTCCCTTTAACACTTCTGCCTCAGTTATGCTAAAGTTATTTAAAACTGGATAGGAACTGGATGACATGTGGGGCATGTTGTCAGTATCTTCCTTTGTAAAAACTTGTGAAAAGTAATCATTTAACATATTTGCTATTTTTTTTTTCTTCCTCTACGATTTTGCCATTTGTATCTCTTAAACATTTAATCTCCTCTTTGAATGTTCTCTTGCTGTTGTAATATTGGAAAAACATTTTGGAATTGGTTTTAGCTCCCTTAGCAATGTTTATTTCTATTTCTCTCTTGGCCTTTCTAACTTCCTTTTTGACTTGCGTTTGCAGTTCTGTGTACTCTTTCTGCGTACTTTCTTTTTGGTCCTTTTTTAATGCTCTGTAAAGTGCCTTTTTTTGCTGAATATTTTTTTTAATTGATCTATTAAACCATTTTGGCAATTTAGTTTTACATTTAGATTTGTCTACTTTAGGGATGTAATTGTTTTGCGCCTCTAGTACTACATTTTTGAAGAACAACCATCCTTCTTCTGTGGGTGTTTTCTCTATTTTACTCCAATCTACTTCTGTTAGTCTCTGTTTCATACCTTCATAGTTTGCTTTTCTAAAATTGTAAACCTTAGCTTTAGTCTTTACTTTTGGGGATTTAAAAAACACTTCAAATGAGACCATGTTGTGGTCTGAGTTTGCCAGTGGTTCTCTGACCTCTGTTTTAGTTATTCTGTCTTCGTTATTTGAAAAGACTAAATCAAGGCATGCCTCCCCTCTAGTGGGTGCCTTCACAAATTGTGTTAGGAAGCAGTCATTTGTCATTTCCACCATTTCTATTTCATCCTTCGCGCTACCCACCGGGTTTTCCCATTTTATTTGGGGGAAGTTGAAATCCCCCATTAGTATGGCTTCTCCTTTGCTACACACATTTCTAATGTCATTGTATAACAGATTATGATACCGTCAGAATCTGGCGGTCTATAGCATGCTCCTATTATTATGCCTTTTGAATTTTTGTCCGTTATTCTGACCCATATTGATTCGGTTTTATTTTCTTTGTCCAGGTTTAACACCTGGGCTTCAAGACTGTTTCTTATGTATAGCGCTACCCCTCCTCCTCTTCTGTCCTGCCTGTCTTTCCTATACAGTGTATACCCACAAATATTATATTCGTCCCCATCACTCTCAGATAACCACGTTTCTGTAACACCTATCACATCATAGTTACCTGTTAGTGCAGTAGCTTCAAGTTCTAGAATTTTGTTTCTGATACTTCTAGCATTTAGATAAATACATTTAATGGTTGTCTTACCTGAGTTGTTGTTCTTGTTTTGATGCGGTCTCCCTTCTGTTTTTTTGTTGATTTCTCCCCCCTTCCTTTCTAGTTTAAATGCTTCCGAACCTGCTCGAGGATCTTTTCTCCAAGTAGACTAGTTCCCTTGTTATTTAAATGCAGTCCATCCCGTCTATACAGATAGTCCTCGTTGTAGAATGTGGTCCAATGATCAAGATAGGTGAAGCCTTCCCGTGTGCACCACGTCTTCAGCCATTCGTTTTGATTAATTATTTCCAGCTGTCCATATGGTCCTTTGCAAGGTGCGGGTAGTATACCAGAAAATACCACAGTTTTGGTTTTCTCTTTTAATTTCCTTCCTAGCTCTCTGAATTTGTTTTGCAGGGATTTTGGTCTGTCTCTTCCAATGTTGTTTGTACCGATGTGGACGACTACTACCGGGTCGTCTCCTGTTCGTTCTAGGAGCCTGTCCACGTTTTCAGTGATGTGCTTGACCGAGGCTCCCGGAAGGCAGCACACTGTTGTAGTAAGGGGGTCCAAACTGCGAATTGAACTTGCTGTGTTTCTCAATATGGAGTCCCCAACAATCATGACCTCCCTTCTTTTTGCTGTCTGGTCACCACTGTCAATAGGGTCCTGGATGTTGTTCCTTTCATTCTCTTGTTGTTGGTTCTGCTCATCAAAATTCTGAAGTGACTCAAATCTGTTGGTTGTTTTGATTTCTGGTGGTTGTGTTTGACGAAGTTTCTTTTTTTCCCTGCTTCTGCCTACCTGAACCCAGCTGTTCTGACCTTCTATCTCCCTGGTGGCTTTCAGTCTGTTAGGGGTGATGCAGACTTCCATGAATTGTGGGTGTGCCAGTTCCTCAAGATCCTGTTGCTGTCTCACTTCTTCCAGCTCCATTTCTAGCATACTTACTAGTTTATGCAAATCCTGGATCGCGCGGCACTTTACGCACACTTGGTTTAGCTCCGCTGGGTTTTCTCGGATTTCCCACATCAAGCAGGTGTCACAGATTACTGGCTTGAAGACCATGTTGAGGGTTTTTTTTTTTTTTTGAAGTTTAGTTTCTTCTGCAGCCGTCAACCTGCTTTCAAACTGCTTCGAAACTGCTCTGTACTTTTCCACGCCTGTACTTCTCCCACTCGCTGTCGCTGGGAAGACTGCCTCGTTTAACTGCGTTGTTCTGCTGTGCTGTTGGCTCCTCCCCTCGCCCGTGTCTCAAAACGGCGCTGAATTTGAATCAGCTGCTCCGAGTTTCAGCTTGTTTGTTATCAGAAAAACACACGCGGCTGTTTGACTTTGAGCTGCTGCTGTGTTTCCCCAATGTCCTCTGTTTTCTGATTAAAGCAATTCAAGATGCAATTTCTCCTTTCTGCTTCGAAACTGCTCTGTACTTTTCCACGCCTGTACTTCTCCCACTCGCTGTCGCTTCCACTCGCTGTCGCTGGGAAGACTGCCTCGTTTAACTGCGTTGTTCTGCTGTGCTGTTGGCTCCTCCCCTCGCCCGTGTCTCAAAACGGCGCTGAATTTGAATCAGCTGCTCCGAGTTTCAGCTTGTTTGTTATCAGAAAAACACACGCGGCTGTTTGACTTTGAGCTGCTGCTGTGTTTCCCCAATGTCCTCTGTTTTTTGATTAAAGCAATTCAAGATGCAATTTCTCCTTTCTGCTTCGAAACTGCTCTGTACTTTTCCACGCCTGTACTTCTCCCACTCGCTGTCGCTTCCACTCGCTGGGAAGACTGCCTCGTTTAACTCATATGTATGTAGTTAAAACATGATGTGTACTATTATTGATGTACATCTATTTGAGTTGTTTTATTATTGTGTATCCTGTACTAAAATGACATTTGTGAAAAATACAACAAAATAAAACGACATTTGTGAAAAATGCAATGAAAAATTATTTTAAAAACAAATAAAACAAATTTCACTGGACTCTAATCATAGGTAAGCATTGTAAAGACCAGAGACGTATGGTAAAGCATTATAATAAACATGCAAATGCATAGTATAACCCTAGGAAAAGCATGATACATTTTTGTAAGGGTTACCTTGGCAGTTGACTTTGTCTGTATTATAGTAATGCCCTCTAGTCAGGGTTCTGCAGCTCAGGGAGGTCAGTGCTGATGCAATTACAGGGACCTGGTCTCCCCCTCTCCCTGCAGTACTTCCCTGGCCGGCCGGTGGTGATGACGCTCCTGCGTTCCCTGGAGACCTGGTTGAAGAGCCGTGATGACCCTGAGGTCCAGTATACTGCTCTGGAGAAGGTGCTAGACAATGAAGTGCAGGTCAGCCCCGCCGCTTGCGTTACAGGGATGCCATATGCATCTACGCAATATTTCATTTCTTACCTGTTCAGTATCCTGTGTGTGTGTTTGTGTGTGTGTGTTGAGTAGGATTCTCTGCTGCTGGTTCTGCTTAGACTGAGGTTTGCAAACTGACTGTTCCAGATAAAACCGTCCTTTCTTAACCATATCCTAAAGCTAAATTTCTAAATGACCAATATGGGTGTGCAGCTGTAATTTTTTCCACTCTAATTTTGTAGAGTGATTTACCATTTACTAACTCAGTTTGTTTGGAAATTGCATGTAATCACTTGTGTTGTTAACTTGTTATAGGGCTTCAATTGTTGTATTATCTAGAAAGAAAGAAAAGAAAGTGAATTGTTGGTTTTAATATTTATATGTGAATTTTGAACAACACCTTCATGTCGTGATACATTTGATAAACGGTTCAATCAGGATAAAAAAACAATAAAAACCCTGAGGAACTGTTTGGTATCCCGCGGAGCATTGCATCAGGGGACCACTGGTATCCTGCAGGACATTGCAACAAGGAACCACTGGTATCCCACAGGACATTGCATCAGGGGACCACTGTCATCTTCCAAGGTCAAGACAAATGGGTCTATCAAAGAAAAAAGGCGAAAGCTGTGACTTCCACAGCTATGACTTCAAATATCAATATTATATTTTATATTATATTTTCTGGCCCCCTACCTGTTATTAGGAGAGGCTGCGTTTGTTTGTTAATAATTGGGAAAGACCTGTGTTTAAGAGAGATGGACTGCATACTAACAAGAGAGGGTCAATCAGACTAGCAGAAAATATACAAAACTGTTCTAAAAACCTTTGACTCAATAAGCTTCCACAAGACTTTATTGTGAATTCCCAGCCATGCATACAAACCCCACAAACAGGCTGCCCTATCACTGTAGTATCACTTCCTCATTATCTATTTCCAGCTTCTTTAAGGGATTGTGTTAAAAAAAAATGTAATAAAAATTTAATTGACAGCTAATGAAAATGCTGATAATTCAACAGCAACCTCTTTTTGTGTGCATTACTGAATAAAATCTCTGGGTAATACATTTCTCCAAATTAATGATTTTATTCTGGAATTAGAAGTAAACATCCTGGCTCTGGTTGAGACATGGCTAAAACAGGATGAGACGGTCCCATTAATAGAGGCCTGTCCACCCGGTTTCTCCTTCTACCAGAAGGCTTATAACCAAGGCTGGGTTGGTGGCATTACTACCATTTTTGGTGAGGAACTCGATTTTTAGAGAATAATGGTTATACATCTTTCAAACTACTTACTGCTTCTGTAAAAACCTCAATCAATCTATGTCACAGTAATCTACCTACCCCCCTGACAAAATTCTCTTTTTCTTTCTGAATTTGCTGAATTATTATCTACAATGACAGTTAAGCATTATAGAATTTTAATATTGGGTGATTTTAATATACATATTGATGTGGATCTAGATCCCTTTACTAGGACTTTTAGGTCACTGACAGATTCATTTGGGTTTTCCCAACATGTTACAGGCCCCATCCATATTAGATTTAATTCTCATTCGTGGTTTATATATTCAAAATCTAATAGTTACAGATCTTGCACTCTCTGACAATTCAGCCATCCTTTTTGAATTATCACTGCCTAACCCTATTAAAAAATCAGTGCGCTTTGTTAAAGGTCGCCCTCATAACTCATAGATTACTAATTTATTTCTGGAAGCATTGCCTACTCAAGCAGCCATCCAAGCAGAATCACTGGATATGCAGGTGGATTATATAATACCACTTTCAGCACTAATTTTTATACTATAGCCCCTATTAAAAACAAAAGAATTACTGTCACAAGATTTTCTCCATGGTTCAATGGAATTACACATGAACTTAAACGTACATGCAGAAAACTAGAACACAAATGGAAAGATACCAAACTGCACGTCTTTCTTCTCGCTTGGAAAGATAGTATTCTAAAATACAAGGCAGCCTTGTCTTCAGCAAGATCAGCTTATTACTCAAACTAACTAATCAACAGAAAGACCTCTCTCTGGGTGCACTACCTTCAGCTAGCAGCAATGATTTTATAACCTTTTAACAAAAAAAAACAAAAAACTAATGATATAAGAAATAATACTACTGACAGCTTAAACAGGCCGCTCAGCAATAAGACAGAGTGATTTGCCTGAGTCCTGCTTTATCAGACCACACCTTTTGATTCTTTCATTTTAATCAATCAACCAGATCTTATTGACCTAATTGGTAAGACTAAAACCACCACATGTGAGTTGGACCCCATTCCTACTAAATTGCTCAAAGATATTTTTCTAAAATAAATAACACTGTCTTAAATATAATTAATAGCTCTCTCATCTGGCACTGTTCCTGAGTCTTTCAAGGTTGCTGTAGTATGACCACTGCTTAAAAAATCCTACCCTTGAGCCACAAACACTGAACAATTTTAGACCTATTTCAAATCTCCTCGTTCTATCTAAAGTCTTATAAAGTCTGGTCATCTCGCTACAAAAAGGATATTGCTGCTCTAGAAAGACTGCAAAGAAGAGCGACCAGAATTATTCCGGGTTTAAAAGGCATGTCATATGCAGACAGGCTAAAAGAATTGAATCTATTCAGTCTTGAACAAGAAGGTATTGACAATGTCGACCCAAGGGACTTTTTCAACGTGAAAAAAGAAAAAAGGATCAGGGGTCACAAATGGAGATTAGACAAAGGGGCATTCATAACAGAAAATAGGAGGCACTTTTTTACACAGAGAATCATGAGGGTCTGGAATCAACTCCCCAGTAATGTTATTGAAGCTGACACCCTGGGATCCTTCAAGAAGCTGCTTGATGAGATTCTGGGATCTATAAGCTACTAACAACCAAATGAGGAAGACTGGTCGAATGGCCTCTCGTTTCTTAACTTTCTTATGTTCTTATGTTCTTATCTATCTAGAGAACCACTGGTATCCCGCAGGACATTGCATCAGGGAACCACTTTTAATCTATCTAGAAAACCACTTCTCCACATGTGATAAACATTCTGAGTGTAAAAATCTGCAGGTATATAGATGTGTCTGTCTTTGTGTAGAGCGTACTCAAATCTGTGGATGTATAAAAACTGTGTGTAATGTGTGTGCGGTTCTCCCTCCTCTCTACAGATCGTGGATGCTGCTCTTCCTGATGCTGTGAGGTGGGTGTCCTGCCAGGGGAGCCAGCCTCACTTCCGAGGGTACCCCTGCTCGCTCTGGATCCTCTTCCACCTGCTCACAGTGCAGGCAGCCCACAGCACACACACCCCAACCCCAGGTAGGTGAGATGGATACACCGTGTAAGTTTTATTTTTGGTTCCTGGTAGTAAGTGTTATTTCCTAATTGCTTATCCCTCAAATGTATAGAAAATGGCTATTATTCCCCACAAACTGATATCACTATGTAACAGTTACATAGTGATATCATCACACACACATACTGACCGTCTGTTTGCTCCCATCTTTATTGTGGAGTCTCGTCATTGGGTCTACAGAAAGATCACAGCTCTCCTCAGCGGCATAGAACAGGTTAAACAATACGATTACTTCCAGCTGCTATGTGCTTGAGGGAAATCCTGTTTTTTTTAGTTACTAGAAAAGTAATTAGTTTAGGGCAGGCAAAGGATTCGTTGAGATTAGTGGAATTTAAGCAGTTAATGAAGGGTGCAGCTCAGCTCCATCTGAGGTTTAGTGGGTTTCAAGTACCCCCAGATGGACCCTGCCAGGGGTGTCGATCTGTCCTTTAGGGGTCGGCAGCCAGATTACTCTGGTCAGCATTATCCTCTGGAAAACATCAATGATAACAGAACCACAACAACTGGGTGTGTGATTTGATTTGGATTATACTACATCAGAGCTTCCTTCACCAGGCTTGTGTGTATGACTACTGGTAGAATACCAATATACTGTACTGCAAAGTACTGGTACTTTAGATACAGTTAAGACAACTATGACCAATAGTGTCAGGATGGTCAGGTCAGAAGGACCTGCGTTGAGTGGGGCTACTGATTGCATGCCTCTGGTTCGGATCTTCCCTCTCTCCTCCTCGTTCCCCTCTCTTCCCCTCTCCTCTCCTCTCTCCCTCTTTTCTCTCCCCTCCTCACAGATCCACTGGAGGTACTGCAGGCCATGCATGGGTACATCCAGCACTTCTTCAGTTGCCGGGAGTGTGCCACGCACTTCAAGAGCATGGCCGCCGAGACAATGAGCCGAGTGGACAGCCTGCCCAAATCAGTGCTGTGGCTCTGGTCCCGGCACAACATCGTCAACAACCGCCTTGCAGGTAAACCCATCTGCTGCACAGTGATTGCAGTTGACAAAATAATCCCAGAAATCTTACCTGTTGAGCACTTCCATTTGTTACATAGATTTTTACACAACATCAATAATAGATAATTGCAAAGCATATGACATGGTTTATTTAGATTTCCAGAAAGCTTTTGACCAAGTCCCGCACAAAAGATTAATTCTCAAACTGAACGCAGTTGGGATTAAAAGAAATACAGGTACATGGATTAGGGAGTGGTTAACATGTAGAAAACAGAAAGTACTGATTAGAGGAGAAACCTCAGAATGGAATGTGGTAACCAGTGGAGTACCACAGGGATCAGTATTAGGTCCTCTGCTATTTCTAATCTACATTAATGATTTAGATTCTGGTATAGTAAGCAAACTTGTTAAATTTGCAGACGACGCAAAAATAGGAGGAGTGGCACATTGTTGCAGCAGCAAAGGTCATTCAAAATGATCTGGACAAGATTCAGAACTGGGCAGACACATGGCAAATGACATTTAATAGAGAAAAGTGTAAGGTACTGCACGCAGGAAATAAAAATGTGCATTATAAATATCATATGGGAGATACTGAAATTGGAGAAGGAATCTATGAAAAAGACCTAGGAGTTTTTGTTGACTCAGAAATGTGTTCATCTAGACAATGTGGGGAAGCTATAATAAAGGCCAACAAGATGCTCGGATACATTGTGAAAAGTGTTGAATTTAAATCAAGGGAAGTAATATTAAAACTGTACAATGCACTTGTAAGACCTCATCTTGAATATTGTGTTCAGTTCTGGTCACCTCGCTATAAAAAAAGATATTGCTGCTCTAGAAAGAGTGCAAAGAAGAGCGACCAGAATTATTCCGGGTTTAAAAGGCATGTCATATGCAGACAGGCTAAAATAATTGAATCCGTTCAGTCTTGAACAAAGAAGACTACGCGGCGACCTAATTCAAGCATTCAAAATTCTAAAAGGTACTGACAATGTTGACCCAAGGGACTTTTTCGACCTGAAAAAAAAACAAGCACCAGGGGTCACAAATGGAGATTAGACAAAGGGACATTCAGAACAGAAAATTGGAGGCACTTTTTTTACACAGAGAATCATGAGGGTCTGGAATCAACTCCCCAGTAATGTTGTTGAAGCTGACACCCTGGGATCCTTCAAGAAGCTGCTGATGAGATTCTGAGATCAATAATCTACTAACAACCAAACGTGCAAGATGGGCCGAATGGCCTCCTCTCGTTTGTAAACTTTATGTTCTAAAATATCAAATATCAAACACTCAAAGAAACAGTAATAATGAAAAAGACTGAAATTGATTTTGGAAATTTATAGAACCCCTTCATACAGGTATGTCAACAGTAACCAATGACCTGAGCATTCACAAGACCTGAAAATATATATTGGCTTCGTAGATTTTGGGTGATAACATTTAAATTCACAGTAACCAAAGTAATGGTCAATGTTCAGCCCTTTCTGATCATTGTCCAGTATAGAAACGTTGTATACCAAAAATGACGGACTCTAATTCTTTGAAGAAAAACTATGACAATTGCACTGAAAAATTACCAATCCCAAAATGCAAAAAAAGGAAGAAAAAAAAAGCAAAAACAATCCATAAAGCCAATAAAAGGAATAACCAGTTTGATCTCACCCAAGATGTTACTGCGTTTGCTTTAAATCCATAAGCTATCCTGGTTTGGGGTGGATCTTCATTCTTGGTTGTAGGCACAGAGACATGCTGCTGAATTCTCCTACAGTCATACATGTTGCTTAACCGTGTACATTGCTTCTTTTTGAGTGATACATTTAGTGAACTAAAATCATAAAGATTACAAAACAAACGCAGAAATCAATCTCACTGTACTGAAAAAACGTCTCTCCCCAGCTCAGATCAGCGCTACATTCAAAAAGATTGAGCTGTGCAATGACGTCATACAGGAGGCGGAGGTTGGAACCCGCCCCTGAAATAGAGTTCAATATAACACCTGCAGAGAAAATTAAATCTCCAATTAACCTTATAATTTTATTATTGATAATTAAGTCAATGAAGTAGAAGAAAAAAGCACCATTTTAACCTAACTAGCTACTTTTAAAAAGACGATTGATTTATAACTGCCATTTCAGGTAGCTGAATAAAAAACGTTTAATGCCTGGCCAGGCTTTCTGTTGTTCAATTAAGTCACAATAGGCAACAAGTTTATTGTGTTACTATTATGTGGACCATGCCACAACTTTCTCGTTTAAGAATGGTGCCGCATCTCTCCTGCAGAATTTCAGAGGCTGGTAAACTCTATGCCATGGCGCATACAGGCCATACTGGCCGCACGTGGTGGCCTAACACCCTATTAAGTGACTTTACATTGACCTTTCCATTTTGTTGTCCACTACCTGTACGATGGATGGATGAGAATGATTTCAAATAAGAGCAATTACAAAATATGAGTACAGATTACTATAAGAGTAACGTCAATACAAGATACAAGAAGTAGTTATAATTAAGAGCAGTACTAGAATATGGCAAGGTATGGAGCAGTTCAGTGCAAGTACTGGTACATATATTCCAGTATAGTGTAGAGTTGTGAGGTCTGCAAATGCTGTCTGAAGAGGTGGTCAGGGACTGAGCAGGCCTGATATTTGTGGGTCGATCGTTCCACCACTGAGGGGCAAGGGTGGAAAAGAAGCAGGCCATGGAAGTGGGGGAGCGGAGGGGGGTACAGTTAATCTGCCGGTGGTGGAGGAGGGAGATGGCAGAGGGGTTGAGGGGGGGTGTAGGGCGAAATGATAGTCTGGAGATAGGAGGGAGCAGAAAGATCAGGACAGCAATAGACGACCAGAAGAGTTTTGAATTAGATGTGAGCAGCAATAGGGAGCCAGTGCAGAGAGTGGAGCAGCTGTGTAGAGTGGGAGAAATGAGGAAGGGAAAAGACAAAGGGAGCAGCAGAGTTTTGGATGAGCTGGAGCGGACGGATCACAGGGAGGCCGGCCAGGAGGGAGTTGCAGTAGCCAAGGCGGGACAGTACTAGAAGCTGGGTGGAGTAGTTGGTGAATTATGCATATGTTGCTGAGGAAGAAAAATCCATATTTAGCATGGATTATTATTTTAAAACATGATATCTGGTAGTAAGTACTATTGGTTTAAAAAAAAAATCTCCGTTTGCAAAAACCATGCTTTGAGTTAGTGTTGCACTTGCTCGGTCATTTCACCTTCACCGGCCTTTTTCCTGTCATTAATCAACTTCGAACAGGGGCAGTGCAGGGGCAGGGCACACTGCCACACCAACCCACTGCTTCCCCAGCATGACATAACATGACCCACCCAGAAGAGACTGCTGAGGAGAAATGGCCCAGGAAGTACAAGTGTAATTGTCAATTCCAGTGCTCTTGGTGTTCAATATAATTTATATAGTTATACATATATTAGCATGGGCATAGTTTGGCTTTTACATTTGGGGGGGCTGAAGTGTAAGCAGCATATGGTCAGGGCCCAGAGGTATGGTGACCCTGGTGGGGGTGGTGAGGGTTAAAGCTACAGAGATTTTAAGCGTGCAACAGCAAATTTGACCCATAATTTGATAGTTATTATACACATAGCAGAGTCTTGGGTTCAACTACAGTATTAAAGTATACACAAGCAATTTTGAGGAAGGGTATCATGCTGCTGAAGTGATAAACCAACTGGGCACTTGTTATATCTATTTTCATAATGTTACCACATTTTATAGTACCCATAGTGTACGTGTTTCAACGTACTTTGCAGCTGAGTATACTAGCATTTTTCAAAGAACCAAAAAAATACAACCTTGCATGCAAACAGTAGCCTATAATAGAGGGCTATGGCCAAAAATACAGAATTTCTACACAACTTATTATTTACATTAACAAAGATTAAATAATTTTTTTTTTTTTTTTTTTTTTTTTTTTAAACATTGTACATAAATGTTGCCTTTCAAATTGGCACATTTGTAAGAACACAGTAAGCCTTTTCTTTTTCAAGTAACGTCAGGTGGGATATTGTATCAACACAACTCTGAATTATTATTGAACTGCTCAAATCAAGAACAAAACTGAGTCCAAAATAAGTAAAGAAGTATGATAATGAATAAAATATTCAAAACTCACAGCCAATGTGTACCATTATGCAATATATTAAAACATATTCAGTTACATTAATTGCAGTAACTTCATAATTGATGCATAAGTTACACTACAGTTCAAACAGGGATGTATGATTTTTCTTTAAGATATCAAGAATGAAATGTACCATTCTATAAACAACATTATTTTGGATTGGAATATGAAGATTAACCAAATGATAATAGTTAACCCTTAGGTCTTAATAGTTCCAGCTACCTTCCCCAGTTTCAGATCAAAACCAACAAACAGGTCTTTTCTCAGCCTCTCATCTGCTGGGTCTAGTGCTCACCTGCTAATGAGACCTCTTCCATCATTTTCATATGTATGTATTTGTTTTTGTTTGAATGTTATCCTTCTCTCTCAGATTCTGCTCCCCTTCATTCCATGTTCCTTGAAAACTAGGATTCAGCATTTATTTTTTACATGTTAGTTATACAATTATTTTGTACCATACCAGTACCTTTTTCCATTAGAAAAATACTGCTTATCCTGTTTAAGACACTTGGTTGGATATTCTGCAAGTTAGGTATATCTGTAGATAGGGCTCACATTTCAACATATACACAGTGAGAATGTCAATCATCTTTTTCATACTGATAGTTCTAGTTTTGTAATTTTGTCCGTGACAGGGGAGATTACTAAAGCACTTAACTGAATTGACGAAGTAAAGATTCAACTGAAAGAAGTCAATAAGACATAATCAGATCCCTCACTGTTTATATTATTTAAATACACCTAATTGCTGTGAAATCCAACTGTCTTGCTTTCTACAATGGGCACAATTTTCCCAAATTACTTAGCCCCCCCTTCCCAGAGAAAGATGACATTGTCAGGTGTGATCCACCTGAAAGCTTTCCATTTCTAATTTAACCTCTTAAACCCCCAGCCTCTCACAGGCAATTTCCACCTGGAGGGCTATGGCCTTAAATAAATCACATTATCTTCCAAAGTACAGACAGCACAGGCATGGTTCAGGGCTTAATTCAAGGTAATTCCCCCTGGCCATTAGTACTAAAACCTCAGATTTGATTTAAGTCTTACTCTGTACCACACTGGAAGGAGATATCCAGAAAAAAAAAAAGAAACGCTTTTCATTTGTTTATATTCTATCGTCATTTTTTCACCTTGTAGCACATGAAGAGATTTTTTTCCAGTGCTTCCCCAACATGTCTACTACACTGGATAAAAAATTTGAAACTGATTGTAAAGGTATCAAATTCTACATGAGTTTTTACAAAGCTAGGCCCAAGCGTCCCCAAACCTCTCCAAAAATGAATATTGTGTAAATCTTTACGGCCAGTCATACACTAGTTTCTTGAGCAAGATCTAAAAGGGAGGTTACCTTCTGGCACCTCACATGCTATACATTGCCACATGAGCTAGATTTTGTAATCCTCTTTTTTACTTATTTGTCCAATATTTCATTCAAAATGTGGCCTTTTTGGAGAGTTTTGGGGTGCCCGAAATGTCTCTATGATGAGTATGCATGACAAATACTCTCAGTTCATATGCCACAACTGTCAGGCACATTGCTCTCACATAACTGTGTGTTTGTGCAGGAGAATGTTGCTACTGAGATTTTTTTGTAGCTCTGAATTTTCAGTACCTGACTGTATTTTTGTTACTCACTCGCTTGAAAGTATGTAAATGTGAAGAAGCAAAATAATGAGATTTTTTTTTCAAAATAAAATGGTTACACTCATTCAAGCATTGCTGACAGGTGAACATATGTTGATTATTGGATAAATGTGTCTGCTAAATGTCTATAATTATTATAAGAAGAAGAAGAAGAAGAAGAAGAAGAAGAAGAAGAAGAAGAAGATTGCAGACACCTTTGCTGCTCTAAATCAGGCTGCCAGACTGAAAACACCTCAGTTACTTTCATCTTCACTTTGATTGACATGTGGCAAACAAAGGAACTGAGTGAGTGATTGTTGGAGCAGGCAGACAGCTTACCTTGAAAGGCTAAGAAACCTATACTGTCTCTAGGTGAAGTATAACAAAGTTTGCTAAACACTCCCATGCAATAATCTAAATCAATGAACATCAATGAGAAAATAATAGACGGCCGTGAAGCAACAATTACTTCTTGCAACTTGTATTGCATCATAAAGATCAGGGACCGTATACAGCAGCACAGCACAGACGAGACATGGTGTTGCTCTTTACTATGCAATAAAAATTATTTTAAAAAATGTTATTTTTATGTGCCCCTTGAGAGTCAAATTGTTGCATTTTCTAATAACATTTACAGTAAAAATGCATACTGATAATAATAATAATCGTAATGTGGATCCATTACACTTACAAATCCTGAAGAGGCTCCAATCCACTTCAAATGCTGCTTCACAGACACTGAATCAGCACTCTCCAACCCAGAAAGTCATTTTCGCCGTCACTTTCACTATTATCCATCTCCTCCAAAACTTCAAAAAGACGGAATCGACTTCTTTTGAGATGCTTTGGAACACTGCTCGCCATTTCGTTGGATTTTATAAATTTTACAGCTTGAAAAATGATCAGAAAACGGTAAGAAACCTTGATCCTACGTGCGTAACACTGCGCTCTTGTTTGCAAATATGTCTTGTTTACATACGCGCATCGATTACTCTTCAGTGGATTAGGCTACAAGCAAAGTCAAGGTATGAATGGAAAGCTTGTGACCTCCCTTACAACTTGATCACTGAGATTTCACCATCAACAGAAACATGCAAGGCCAGAGCAGCGAAACGCACTGCTAGTCGATCTGATTTGAACCGTGAGGTACTAGACACATTGCGAAGGGAATATCTCAGTGGTGAAATGGCGAATTCGAAAAATTCCTTCGCTGTTTGACGGTAGGAAACAACTTTTCTGATATTGAGTCCGTTTTTTTTGCTGTTTTGTTTTTGTAATAATATTACTGTGGCAGGCTGGCGAGTGGATAGAGGCCCAGAGACAGACTGCAGTTCAAAAAAATAACTATTTTATTATAAATAAACAAAAATAAAGTGCACAAGGGCAAAATAACAGATACTCAAACACAAATAAAGCAAAAACAAAACTCACAAAAATAAAGTTTCCAGGCTGGGCAATGCCTTCACTGGATTTAGAAAATTCAAAAACCACAAAACAAACACCAACCTGCTTCCTCAGCTCCCTCTCCCCAAATGAGAAGCAGAGGCCTCCTTTTATATCAGGTGGCTGGGCGCTGATTGATCGTTAATCAACCTAATCAACTAATCAACCCCAGCCACCTGAACATAATAAACCCAGGCAGGTAGGGGAAGTTAACCCCATCCCTGCCAATTTCTAAAGAGCAGAGCTTTGCTCTGCCACAATTACAGATTATTTTTTAAATATAATGTGTAATTGCAGTACCATGTCCCGCCCGCGGAACAGGGGGGAGTAAGTGGTTAAAGAATGGCTTGTTCTCCTTCAGCCCCTTTTAATTCCATTGTCTTCTCATCAGACACCAGCTGTCAGGCTGAGGATTATATGGAGCTTTAGAGGCCTGGAGCTCTGTAGCCACAGTGGTGCTGAACTTGTGGGGAAGTGTGTGTTCTGAAGAACCGTTTCTCATGGGAGTGTGTGTTCTGAAGAATCGTTTCTTAGGGCAGTGTGTTTTGAAGAACTTTCTCAGAGCAATGTGTTCTGAAGAATCACTTCTCAAGGCAGTGCGTGTTCTGAAGAATCGTTTCTTGGGGCAGTGTTTGTTCTGAAGAACCGTTTCTTGGGGCAGTGTGTGTTCTGAAGAACCGTTTCTCAGGGGAGTATGGGTTCTGAAGAATCGTTTCTCAGGGCAATGTGTTCTGAAGAATCGTTTCTCAGGGGAGTGTATGTTCTGAAAAACCTTCAGACACCTTGCAGGTGAAACATCTTGGTATCCCTGAATAGATTAACAGCAAATGAATTAAGGAAAAAGAGAAGCAACAGGCATAATAATGCACAAAAGAACTGTCCTAAGACACCTACAAACTTTAAGAAAATTATCAAACAAATCTTGTCAAACTTCACAAGAAATATGAACAGGAATTATGTTGTCCAATGAGACTAAAATATAACTTTTCCCCAAAAATGGACCACACCAAGCTAAGAAAAAAAAGGAAAAGTCTTCAATGAAGAAAACAATTGAAGGAAACAATGATAAAAAAAACTGGCTTTTGAGGGAAACAATGATAAAATTCTGGAATGCCGTTCGCAATCACCTGATTGCAGTCCAATAGAAATGTTTTGGCTGATTTGAAAAAACTGTAGCCAAGCATTGTGTATCCAATCTGTCTGAGCAGAAGGACATATGCAAGACAGAATGGGCCCAGATTTCACCAACAAGATGTAGCATATTGGTTAAGAATTATTGTAAATGAAATTGGAACGTTTCTATAATATCATTCAAAAATCTTACAAGGTCGTTGGAATGCAACACATTTAATTCATTATATGGTTCATGTTTGATTGACATCTGAAATATTAGTATAGCCCCTACTACCTTCCAAAATTATCTTTACTTGCAATGCAGCGTTGGCACTACAATGACAATGGTTCTGTTACTTGAGCAGCTGCAATGGGTCGAAGCTGATAGCTTTCCTTATTCGTTTGATCCAAACCAACAGTTCATCGTTTGAGCTCCTGATGATATGGACCTGTGGAAGGGTGGTGGGCAATTCACTGACACACAGGAGACACAGAACTGCAGTTGAAACGCCACTCCGGTGCACTGATTTACTTTGGCTGCAGAGGACTCTGTTATCCGTGGCCTGAATAATCAGGACAACAGAGTTACCAACATAGGTATCCAGTCAGGTTGATGCTGGCACACTCACAGGTGCTAAAAATAATAATGAAAACAAAGGGCAAAATGAAAAGAGAAAATAAAACACAGTAATAAAACTACAAAATAAAGGTGCTGCTTATGCAGTGCCCCCAATGCCGCTAAGCTGGTCAGCTTAGGTCTCCGTCCTACGCTCTGCTATGCACCCTACACTGGGGTGGCCAAGGTTCCCCTTCTAGTCACACACGTTCCCTTGGGTACATAACAAGTTATTTTATTGTTTACTTTCTCTAAGCTGGCTGTCTTCCTCAGCCATGCTTGCCTATTTTGTTCTCTCACTCCAGCCACTGGCGTTTCTGCCTTGCGTATGTTTACACTGACCTTCTCAGCCAGCATCTTGGGGTATTCCCAATCACGGCCAATTGAATGCATAACCAAGCGCAATACTTATGGGCAAAGTAATCTCCCAAGGCCTGCCTCTCAGCTACTTAGAGAGAGGGAAAGCCAACACACCCTCTTCCCCACCTCTCCGTGTCACCGCCATGACTGATGGATCTTACAATTACATCCCTAAAGTAGACAAATCTAAATGTAAAACTAAATTGCCAAAATGGTTTAATAGATCAATTAAAAAAAAAATTCAGCGAAAAAAGGCACTTTACAGAGCATTAAAAAGGGACCAAAAACAATGTACACAGAAAGAGTACACGGAACTGCAAACGCAAGTCAAAAAGGAAGTTAGAAAGTCCAAGAGAGAAATAGAAATGAACATTGCTAAGTTGGCTAAAACCAATTCCAAAATGTTTTTCCAATATTACAACAGCAAGAGAACATTCGAGGAGGAGATTAAATGTCTAAGAGATACAAATGGCAAAATCATAGATGAAGAAAAAAAATATAGCAAATATATTAAATGATTACTTTTCACAAGTTATAAGGAGGATATGGACAACATGCCCCACATGTCATCCTGTTCCTATCCAGTTTTAAATAACTTTAGCATAACTGAGGCAGAAGTGTTAAAGGGACTAGGAGCTCTTAAAATAAACAAATCCCCTGGGCTGGATGAGATCCTCCCAATAGTACTCAAAGAAATGAAAGAAGTAATTTACAAACCACTAACCAAGATCATGCAACAATCTCTTTACACGGGAGGTACCGACAGACTGGAAAATTGCAAACGTAATATCGATCCACAAAAAGGGAAACAAAACTGAACCAGGTAACTACAGACCAATAAGCCCGACTTCTATTATATGCAAACTTATGGAAAATTACCTATATGGTAACAATATCCTGGGAGACAGTCAACATGGTTTTAGGAAAGGGAGATCGTGTCTAACTAACCTGCTTGATTTTTTTGAGGATGCAACATCGATAATGGATAATTGCAAAGCATATGACATGGTTTATTTAGATTTCCAGTCCTGCATAAAAGATTAATTCTCAAACTGAGTGCAGTAGGGATTCAAGGAAACACATGTACATGGATTAGGGAGTGGTTAACATGTCAAAAACAGAAAGTACTGATTAGAGGAGAAACCTCAGAATGGAATGTGGTAACCAGTGGAGTACCACAGGGATCAGTATTAGGTCCTCTGCTATTCCTAATCTACATTAACGATTTAGATTCTGGTGTAGTAAGTAAACTTGTTAAATTTGCAGACGACACAAAAATAGGAGTGGCAAACACTGTTGCAGCAGCAAAGGTCATTCAAAATGATCTAGACAAGATTCAGAACTGGGCAGACACATGGCAAATGACATTTAATAGAGAAAAGTGTAAGGTACTGCACGCAGGAAATAAAAATGTGCATTATAAATATCATATGGTGAAAATTGGAGAAGGAATCTATGAAAAAGACCTAGTTCTTGTTGACTCAGAAATGTCTTCATCTAGACAATGTGGGGAAGCTATAAAAAAGGTTAACAAGATGCTCGGATACATTGTGAAAAGTGTTGAATTTAAATCAAGGGAATTAATGTTAAAACTGTACAATGCATTAGTAAGAATATTGTGTTCAGTTCTGGTCACCTCGCAACAAAAAGGATATTGCTGCTCTAGAAAGAGTGCAAAGAAGAGCGACCAGAATTATTCTGGGTTTAAAAGGCATGTCATATGCAGACAGCCTAAAATAATTGAAACTATTTAGTCTTGAACAAAGAAGACTACGCGGTGACCTAATTCAAGCATTCAAAATTCTAAAAGGTATTGACAATGTCGGCCAAGGGACTTTTTCGACCTGAAAAAAAAAATAAGCACCAGGGGTCACAAATGGAGATTAGACAAAGGGACATTCAGAACAGAAAATAGGAGGCACTTTTTTACACAGAGAATCGTGAGGGTCTGGAATCAACTCCCCAGTAATGTTGAAGCTGACACCCTGGGATCCTTCAAGAAGCTGCTTGATGAGATTCTGGGATCAATAAGCTACTAACAACCAAACGAGCAAGATGAGCCGAATGGCCTCCTCTCATTTGTAAACTTTGTTATGTTCTTATGTTCTAATGCAACAAAAATAAACAGTGTATATATACTGTAAATATATTATGAATTATTTTAATTATGTTTCATTGTTTCCGCGTACACTGATCTAAGGTTTTGGCTACCCTGGTCTCACACTGTTTATTATTACCTAGACATAAGAACATAAGAAAGTTTACAAACGAGAGGAGGCCATTCGGCCCATCTTGCTCGTTTGGTTGTTAGTAGCTTATTGATCCCAAAATCTCATCAAGCAGCTTCTTGAAGGATCCCAGGGTGTCAGCTTCAACAACATTACTGGGGAGTTGATTCCAGACCCTTACGATTCTCTGTGTAAAAAAGTGTCTCCTATTTTCTGTTCTGAATGCCCCTTTTTCTAAACTCCATTTGTGACCCCTGGTCCTTGTTTCTTTTTTCAGGCTGAAAAAGTCCCTTGGGTCGACACTGTCAATACCTTTTAGAATTTTGAATGCTTGAATTAGGTCGCCACGTAGTCTTCTTTGTTCAAGACTGAACAGATTCAATTCTTTTAGCCTGTCTGCATATGACATGCCTTTTAAGCCCGGAATAATTCTGGTCGCTCTTCTTTGCACTCTTTCTAGAGCAGCAATATCTTTTTTATAGCGAGGTGACCAGAACTGAACACAATATTCAAGATGAGGTCTTACTAGTGCATTGTACAGTTTTAACATTACTTCCCTTGATTTAAATTCAACACTTTCCACAATGTATCCGAGCATCTTGTTAGCCTTTTTTATAGCTTCCCCACATTGTCTAGATGAAGACATTTCTGAGTCAACAAGAACTCCTAGGTCTTTTTCATAGATTCCTTCTCCAATTTCAATATCTCCCATATGATATTTATAACGTACATTTTTATTTCCTGCGTGCAGTACCTTACACTTTTCTCTATTAAATGTCATTTGCCATGTGTCTGCCCAGTTCTGAATCTTGTCTAGATCATTTTGAATGACCTTTGCTGCTGCAACAGTGTTTGCCACTCCTCCTACTTTTGTGTCGTCTGCAAATTTAACAAGTTTGCTTACTATACCAGAATCTAAATCATTAATGTAGATTAGGAATAGCAGAGGACCTAATACTGATCCCTGTGGTACACCGCTGGTTACCACACTCCATTCTGAGGTTTTTCCTCTAATCAGTACTTTCTGTTTTCTACATGTTAACCACTCCCTAATCCATGTACATGTGTTTCCTTGAATCCCAACTGCGTTCAGTTTGAGAATTAATCTTTTGTGCGGGACTTTGTCAAAAGCTTTCTGGAAATCTAAATAAACCATGTCATATGCTTTGCAATTATCCATTATCGATGTTGCATCCTCAAAAAAATCAAGCAAGTTAGTTAGACACGATCTCCCTTTCCTAAAACCATGTTGACTGTCTCCCAGTACCCTGTTACCATATAGGTCATTTTCCATTTTGGATCTTATTATAGTTTCCATAAGTTTGCATATAATAGAAGTCAGGCTTACTGGTCTGTAGTTACCTGGTTCAGTTTTGTTTCCCTTTTTGTGGATCGGTATTACGTTTGCAATTTTCCAGTCTGTCGGTACCACCCCTGTGTCAAGAGACTGCTGCATGATCTTGGTTAGCGGTTTGTAAATTACTTCTTTCATTTCTTTGAGTACTACTGGGAGGATCTCATCCGGCCCAGGGGATTTGTTTATTTTAAGAGCTCCTAGTCCCTTTAACACTTCTGCCTCAGTTATGCTAAAGTTATTTAAAACTGGATAGGAACTGGATGACATGTGGGGCATGTTGTCAGTATCTTCCTTTGTAAAAACTTGTGAAAAGTAATCATTTAACATATTTGCTATTTTTTTTTCTTCATCTACGATTTTGCCATTTGTATCTCTTAAACATTTAATCTCCTCTTCTCTTGCTGTTGTAATATTGGAAAAACATTTTGGAATTGGTTTTAGCTCCCTTAGCAATGTTCATTTCTATTTCTCTCTTGGCCTTTCTAACTTCCTTTTTGACTTGTGTTTGCAGTTCTGTGTACTCTTTCTGCGTACTTTCTTTTTGGTCCTTTTTTAATGCTCTGTAAAGTGCCTTTTTTCGCTGAATATTTTTTTTAATTGATCTATTAAACCATTTTGGCCATTTAGTTTTACATTTAGATTTGTCTACTTTAGGGATATAATTGTTTTGCGCCTCTAGTACTACATTTTTGAAGAACAACCATCCTTCTTCTGTGGGTGTTTTCTCTATTTTACTCCAATCTACTTCTGTTAGTCTCTGTTTCATACCTTCATAGTTTGCTTTTCTAAAATTGTAAACCTTAGCTTTAGTCATTACTTTTGGGGATTTAAAAAACACTTCAAATGAGACCATGTTGTGGTCTGAGTTTGCCAGTGGTTCTCTGACCTCTGTTTTAGTTATTCTATCTTCGTTATTTGAAAAGACTAAATCAAGGCATGCCTCCCCTCTAGTGGGTGCCTTGACAAATTGTGTTAGGAAGCAGTCATTTGTCATTTCCACCATTTCTATTTCATCCTTCGCGCTACCCACCGGGTTTTCCCATTTTATTTGGGGGAAGTTGAAATCCCCCATTAGTATGGCTTCTCCTTTGCTACACACATTTCTAATGTCATTGTATAACAGATTATTGTGCTCACCGTCTGAATCTGGCGGTCTATAGCATGCTCCTATTATTATGCCTTTTGAATTTTTGTCCGTTATTCTGACCCATATTGATTCGGTTTTATTTTCTTTGTCCAGGTTTAACACCTGGGCTTCAAGACTGTTTCTTATGTATAGCGCTACCCCTCCTCCTCTTCTGTCCTGCCTGTCTTTCCTATACAGTGTATACCCACAAATATTATATTCGTCCCCATCACTCTCAGACAACCAAGTTTCTGTAACACCTATCACATCATAGTTACCTGTTAGTGCAGTAGCTTCAAGTTCTAGAATTTTGTTTCTGATACTTCTAGCATTTAGATAAATACATTTAATGGTTGTCTTACCTGAGTTGTTGTTCTTGTTTTGATGCGGTCTCCCTTCTGTTTTTTTGTTGATTTCTCCCCCCTTCCTTTCTAGTTTAAATGCTTCCGAACCTGCTCGAGGATCTTTTCTCCGAGTAGACTAGTTCCCTTGTTATTTAAATGCAGTCCATCCCGTCTATACAGATAGTCCTCGTTGTAGAATGTGGTCCAATGATCAAGATAGGTGAAGCCTTCCCGTGTGCACCACGTCTTCAGCCATGCGTTTTGATTAATTATTTCCAGCTGTCCATATGGTCCTTTGCAAGGTGCGGGTAGTATACCAGAAAATACCACAGTTTTGGTTTTCTCTTTTAATTTCCTTCCTAGCTCTCTGAATTTGTTTTGCAGGGATTTTGGTCTGTCTCTTCCAATGTTGTTTGTACCAATGTGGACGACTACTACCGGGTCGTCTCCTGTTCGTTCTAGGAGCCTGTCCACGTTCTCAGTGATGTGCTTGACTGAGGCTCCCGGAAGGCAGCACACTGTTGTAGTAAGGGGGTCCAAACTGCGAATTGAACTTGCTGTGTTTCTCAATATGGAGTCCCCAACAATCATGACCTCCCTTCTTTTTGCTGTCTGGTCACCACTGTCAATAGGGTCCTGGATGTTGTTCCTTTCATTCTCTTGTTGTTGGTTCTGCTCATCAAAATTCTGAAGTGACTCAAATCTGTTGGTTGTTTTGATTTCTGGTGGTTGTGTTTGATGAAGTTTCTTTTTTTCCCTGCTTCTGCCTACCTGAACCCAGCTGTTCTGACCTTCTATCTCCCTGGTGGCTTTCAGTCTGTTAGGGGTGATGCAGACTTCCATGAATTGTGGGTGTGCCAGTTCCTCAAGATCCTGTTGCTGTCTCACTTCTTCCAGCTCCATTTCTAGCATACTTACTAGTTTATGCAAATCCTGGATCGCGCGGCACTTTAGGCACACTTGGTTTAGCTCCGCTGGGTTTTCTCGGATTTCCCACATCAAGCAGGTGTCACAGATTACTGTCTTGAAGACCATGTTGAGGTTTTTTTTTTTTTTAAGTTTAGTTTCTTCTGCAGCTGTCAACCTGCTTTCAAACTGCTTCGAAACTGCTCTGTACTTTTCCACGCCTGTACTTCTCCCACTTGCTGTCGCTGGGAAGACTGCCTCGTTTAACTGCGTTGTTCTGCTGTGCTGTTGGCTCCTCCCCTCGCCAGTGTCTCAGAACGGCGCTGAATTTGAATCAGCTGCTCCGAGTTTCAGCTTGTTTGTTATCAGAAAAACACACGTGGCTGTTTGACTTTGAGCTGCTGCTGTGTTTCCCCAATGTCCTCTGTTTTCTGATTAAAGCAATTCAAGATGCAATTTCTCCTTTCTGCTTCGAAACTGCTCTGTACTTTTCCACGCCTGTACTTCTCCCACTCGCTGTCGCTGGGAAGACTGCCTCGTTTAACTGCGTTGTTCTGCTGTGCTGTTGGCTCCTCCCCTCGCCCGTGTCTCAAAACGGCGCTGAATTTGAATCAGCTGCTCCGAGTTTCAGCTTGTTTGTTATCAGAAAAACACACGCGGCTGTTTGACTTTGAGCTGCTGCTGTGTTTCCCCAATGTCCTCTGTTTTCTGATTAAAGCAATTCAAGATGCAATTTCTCCTTTCTACATCTTCTGCCCTAAACCCATGAAGTCTCAAAAAGCATATGAATCAGTGTCATATGTATTGTATGCACATAATCATCCAAATAGTCACAAGCACTGCACTACATGTGGCAATATATTGACACTATTCTGTATTTTATAACAAAGTTACAACTTTGCTAAATCTTTTCATTTCAAACTGCATCCATACCTGCATCCATAGTGTCTGCCGCTATACAGTAATTGGACCCATAAACCAGCATGTGATTAGAACTTGCATTTCTGCATAAAAACAACTTTCTCTGATGCCACAAAAAGTCTTGTTATTTGTTCACAGTCTTTCCCATAAAGGTGGAAATGAAGTAAATGTATTATTTTTTTGTTGAGTAGCCAAAATAGTTTTTGTCAGAGAAATCTGCTTTAGGCACAATGTGAAATTACAGTTAAGCATAAGAAAAGGCCAACCAATAAATGTTAACAGAAGCTGACACATGGCGGTTTCCCTAGCAACCAGTAGCAGCACTCATCAGGGTCAGTTAAAATATTTGCGGAACTGACACAAAGCTGGCAGTAGTTGACCATTTAAAGTCTTGCGGTGGTTCCAGTATTTTATGACTTAACTTGGCCTGTATAAAATCCAGCTGATGACGACAGCTCTGGGGTCTATCCTTTGAATGCAAATAAATTTGTTTTTTTATTGAAATACAAGGCTTGTTTTTAAGCCATGCACAGGTTCCTCAGGCTAAACTCTGATTGGTTGCAGTAATCAACCCACAGTAAACAATGTAATGTACAACACAACTATCAGTCAATGTGCTTTGCAGAAGGCTTTACAGTAGAAAAATCAACCAGCATATGTTATGGGAACAGTAACTGAATTTTCAGTAGCTAAAAAGACCTGGTTTGTCAATGGTTAAGTTAATAACAAATGTTCATGACCACCTTTAATGACCACATTCTTTTTTTTTTTTTAGGTGCTCCAAGTGAGGACCCCAAATTCCCTAAAGTTCTGTGGCCGCCCCCTGATCTGTGCCCCCAGTGTCACAGTGAGTTGAAAGGGGAGCATTTCTGGAAGATGGATCACATCTGGGAATTCCTCGGAGCTTATTTCTCCCCGGATCGCATCCTACCAGACTACCTGGAGGGGGAAGAGGAACTTCTAACCAGGCAGAGAGAGAAGCTAGCTACCAGGAAGAAAGAGGCAGCCAGGTTGGCCGAGCGGAAAGCTAGAGGGCCAGAAGAGGTGGCTGGAGGACAGGTGGCAGATGTGGGGAAAGGGGAACCAGAGGTCGGTGAGGGAGAAGAGGAAGGTGAAGAGGAAGGAGAAGAGATGGGGAATCAGAAAGAGGGAGGAGTGCAAGAAGAAACAGCTAACCATGCACCATGGGAGAACCCTGAGCTCCCGAGGAATCACAAGCCCAGCATCATCAACATGAAGCAGAGAGAGATGGAGGAAGACATCGTGGATTTAGACTCTTTCGTTGACAAGCATTATAAAAGCAAAGCCCTTCGTGCTCACAGGAGATCCATCCAAAAAAGAGAAGACAAACGCAGGCCTCTGCAGATCCAGCCAGAGGATTCAGAGGCAGGGGATTATGTGGTGGTTCAAAGCCACCTGAGGAAGCGCGGTCTGGGGTACGTGATGGCCAGGGAGGTGCCCCTCCAGAAGCAGCACTGGCTCTCCATGCTCAGTGTGGGCTTCTCCAGGTTGGACATCAGCTTGTGTGTCCTGCTGTACTTCCTGTCATCCATGTGCCTTCTGGGAATGTATCTGTTTTTGAAGATGAGGCTGCGCATGCCCCGAGTGAAGCTCGCCCTACTAGGAAAGTCACCCCTTTGATTGTCATTAATGGATTGTTCCAAGTGCCTTGGGGAGTGGGAAGTGTCCAATGGGCACAACAGACACAAAATGTTTTGTTGATTTTCGTTCTAAATAATACCTGATTAATATAAAAATTATAATTATCAAAATTACAAATTACAATTAAATAAAAAATAAAAATTGAGTAATTCAGTAATTTGACTTTCAATGTAAAATACCAGTTATGAAGGAACACGTTTTTTAATGTATTGGTATCAACAATTAAATTCCCCAACTCAGAAATGTGATTTGTTGTTATGAAAATTATAATTCTTGACATCACACTTAGGTTTCAAAGTTTGCCACCCAAGATGGTGCTTTCCTGCAGATGGTTGCTAAAACATGTTTCTTTCTCTAAGTTTAAGCAATACAAGACAACTTGTTCAACCAAATGGTCAGATTAAGAATGGAAGCCTTTCCATTTTTTCAGACTTGCTTATTTTACACATTATGTTGTCGTCCTCAGTAGTGAAGCAGAGATCTCTTTTCATTTTAGAGCCCCAAGGTTAGATTCCTATAATGCCATGAATAACTGGCACCCCCTTTGTACAACAATGTGGAAACTGTGAATTACAGTGCACTGCGACTTAAACCTTTTCTCCACTATCAAGTACAGACATGAGTCTGGATCAGGGTGCTTTGAACATCTGGGATTAAGATGTCCCTTTCAATTACTTAAGAGAACCTCCAGGATAAAGTTGAACAGTTGTGGGGCTCCCAAGTGGCGCATCTGGTAAAATCACTCCACATGGAGCGCAGAATGCACTCTATAGCCTGGAAGTCACCAGTTCAAGTCCAGGCTCTTCCACTGCTGATCATTAATGAGAGCTCCCAAGGGGTGGCACATAGTTGGTCAAGTGTCATCCAGGTGGGGAGGGCTTAGGTCAGCCAGGGTGTCCTAGCTCACCATGCACCAGCAACCCTTGTAGACTGGCCGGGCACATGTAGGCTTGCCTTTAAGCTGCCCAGAGCTGCATTGTCCTCCGATGCTGCAACTCCGAGTTGGCTGTATAGTGGGCCTGAAGACCGAGAAAAAAATCAGTAGGCTGACATCACACATTTTGGAGGGTGGGAGTGGTGAGCTAAGCCTAAAATAATACAAATTGGCTATTTCAAATTGAGAGAAAAATTAGGTAAAAATCAATTACTGACTACTAAATTTTAAAAAAAAAGTTGAATTGCCTGTATTGCTTTAACGTACTTAATGTTAATATTGCATTTGTATTGATAGTTTTTGCCATTTTGCACCCTTGTGGCATGCAAGTGACCAATTGTCCTCTTCAAACTGTGCTCAACAGATTAATAACACACTAAAATAAAAATCAGTTCTGTTTTTTTAAGGTCAGGCAAGCATATTGGAGAGGAAGTATAAATGAAGACCATCTAGACATTCCTTATGGGTGATTTGTTAGTTTCAATACAGCAAATATCCCCCGAGATATTTTCACAGTCAATAAATAACTCTATGGTTGGCTCCCCTGGACACTGGCTTATGTTGCTTGTTGCTTGTTGTGGTTCAATCTTTCTGATCCTTTGCTCTTTCTAACTGGCTTCTCTGAGGAACGCTGCCGGTGTAGTCACAGTATTGAACCTGCTGTGTTTTGGACGATGTAACAATCACCCATGGGGAATTTGTTTTATTTTATCTCATTTATAGTTGCCTGGCAGTTATAGTTGCCTGTCATATTGCTTGGTTTCCTATTAACATGATTGCTTCAAAACCACTGAATGGATGGCCTTCTAGTTTTAATGGGTGAATGCTCATTATGTGAAGGAGAGTTGAGTCTGGTTTGAAGAGGATCCTATATGGTTAACCATTTCTACAATACAGCTCTGAATAACCGTCTCTCAATCCAAGCCTCTCAACAAGTGAACTTGTACAACATGCTGCATATTGATTAACTGCAATAGCTACTCAACTCATACTACTGCCCTACAACTAAGCTTGAAAATGTTTAGTTCATGAATCTAGTGGAGCTGCCCATTCATGTGTCACAATTTTTCTGCTTCTCCAATTGTGATATAGCGTGCTAAAGACATTCGTAGCACAAGTTAATGATAACATCGTACAAATGTGCCTCGTTTCACTTCTCATACTTGTTCTTTCTTTCATGATACTGACAGCTCTAGTGTTTTTACAGTTGCTGTGATTAGGGTATCTCGAGCTTATAGATTTGTAGTTTTGGTGTTGCCAAAGTGAAAGCTGCAGCACATTTTCCTTTGAAACCATTTCTTTCCTTCGCTTGAAAGATGTTTTGTAATGTCTGTTATAATGGAATGTTGTACTGTTCAGTCTACCTGGTTCTGTTTGCTACTGACTCATTGGATGGTCTCCAGCGCAACCGTAGTAGTACTCCCTTGTGTTCACATCTACACCGCTGTCTGTTTTTTTTTTTTTTTTTTGTTGGTTTTTCGTCAGTCAACAGTATCACAAAATGGGCTGTGAATTTTAACTTTACAGGTATAATCCACTCCTTTGTCTCAAAAGGGAGTGTCTCAAAGCTGATTTATTTTCAGAAGATAATCTTAGCTAGGTCTCTCATATGTTGCAATTATAGCTGGGTTCCAGACAGAGCAGTGTAAAATATTGTATTACTGGGCAACAATTACTCAGTTTGACCCGGTACCTGAAGTGGCTGTTTACCATGAACCAACATGTGCAAAATGAACTAGTGTCTTATTGCAATGTATTTTACAACATTTTCTGGAGCCAGGCACCCATCCTTTCTGTGCTATCAGACACTCATTAGATCACTTCCTCAATCCTAACGGGGGCTGAATGAGTCCCAGTTCAAACTGGTTCAATCTCAGGACTGTGTTGAGCTTGGAGGGTAGATGGTAAACGTGGCATAGTGTGTGGGATTGAGCGCCTTCTTTGTGGATGCCCTGGCATGATAATAAACTTTATTGGAACGAAATCCACTTTGTGGACCTTTTCCTTTGTGATATCCCTTTTGCGGGGCACTCAAGGCTGACAAGACAAGGGAGCAGATATTGGCTCGATTCTATTGGGTAGGTCTTCATACTGGTGTCAAAATATATACCCAGAGGTAGTTCCATTGAGGGCCACTAGTGCGGCGGCGATAGCCACAGAGTTAGTACAGATTATGGCTAGAGTAAGGATCCCTAAGGACATATTTTTATTATCCACAGATGGACAGTTTGGTGGAACGATTTAATTAGACCCTGAAGTCGATGCTGAGATGGTTTGTAACGCAAGAGCAGAAACTTTGGGCATTGCTTCTTCCCTACCTCCTTTTTTTTAGTGAGAGAGGTGCAGCATTGCTTGACAGGGTTTTTCCCCTTCAAGCTTTTGTATGGTCGTAAGCCTCACGACATCCTGGATCTGTTGAGAGAGGGGTGGAAGGAGCACAAAGGCTCATCCAAAAATATAGTGAAGCATGTGCTCCTACTAAGAGATCACCTGGATTTGGTCGGTCATTTGGCCCAGGACAACCTCAAATCGGCTCAGAACCGGCAACGGCAGCATTACAACAAAAATGCACTAATTCAAACTTTTCGACCAGGAGACAACATAATTCTGCTACTTCCCTCATCAGAATCGAAATTATGTGCTAAATGGCAGAGGCCATATGAAGTAATTCGGGCTATAGGAAAGGTGAATTATGAAATTTGACAGCCCAAATGCCGTAACAAACATGAAATTTATCATGTAAATTTATTAAAGCCTGGCAGGCAAGGGAGGTCTTCTTTATAGCCCCAGGCAATGTAGAGGATGATTTAGGCCCCTGTCCAGAAATTCCTCGAGACTCCAGTGTCTCCTAAACAACAATTGGGAACAATTGGCTGCAAATCAGCAAGGGGAACTGTGTAAGCTTTATTGAGAAGTTCATCGATGTTTTTTCTGACTTGCCCGGCAGGACTAACTTGGTTGAATATGACCTTGTCTCACCCTCAGGTGTCACAGTAAGAGAGAGACCTTACTTAAAGTCGTCAAAGTGGCATTCGCAAAGAGGTATGGGACATGCTCGAACTTGGGGCGATTGAGCCTTCCAGGAGTGAGTGGTGCAGTCCAATTGTCATAGTGGCCAAGAAAGATGGCACCAACCTTCTATGTTGACTCACAGACAGTAAACATTAAGTTTGATGCATACCCTATGCCTCGGGCCGATGAACTTCTAGATAGACTGGGAAAGGCAATGTTTATCTCTACTCTGGACCTGACAGAGTGATACTGGCAGATCCCCTTAACTCGCAATTCTAGAGAGAAACCCATTATTTTTCAACACCAAAAGGGCTGTTCCACTTTAGAACCATGCTGTTTGGGATACATGGTACGCCCGCTGCCTTTCCAAGATTGATGTACCATGTTTTATGCCCACATCATGAATATGCGCCAGCGTATATTGATGATGTGGTGATTTACAGCTCTACCTGGCGAGCGCACTTGGCTAGGTTTATAGCCGTCCTTCAGTCTCTAAGGGTAGCCCAGCTGACAGTTAACTTGAGAAAATGGGCATTTGCCAAGACAGAAACACAATATTTGGGATTTTTATGGGAAATGGAAGGGTGAGCCCCGTTGTCACCAAAATCCATGCTTTGGTCTATGCAGCGATCCACAAAACTAAGACTCTGGTGAGGTCACTACTGGGATTAGCCGGTTATTACCACATGGTACATCGTGCGAGGAAAGACTACCAAAATGCAGATTCTTTTTCCTAGGAGAAGGGGAGTAGTGGGAAAGATAGATTCAGCCGAGTGTTCCTTCGGCCCCACTCTGAGAGGTGGGTATGTGACAGAAATACAATGATTCTTTGTTGTAAATCTCCCTCCTGGCCTGTGAGGGTGCTAAGCAGTGAGAACAGAGTTCCCTGGATGGGCTGGCTTGATAGTTCTTTCCCAGGGTTCAAGGGAAGTCAGCCAGCTAGAAAGGGGGCGGGACTCGGAAGGGAAACGATGTGGCAACATTGGAGAGGCGGTTGCACTCATTTACCGAGGGGTCATGTGTGACGGCATAAAAGGGGATGGAGAATCGCAATCTGTTCCTTCATGCCTCTATTCCTTTATGCATTGAACCTAGAAGGACTGTGAAGGACCCAGGTTGAAACTGTGACCAGTATCGTGAGTGTTTTATTTGTTTTTTCTGTACGTAATTTGTCTTGTTTGTCACTTGCTAGACAGCGAACACGTTCTGGAGTTTGTAACGATCACTCTGCACAACTGAGAAGCAGTTGTACTGTCCTCCCTAAGGAGATACTCCTGGCCCAATATCTATAATTAACTAGGTCAGCAAGAGTGACAGACAGCAAAAGCAGGGACGTCAGAGGTGTCAATTTCACAAACAAATGGTTTATTGTTGTAAACTATAATGTAATAAATGAAATATAATGGCAACAACTTATTGTAGTAACTAACAGTTAGTGGAAGGTACAAGTGAGTAAGAAAGTAGTTAATTAAACAAACATCCAAACACTAAAGCAAAATGAATGCGGTGCCCGGTAGGCCTCCCATCAACCCACACCCACAAACACGACACTAATACAAAACCAACACACCGACAGGCAAAAGAGGCAAAGGTGAATGAGTAAGCATATAGGGAAAACAATTACAAAGACAGTCTTGATGGCAATGGATGATAAATGAAATTTAGGCCTAACAAGTCAAGTGACGTAATGCAGATGAAATCCAAAGTAACAAAAGAACAAAACCAAAACTCCAGTAACCCAAGTATCAAAGGAAAGTAGAAAAAAACAGCAAACAGAAAAGGAATAATCTCACCAACAAATAATGAAGTCCCGATAGAGTCCTGTACTGATGATGGTGGATGAAGGTTGATGAAAAAATAGCGATCGTAGAAATGGAGAGTCTGTTGAGTAGTACCGGGCTGAGTGGTGAACAGCCGTTTGGAAAATGCAGGAGGATCAGGAACAAAATGGAGACTGAACACACTAACATAAACAAACCCTAAACAGACCTTGAACAGCAAATAAACTTAAACAAGTAACAGTGGAAACAAAAAAAGAAAGGTTTAGACAAAGTACAAGATTTTGAAAAGAGTAAATGGATGCACCAGTATTTATCTAAATTAGTTCAAGTTACTCTGTTAATTAAGTAATATGCTGTTTGTTTGTAAATTGATTCCTCAAGAGAAAATGGAGTCCTCCTTGGCCAAGCCAGCCAGCTTTAATACAGGCACTGGCTTCCAAGGAGCTCTGAGATTGGAGGAGTGGATATCTGAATGAGCCAATGGGGGGAGAGGATGAAGAGAGGGTGATAGCAAGGAACTATGGGAAATTGAGTTTAACCTGGCCAGGCTATTGTCCCTAATTAAAGAGACAGGTGGGTGAACTTACATCCACTTCATGGAGCAAGTGAATTGCTACAAGTTGTCACCGTGGGCCATCACAAAGCCAGAACAACACTTCACGATTGTCACAATAAAACCTGTATCACCCATCATGAGCACTACTGCACACACACAGGACTGGTGACTGTGTATGTATTATTATGGTGTGGATGTTGTTTATTATTTGGGACTGCATTCCCCTTGTTATTTATCTTGTGCAGTACACATTGGTGTGTGTTGCCGGGGGATTATTGTTGGTTGCCAGACCTGGAAATTATAAATAAAACATTTTCAAACCGGACTACAAATCTCTCTGTCTGTCTCATTCATGTACTGCATCACTCCTGCATGGGTATCCACTCAGCCACTTGTTCACAGTACTTCACTTAGTTTCTTACAAGTTTTTCCAAGTTCATATCTTGTTGAAATTTCACAAATTGAAACAGATTTCTACAATGCCAGAGCACCAAATTATTTTATTATTAATGCTATTACTTGTTGTTTTATTAAAATACTATAATATTTTAGTATTTAGTATTAGTATTTTAGTATTACATATTGGAGGCAAATCCGTACTAAATCCCCTAGCCACAGTCATCGGTCATACCTAGAACATGGATCCATTTTAGCACTGTTCTTGTAAAATGTATTTTTCTTTAAAATTATTTGGAAGTATCTGAAGAGCAGGCAATTGTCTATTCAAGCTACCATTCAGTATGCAAGCCATCCGAGTGGGGTAAAACAGGGACAATGCCCCACTTCCAATTCACTTTGTTTGAATAATGTTTGGTGCCATAATTTCAATATACATTCCTTTTCAATATACATTTAATGTGCCCAATTATTTGACACCAGTTTTTCTCCCCAATTTAAAATATCTAATTATGTTCCTCACTGCAGCAATCCCCACCACAACAGCTCAGGAGAACTAAAAGTCGGTGGCATCCTCTGATCGCACTGCCAAGCCAGTTACCTCTTTACAACAACCAGGAGCTCCACAGCGGATATGGGAAGGCTGGTGCAGGTGTCCAATTTGAGGTCACTGAGGTCAAGGGTTGCTGTAGAGTATGTGGTGACAAGCCCTGGTGATTTTGTCTTAATGCACAGAAGCTCCAGAGTCAATGTGACGTTACCTCTAGAATCACCAACGAAGATTAGCAAGACCTGGGTGACTAGAACTCGCCCTGAACACTACACGGTTGTGCCTTTACCAGGAAACTATCGAACCCATGTAATCATAGGTGCTTTAATTGTATAACTGAAAATGTGAATAAAAGGTAATTTTAGAAAAAAATTGTAATCTCGATATTGGAGCAACAGTCTGCAAAGATCTTAAAAAGGTTAAGAAATCACATCCTGCAATAATAATCTTGGCAATTCTATTCCAAATAGAGATAACCTCCAGGTTTTAAACTCCATAAATCCATTAATTAAATAATGCTACATTTTATTGCTAGTCTCTCCTTTCTGACAGCATTCACCTTCCCCATGTTTATGAGTGGTCCTGAATGCCAGACATTTTTAATATATTTGCTGCGTCTCCACTGAATTTAATAATACTATAAAGCTTCAGCATGTTCCATGGAAACAGAGTGGTGAATTTATTAAAAAGAGGGAGAAAGCATGAATATATGATACTCCGAGCACACTTGATCTCAGCAGTGACCCTGTTTTTTACATTTACCCCAAAAGGTGGAGTCAAGCAGGGTCAAAATAATCTCATTTTATTGCTTCCCCCCTTCTTATCCCCTACTGTAATTCAGCTCAGTTAAAATGCTACCCTTTATCATGCATCTCATTTCCAAAGTGCTGCATTCTGATAATAAATGTATTTTTGTGTGTGTGTATTATAATCATGCGGAATACATCACATGCCTTTGTTATATTTTTCATATTCATTATTTAGTGCAATCTTTTACATTGAGCATGCACATATGTCTTAACTTTTTTATGCATAACATACAAGGGCAAATTATGCACATGCTGAATAAGACATTTGCTTTTCATGGTATTTCTTACTCTAAGAGCACAATTTGCTTTTTTAAAACCATATGGAAAGAGTTTTGCAGAGGAACAATATAATGAGTGTTTAGACATGATTCTGAGAGCTCTACTGAAACATCTGTGTTTTAAAGTCACCAGGATGGGACGACTGAGGCAGGCAGTGATACAAAGTGAATCTAAACAAGAACAATAACTCATCAGGCAAGATAGCTCTTATTTTCACACCTGTACCATATCAGAAAATCCAAATCATCTGCTTGGAATCGATGGGGGGGTTGTGGCAATTTGACCGGTGATTGTGAACAGGTGTAGAGGTGATGCAGTGCAAAAGGAATCGTAAACAATTGTAATCCAGTAGGAAAGTGGTTTTAATTGTAATCCGGGTCTGGTGACCAACAAAGAAAAACGCTCCAGCAATACACAACAATGTGTAATGCGCGGAGCCAAACAAACGGTTTTACAGTCCCAAGCAATAATCGTTATCCGTCCCACAATACTAAAACACGGTCACCAGTCCGGGGTGCGTGTAGTAGTGCTCGTGGTGGGTGATAACAGGTTATTTTGTGAGAGTTCGTGCAGTGCAGTTCTGCCTTGTGCCGGCCCAAAAGCGACAGCTCCGGAACGTGTTTAGCCGTCTAGTGATACAATAAACGAGACAATTACTAACACTCAAAACAAACAAACACTCACGAATATTCCTCGACAGTTTCTACTGCAGCTCTCAGTCCTTCCAGGTTTAAGCCCAAACCCCAAGCGAAGGAAAAGATTAGCGTTTCTCTGGCCCCTTTTATGCTACCCCGCTTGATCCCTTGGTAAACAATTTCAGCTGCGTCTATTGCTTGCAGCTGCTACCTCGTTTAGCTTCCAGGTCAATACGTTCCTGCAACAGAGTCTCGCTTCCATCCAGGCTGACCGACTTCCCGACCTTGGAAACGAAGTGTCAGGCCAGCCCGTCCAGGTACTTTTCCTTTCATTATTTAGCACCCTCACAGGTCAAGAGGGAGATTTTTAACCAGGACTCATTGTATTTCTGTCACAGGGGTTCTCTAGTAATGAAAGGATGAGGAACCCTGATTTAAACAATTTTGTATGAAAAGCAAAATTTCAAAGTAACAGAGTGACCATGCCAGAAATATAATGTACTCCATAGTTAATAAAATCACTGAAAACCGTTTCAACCAAAAGTCTTTTTCAATGTCTTCAAAATGTAACACAGTCACTAATCAATGATTTTTTTTAGGTAAAAAAAAAACAGTGTTTTGATAGTAACACAATCAATGCAACCATTGAAAAATGTAAAATATGTGAGAACTGGGTTGGTTTCTAAAGCCATGTCACCAGCGTTCCTGCATGAGAAGCCGTCTCTCAGAGCATCAGCATTTGGATGGTCTAACCTCTTCAGAGTTGATCGCCTTGAGAGTTAACTTTACTAAACAAAAGCTTTGCATCAATAGTAATCCTGCTTTTACACTGCCACTTCAGAGTGGTGCTGAGTGTACACTAATGCTAGACTCTCAACTTGTTTTGTTCACTTACCTGAATGCACCTTTGAGTGCGACTGAATACTGGACTAATTAATCGGCCTCCTGAAATCCCCAAAACATACTACCAGAGTAGTTTTATCATGCATTAGCATGTATAAACAAACTAAGCCACATTCCACATTCAACTCCTGTGAAAACAGTATACGTCAGCCTCAATCTAACGGTAACAAAAAAATGGGTATATAAATGATTAACTGGCTCCAACTGGACAATTAGTATAGAAACAGCTGATCAATGGAAATAATGATTAGTTTGTCTTTCAAAGAAATGAATGAAATATGCTTCAAATAAGGTGCATGATCAGGCAAGGTAATGAATTAACAAAAACAGCTTCATTCCTCTTCACAATCTCCTTTATTGATCCATATGGAGTGGTGGACAGAGCTCAGAGGTGTTTTATGAAAGGAGAAGCTCACTGGGTCATTTCTAAATGACTCGCCTTCACAATGGAGGGGCCAATGTCTTCTGAATTTTAGAGAGAAATCAATATCGGAGGAAAAATAAAACTGCAGGGAAACCCTAGTGTCACCACACATCAAGGGAATCACAGGACAGTAGACTGCCAAAGAAGACAGGAAAAAGATACAGCACACACATGACGCAGCATTTAAAATCCATTTCCTTACACCCTATTACCATTTCCTCATATCCTATTACCTCTGCAGCCAGTGACATGCTTTGACCTGGAGACATTGTCCAGGCGAAATTGCCTAGGAAGTGAAACACCTGAAAGACTAATGAAAGCAAGGCATGGTAGCTTTCTCCATGTATGGTACCAGACATTGTCTGCTATAACTGTGTTTCTTTACAGAACTGCACATACTGTAGGAGACATACATACCGAAATGCACAGCACATTTCTGTAATTGTTTTATTGGCTATATCATATTATGATTTGTTTTGTACTCCCTATGGTTTAATCCCCAAGTGACCACACTGAATTAGTCTCACTGCCAAGCTTGTTAGACAGTCTGAGCCATGAATGTATTACCATTGACCCTTGCTGTAGAGTCTTTACTTAGTCCCAGCAGTGAGTAAGTATATCTGACAAGGCTGTTTTTTTACAAGGAGGGAAGAGAAGGCAGAGGATCTTGCTAATTGCAGCTTAAAGAGTTAACCAGCCCTCAGTGCAAATGAGCTGTTTGTTGCTGAGGCAGCTCAGACTGAGTTGGACACAGAGAGGTGGCTTCAGGGCTGTACCCCCCACGCAGGAGTTTCCCAGAGCAGGACCTGGTACCTGATGAGCTCCTGCTGGCCTTGCTGGAGCAGCATTGCCAGCTCTGCAAGGGTAAGAGTAATGTTTGCTGTCACTGGGCTCTAATAGAGGGACCTACATGCCTAGGATATGTTAAAGGTATATATTATACCTAATACTTAGGCCAAGACCAGGGATAATTGTTTTTATTTCTAGCAAATGTCTTAGAATGATGCAAACAGTTATTGATGTTTGTGTGTAGAGAGGGAGACAGCTATATTCAAATTCTATATAGTGGTTACGTGACAAGTGTCAGTTTTCAAGTTTCTGGATTGTAATAGACAGTCTGTTATGTGCCACTTTCTTCCGAACTCAATGGAATCAGCCTTTCAACAACAGGCAGTGCTGTGCTTTGTCTTGGGTTTGCAAAGGTAATGGAGGAGAGATACCCATAAAGCAGAGTCACTGTAATGCATTGAAATTGAATTTTCAGTTTTAGACTGTACACTGATATAAATGGTTTCTGTTGAAGTTGATTAATTTATCTAAATGACTGATGGTCTAGGACTAACCTAGTACTTATATTTAAAGACAGTTGATCCATGGTCCATGGCTGGATTTAACACTGCTGATCTGGGGGTGGTGGTGCGGAGGTGCGGGACTTCGAGGAAGCCTTTCATATAGGAGGGTCGCTAACACCTGTACTGTTCCAGTAATGCTTGGGCTGTTAAATCTTATTGAATTCAACTTTAAAGCTATCTAATTAAGTAAAAGTAAATTTAAGTGGTTTTATATAGAACACATATATTTATAATTTAACCTTTCATTCAGTTGCAGAGAAAGGTCGACAATACAGTTCGGTGCAGTTACTACTCAAATCTGAATGACAGAAACCTAAAATCTGAATGTTTTTCTTTTATTTATTTTTTTTTAATTATATGAAATTTGGAATCTCGAGATGTAATGAATACAAAATGTTATTCTTCCTTAAAAGAATGTTTGTTTATTTTAACAGTAATGTAAATTAAATATTATCATAACAATAAAATGAAGACACCTCCATGGATATCAGAAACACTCTTTGTAATAATATACTATGAGGAAGAGTGGATTAGGAAGTTGCATTGTTATTTTTTTTTTAAATGGGGAAGTGTGTAGATGTGATTTTTAACAATGTATTTCAGTTTGTTTTAAAACATGGAAATAGTGGGATGTCCATGAAATAAAGAAATGCTCTCAGACAACAGAGAGCTACAGTTTGTTTCTGTGACTTGGGTCAATATAGCCCCAATATTTTAACATTGTTTACCTCTCCCTTATACTTTTCATGATGTGTGGCATCATTCAGAATGGTTCTGAGTTATGTATCATTGTCTCTAATGTTAAGCCTATAGGTTGACAGCCGTAGTGTCACAGATAAGACTCAGTTGATGGATCTCACAGACTGTATGCAATGACACAGTGACCCATCTCCTAAAAACGAAAGAAAATAATTAAAAATGATACCTTTTTAAACATAAAAGCCTGGATTTATTTAGGTTCATACTTGATAATAAGCCTGCTGGTCAACAGCACTGTTAATATGTTATAAATACAAGATAAATAATGAATATAAAAGCAGTACCTAATTAAAACTGTATGATATATGATAGGGTAGCATCGCACAGTCAAATAGCAAAGTGACAGTCGACCTCAGAGACTGGAAGTCAACGAATTGCACATCACATGACTGTGAAGGGATTATGAAGTGATTGTGAAGGGATTATGAAGGAGTTGTGAAGGGATTGTGAAAGGATTGTGAAGGGATTATGAAGTGACTGTGAAGTGATTGTAAGGGATTATGAAGTGATTGTGAAGGGATTATGAAGAGATTGTGAAATGATTGTGAAGTGATTGTAAAGTGACTGTGAAGTGATTGTGAAGTGACTGTGAATGGATTATGAAGGGATTGTGAAATGATTGTGAACCATGTGGTTTCAGACAGACGGAAGTGCAGTTGCAGTTGCACCCTTTAACATATACACTATATTTTAGGACATTAATACAAAAAAATTACAAGCAGTTTTAAAATACATTGCACAGACAGTAATGTGTTCCAACACAGTATGTTCACAAACAGCCCTAAACTTTACCAAATAGTTTATTTATATAATATATATTGTATAGCAAACAGTCCAGATCAAAAGATACAAAAAATAGTCTTGAACTATCATTTGCAGAATTAAGTCAATTCATAGTTTTGTGACTATCACAATATCATATAATTTCCCAAGGAAACACAGTATAAAAATATGAAAACCATACAGGCCTGCAAGCTATTAATCAGTCAATCAATCTTTATTTTATACAGCGCCTTTCATAGTGGACCGCCATCACAAATCGCTTTAAAAGATACAGTAAAAAATTATGCATAATACATTAAATACAGTGAAAAACAATGCAAAATGGTAGGATATGAAAATTGTAAAACGTTGTGGATGCATATGTTTATATAGAATCATAAGAAGATAGTGAAAGATCAGAAGTAGCAGAGATACAGCAGTATGCGTATGTCATATAAAATCATGAGAATAAGATACTGTGAAAAATCAGAAGTAGTAATTAAGATGAGAAAATGATTTAAAAATCTTAATTTTAGAACTACACAGCTTAAAACCACCAAGAATGAATGCATTCATCACAACAATCTAAGAGAAGTAGAAATGCATCTGTGCTCAAACATTTATTTAGTAACTTGGTTTTGAAACTGCTACATCTTTATATTGTACTTGATGTGAAAAGTTCATACTTATGTATTAGATTAGCTGTTAAATACAAACACTACCTTTCAAGGCATCAATGGTCTCTTCTTCAGGTGTAATTAATGATTTCCATTACACAAGAGTAGATGTTAAAATTTCATGCTGATTTGAACTCGATTCTCGCCAAGATAAGCACCAAGACGTAGCTTTACAGTAAACTAATGTGATCCATCTGCATCTCTATCCATTTGAGTTTCCTTCCATCTGATGATATCCTTCTGCCCTGTGTTGATGGCTGAAGTGTAATGCTGGCTCCAGGGATCAGCTTATTTTATCTCCCCAGCGCATCAGCATGTCACCAACCAGAATCTTTCTGTCTCAACCACAGCCAGGTGCTGCTCCTTTCTGCTGCTTCCAATAAGTTCTTCACTGTGCGACACAACTTTTGGTCACTGAATCCGACGTCTCTGAGAAACCGGGTTGTAGAGCGTGCCACAAATCCTCAACAACCCACCTACACTGGGTATACCCGGACCCTCCATCCTCACTGTTCTTCAGCGGCTAGTTGAGCATACCAAAGTTTCTTTCTCATACGCCTCATCTATAGTATCATCCCATGGCACTACTAACTCTACCAGGTGAACAAGGCGTGCTGATCCAGACCAAAAGACAATATCTGGTCGAAAGTTAGTGGTGGCAATCTCAGGTGGAAGAACAAGCCATTGACCAACATATGCCAGCATTTTCCAGTCTCTAGCAGCTTCCAGTTGTCCTGGGCGAGGCTTGGTTTTAACACCTTATTTTGGCGGTTGCTCTCCAGGGCGGAGGAATGTTGTCTTTTGTGTGTAATGGTTTGATGGAACTGGTGGCAACTTATTGGTTTTGCTTGTCTTCCAATGCTAAGGCATCGCAGCACCTAGTCATGGCGCCAAGTAAACCATCCTTGGCTAAGACCCACCTTACATCCTGTCAAAATGTGTTCATCACCTGCAACATTAAGGCACAAAGGCCAGAGGGACCCAGAGGTTTAGGTTCTATGGTGATGGGAGAACATCATATGTTGACCTGATGAGGAAACTGATCCTCTCTGTTCCATTGTCCATAGGTCTTGCCAAAGAATCTTGCATTGTTTTCTCTCATCTCATCATTCTCCATGCTTTTCGCACCTCATCCTCTTCTGCTAATAAACAGTATTGACTCATCAAATCAATCATCACGACTTAAAGGCAAACACATCACTTTACATATCTTTATATGGCTAATGTTTTTTTTTTGTGTAAATTGAATATTTTTGTACATGTGTTGTGTTTCACATATTTTTTAGTTGAATTTTGTAAAAAGTAAAGTTTAAAGTGAAAGTACAGTGAACTCAGCTCAACTTACCTGGAGTGTAACAATAAAGTAAAGTGATATTCTCAGTATATTCTGCCATTTGGGTTAGTTTAGTAAAGGGATGTTCAATTTATGCTATCTACATTTTCTTAATATGTATCTTTACATGATAAATGTAATATTTACTAACTCACAGATGCCACGGTTGTAAAAGAGGTAATTTCTAAAAACCAGTTGACTTCAAAAATGTAGCTTTGGGGAGTCTTTTCAAAAGCAGCCCTGTGGCTGAAAAGGACATAAAGCCGATAAATACTGATCTACTTAAAAACAGCACTAGAGTGATTGAGAACACGCATACATTGGAAATAAACAGATCATTATTATATCAATAATAATAATAATAATAATAATAATAATAATAATGCTCTACCAACTGTGTTTTTGTAATGTGTGGGACAGTAAGCAACCTGGCACTTTGTTCCGGGGGTAGCCTACAGCTTGTGTTAAAAAAAAAAAAATTAAGAGACAGTGCATCACAACTAGATTACAGGTGTGGTGTTATTTTGTGGTACACCGTGTATTGTGCCTCCCCGGGCATGCAGAAATTATTTTAGCTCAGAAAACAAGGAAATAACCATCTGAACAGGATACAATGTACTGAGTTTGGCCGCTAAAGTTGCTTTATTTTATTATTTTTTACACAATTCGGCAAATTGATGTGACTTTAACTGATGAAAAACACATTGGGTTATTGTAAACAACTGTAAACATATACGATTCTGGGAGCAAACTACAGTTTTTTGCAGTAGTCAGTCACATCAATGATAGCGTACCATTTTGTGGCATTAAACAAGTACGTGTGCCACATTGTGACGATATACCACTTTCTGGTACTGATGCTAATAAATAAATAGGCTACAGTAAAGAAATAAAACTAAATGAATACCAAGGCTCAAAATGTTTCTAATCTAATGTAATCTGGATCTTTCTTTTTATGAATTCCAAAACATTACCACATTTATGAACAACAAAACCGCTGGGCCATCATTGGAAAATGTGTTGCAAATATTAATCTTTAAACTGTACTAAAAGCCCTTACCTCCCAACACTAAATCGGCATGGAATATAAAACAAAACAAACAAAAAAAAAAAACCTTTAACAGTCTATTTCATAATTGTGAATTCATTTCCTATGCAGTCTAGCACTTTCATTGTGTGCCCCTGTAACTGATCATTTCTACAAAGCACTTTTAATGTAGCCTTTTCATAGCTAGCAGTGCGTATTATTGAGCACTGGGATACAGAGTGTGCTATATAATTGAAATATTTATGGAATGGTATTTTTCATTAATATTCTATATACAAACATCAATAACATATAATTTGCCACGCAATTTTCGTTGCTGTTTAGGGTAATAATGTAATCTAGTGTTCGTTAATCTATACCCATGCAGTCATGTAAATAAAGTTTATGCCAATTTATTTATTCCACAATGTTAAAAGCTGAATTTCTTCGTCCTATTCTTTTTTAACAATTCACATTGTTGTGCTTAACTAATTACCTAAATGGATGGGCCTGTCAAGAGACTATAACTATTCCCTAATAGAATTTGGCTTGAAGTGCAATTTAATTCTCTCCAAGCCCCTCTAATTGAATATTTTTGTATAATAATGAATACAAAATATTCTCCTTGACATCAACCTTGTAAAATATTCTCCTGACATCACCTTGTATATGACTAATATATATATATATATATATATATATATATATATATATATATATATATATATATATATATATATATATATTCAGAGCTCCTGCAGTTCAATGTGAACAAAGCAAGGGCATCATCATCTCCAGGGCCTAATGAAGTTTCATACAGAGTGTACAACAGTGCTTCTGGAGTTCTATGAATCCGGTGGAAATTGATGAAAGTGGCATGGGAAAAACAGGTTGAACCAAGAGCATGGCACCGAGCAGGTGGAGTCTTTATACCAAAAGAAAAGGATTCTACAAGCATCAGTCAGTTTCGTCCTATTTCCCTAGTAATCATAGAAGGCAAGATTTTCTTCAGCATTATTGCACAGAGATTGTCAGCCTACCTATTAAAGAACTGCTTCATTTACACTTCAGTATAAAAAGCAGGCATTCCAGATTTCCCATGATGCTTACATCAGTGTAATTTGGCAACAAATTCAATCAGCAAAAAAGGAGAGGAAGGAGCTCCATGTAACATTCCTGGATTTGACTAATGCATATGGTTCAGTGCCACATGAACTTATTTGGGCAGCATTTGATTTTTTCAGCGTACCGATAACAATAACAAATTTAGTGAAAGCCTACGTTGGAGATTTGCAATTTAGTTTTTCAACTTCAGAATTCAGCACTACCTGGCAAGGCGTTGGAATAATGGCAGGATGTACCATTTCTCCACCGGCTTTTACCATTGCAATAGAAGTAATTATTAGAGCATCAAAATGGATAGTGGGAGGAGAGCACTTGGCTTCTGGAATCACCAATTTCAGCATACATGGATGACACGACAACAATGACTACAACAGTAGCCCGCACTAATCGGTTATTGGGCAAATTAACCAAAAACACTGAATGGGCATGAATGCAATTCAAGCCCACTAAATCAAGGAGCATCTCTATAATTAAAGGCAAAGTAGTAGATAAAAGGTTCTACATTAATGTTGAGGCAATACCAACAGTGTCCAAGAAGTCAGTGAAAAGTCTAGGGATATTGTACGATGGGGATCTAAAGGACACAGTTATGTGGGAGAAGTTAGACAACAAGCAGTGGAAGGGCTGAACAGCATAGACAGACAGAATCTACATTAGTAGATTCACATGACAAATGCTTAAGGGAGGCACCACCTGTGTTGAAAACTGGAAGAAAATGGACGGCAAAGAAAGCTGTGGAAGATGCCAAGGCTGCCCTTCGAATCGGAGATATTACAGGGCAAGTTCAGCATGGAAAAGGAGGTTTTGGTCTCAGTTCTGCTCCTCCTATATGGCACAAGGCAACCCCAGCTCAATGGAGGAAGCTGGTAGTCAATGAGGAAAGGACCAGGTGTGTAAAGGCCATTTCCCAGGCCAAGCAGGGAGAATGGATGAGATGGGAAAGTGTGGAACAACACAAGATTGGTTGACAAGACCTGTGGACAATGGAACAGAGCAGGATCAGTTTCCTCATCAGATCAGCATATGATGTTCTCCCATCACCACAGAACCTAAACCTCTGGCTGGGTGAGGATTCCTTTCCTCATGTCCTTTGTGTTTATCACCTGCAATATTAAGGCACATTTTGACAGGATGTAAGGTGGGTCTTAGCCAAGGACGGTTTACTTGGCGCCATGACCAGGTGCTGCAATGTTTGGCCTTAGTATTGGAATACAAGCGTAACCTGACCAATAAGTTGCCACCAGTTCCATCAAAGCATTACACACAAATGACAATATTCCTTCATCCAGGAGAGCAACCACCAAGAAAAGGTGTTAAAACCAAGCCTCGCCCAGGACAACTGGAAGCTGCTAGAGACTGCAAGATGTGTTATGTGTGCTGATGCGCTGGGGAGGCAAAATGAGCTGATCCCTGAAGCCAGCATTACACTTCAGCAATCAACACCAGACAGAAAGAAATCTACATCATCAGATGGAAAACAACGCAAATGGATGTAGATGGATCACATTAGTTTACTGCAAAGCTATGTCTTGGTGCTTATCTTGGAGAGAGCCGAGTTCAAATCAGCATGAAGTTCAACATCTACTCTCATGTAATGGAAATCAAACTTTAAAACAGTGATTTAAACTTTTTACTTTCAAAATCTTTTAATATATTATTTTGTCTAAAGTAGTAGTGCACCTTTTGATTTAGAACCTTTTTGATTTAGTTGTTTTATTTTTTAAATAAAACACCTTTTTTAGTTTTTTCTTTCTCTGCACTTGTGTTTATAAACAAGTGCAGGAGAGACTTTCCTTCTTTTTTTTTCCTTTGTTCTTCTTTCTTCTTTCAAATTTTACCTTAAAGGTTTTATTTTTGTCTTTTTAGAAATATTATTTTTATACACAAAACTGTTTTTCTGCTGTGTGCAGAGTAGGGGGAATGGCAGGCAAGGAGCATTTGATTGTTTTGTGTGCTCCTGCACTATTGGAGTGCATGTGTGTGTGTGTGTTTTGTTTGTTTATTATTTAAAAACAAGTTCAATTTAAATAAAATAAATACATTTTCTGTCTTTATTTTGTGTGAGTGTACCCCTGCTCTGCAAATTGTTGTCAGTGCAGGGGTGTGTCTGTGTGTTTGTTTATTCATTAAAAATAAATAAATAAATAAAAATGAGTGTGCAAGCTCCACAAGGCCCAAAACAACGGGCAAAGGTGCCTGCAAGCCGTGCAGCCCCCCCCTCTTAAAAAACATTACCAGGAGTCACATAGTCAGGTGCCTCCTGAAGAGCTCCCTCTCGATTGAGACCTTCGTCAAGGCTATGGCGAAGGCGGTGGGACCAGCAGCTATTGTGGTGGCCTCCAAAATGTACGGTAAGACCGTTTCCTTCCTTAAGTCGGAGGCCACCGCGAACACTGCAATCGAGAGGAGTCTCACGTTCGGGAGCATGTTTGTCCCCCTCGCGTTCACACAGGATGCCCTGCTTAAGCCCCACTTGCAAGCCCTGGAGGATTTGAAAACTTCCCACGGTCAGCGAGAACATCGGGACAAGTTTGAGGACCAACTTACCCTGGCTGAGCTCTACGACACTCTGGGACTTGCTGGGGCCTGCTTTCGGCAGGTCCTGTTGGAAGCCTACAAGACTGGAGAGATACCCCTTTCAATGAGGCGGGTGGTAATTATGCTGCTGGCCAAGAAAGGGGTTCTGCTCTGCCTCAAGAACTGGCGCCCCATCTTGCTGCTATGCACGGACTACAAAATCGTGACCCCCCTCCCTGTATCTCGTCCATGCTGACATGATCCACCCCGACCAGTCCTACATGGTCCCGAGGTGGATGATATTTGACAAAATCTTCTTGTTCGGGACCTGCTGCACTACTGCAGGAGGCCTGGTCGATCGGTCGCCTTCCTGTCTCTCGATCAGCAGAAGGCATTTGACCGGGTGGATCATGAGTATCTCTCATTTTCAGGAGAAGAGTACATCAAGGATGCCCTCTGTCCGGTCAACTGTACACACTGTGCATCAAGACCTTCCTCTCCCTCCTTCACAGGAGGTTCACAGGGATGGTGCTTGGCGTAGGACATGATGGTTGTTCTGTCGGCTTACGCCAACAACATGCTCCTAGCGGCCTCTGATCCGGTTGATCTGTAGAGGATGCGGAGCTGCCAGTGCATTTACTCTGCCGCATCCTCTGCCAGGATCAACTGGAACAAATGATCCGGGCTTTTAGTAGGTCCCTGGTGGGTGCACCTGCTCCCCGCGGAGACCTCGGTTGCAGCCAACTGGGTGGAGTTGGAGGACAAAGTTGCTGCAAGACTGAGGTCTGCTGAAACTGCTTTACTTCAGGGGAAGGGCTCTGGTCATCAACCAGCTGGTTGCGTCGACACTATGGCATCGACGACTGGCCTGAGCCCGCCCCTGTGTTTATGGCCAGGGTCCAGAGGAAGCTGATGGACGACTTCCGAGCAGTCAAGCATTGGATCTCTGTCGGGTCTTCGCCAGGTGAAGACCTTCCACCTACAGACCCTGCAGAGATACCTGTATTCAGACAAGGCCCCGCTATGGTGTGCGCAGGCCTCCTTCTTCCTGTGCCAGCTGCACAATATGGGCTACAACAAGCAGCTGTTCAGGATCGACCTCCCGGGGATCCATCTCCCCGAGCTGCTGGTCTTTTACCAGGATCTGCTCAAGATCAGTGAGCCGAGACACTGTTCCCGACCGAGGGTGAGGTACTCCTTCTGGAGCCCCTGCTGCACAACCACACCTCCATGCGCAGGTGTTGGGAGTTCCCCTCGGTGCGGAAGCAGGTGATCTCGGCCGGTGTGACCAGTCTGGGATCGTCTGGATCTCCTGCAGCTTTACACCCTGACTCTGTCAGGTATCTCGACTGAACTCCCCTGTACTCCCCACTAGTCCAAAAAGGAATTGGGGAATTAGGATGGAGCAGTCTGTGGAGGTGTGACGGAAAGATGAGTTCTGGTGATGAATCTTCCTCCCAACCTGTGAGGGCGCTAAAGAACGGGAGGAGAAGCATCTGGAAGGGCTGGCCTGACAGTTCGTTTCCGGGTCAGGGAAGTGGGTCAGCCTGGAGGGAAGCGCGACTCTGTTGTAAGACCGTATTGATTTGAGAGATAAACGAGAGGCAGCTGCAAGTAATAAGGCAGCTGCAACCGTTTATCTCGATATCATGCGGGATTACATATAGGGGCCAGGGTAACGCTGGTCTTTTCCTTCGTTTGGGTAAATGTTCGGAGAGAGAAGGAGCGAGAGAGGAGCTCTCGTTGTTACAGAGAATTACGTGTTGTGTTTTGTTGTGTTTGTTTGTAATTGTCTGCGTTTTGCACCACCAGACAGTTAACTCACCTGTCCGGAGCTGTCGACCAGGGTCAGCACAATCCGGATCACCACTGCACGGAACCGTCATGAAATACAGTGTCTTCACCCACCACAAGCACGTCTGCACTCACCCAGGACTGGTGACCGTGTGTTCGTTTTGTTCGGGACTGTGTCTGTGTTATTGCTATCCCCGTGCTTTACACATTGTTGTGTATAGCCGGGGATTTATTATTTAACGGTCACCAGACCTGGATTATAAATAAAAGCACCTTTTCACTGGAAACTGTTGTCTGCCTGTCACTCCTGCATCGCATCACCGTTATACCTGTTCCCCTCCACTAGCCACTTTGCCACACGTGGTGTCAGAACACGGGACTATGGACCGCAACGCGCTGGCGGAGTTGCTGCAGGCACTGGAGACCAGACGGGATGCAGAGGAGAGACGGAGGGAGGAGCGCTATACGGCGCTCATTGAACGGGTAGGGCTGATCGTTGCTGCAGGAGCGACCCCTACCGGAACATCATTGATGTCGGCCCCGAAGGCACGGGCCATGAAAATGACGGCGGAGGATGATCCGGAGGCATTTTTGGTGGCGTTCGAGCGGCTGGCAACCGCGGCGGGATGGCCTCGGGAGTTCTGGGCAAGCCAGCTAGGACCTTGCCTGATCGGGGAAGCGCAGGCAGCTTACCAAGCCCTGAGCGACCAGTACGCCACTGACTATGACCTAGTCAAGCAGGCTATCCTCCGTCGTCTCAACATCACCGCGGAGACCCACCGGACGCGGTTCCGCGAGTACCGGAGAGCCCCGGAGACACGCCCCAGGGTGGTGGCACAGCGGTTGTGCGACCACATGGTCCATTGGCTGACCCCAGAGAAGAAGACCGCTCAACAAATGGGGGAAGCCATTGTGGTGGAACAATTCTGCCATGTGGTCGGCGCCGAAACTCAGGCGTGGGTACGGCGCCACAACCCTGACACCCTGGAGGAGGCGGTCAAATTGGCCGAAGATTTTGAGGACTCTTTGACGTCAGCCCGGGTCGGGATCCTGTCAGCCCCTGCCCTGCTCAGGAACCAACCTCTCCCTCCCTCTCCTCCAACACCACCACCATCACCCTCGGTCCCGGCACCCAGACCTCCCAGACCGCCGACCCCGTTGGGCCCCCTTGCCTCCCCCCCATGGAGACCGAGGATGGCCCCCAGCTGGGGTAGAGGTGTTGCCCCTGCCCCGTTGCCCTACCAGCAGCGGGACAGATATTTAACCTATGCCCCCTCTGTCCCTCCACTCTGTTTTAGGTGTAACCAGCCAGGACATAGGGCCAGGTCATGCCCCGCTGCTATGGAGTGTGACGTGGCTGCATGCAACTGGACACCTGGAACGGGTAAGCAGGGGGAAAACGGTTGGGAGGGGCCCTGTCTGATTGACGTGGTTTTAGGGAATGTGAAAACCCACGCGTTAGTGGACACAGGGTGTGAGCAGACCTTGATCAGGACAGCTCTCTTGGGCGGTATGTCGTGGCGGCCACAAGGTCAGGTGGCCATCTCCTGTATCCATGGAGACACGGCGGCATACCCCACCCTAAAAGTATATTTATCGGTAGGACCGATAAAACGTCACCTTGTAGTCGGGGTGGCGGAAAGGTTGCCGCACCCAGTTATTCTGGGCCGAGACTGGCCAAAATTCAAAGAATTGGTGCAAATAATGGCAGTCTCAGCCACACACGTAAACGTGGCAGAAAAAGGGAAAAAGGAACGGATTGGTGATGTGTTTCCTTTTCATCCTGAAATGTTTTCCCCTCTGTTCCGTCCTAGAAAAACAAATAAGGAGAGACGGACCGCGAAATGGGAGGGAGCGTCTTTGAGACAAGGCTGGGGTCTGGTGGGAGAGTGCTGTAATGGTAACAAACGCCAGTCGAAGGGAGTGGGAACGCAGTGCGACCGAGAGAGCGAGGTTACTGGGCCGACTAGGGCAGAGGTTATTCCAGCCCCTCTCAATATACCGGACCCGTGGTACTCAAGCGCGGACCTAGTGTGGGGCCAAAAGAACGACCCGTCACTGGTGCACGCTTGGGGGCAGGTCCGGTCCATTGAAGGTAAGGATGTTGATGGCGCTGGGCCGCTAGTATATCCACATTTCAGTATAAAGGGGCAATTACTATATAGGGTAAACCTAGCCGCGGGCACAGGACAGCCTGTAACACAATTATTGGTTCCCCCGTCTTGTCGGACCGAGGTCATGAGGCTGGCGCATGATATCCCTTTTGCGGGGCACCTCGGAGCCGAGAAGACGAGGGAGCGAATATTGGCTCGATTCTATTGGCTCGGTCTTCATACTGATGTGTCGAAATATGTAGCCACATGCCCAGACTGCCAGCGAGTAGCGCCAGGTCGAGTGCGCCCCGCTCCTTTGGTCCCACTGCCGATTATTTCCACTCCTTTCGAGCGCATTGCAATGGACATAATGGGCCCTTTGCTACCTTCTGACTCTGGGTATACGCATATATTAGTAGTGGTGGATTATGCAACGCGATACCCAGAGGCAGTTCCATTGAGGTCCACTAGTGCAGCTGCAATAGCCACCGAGTTAGCGCAGATTATGGCTAGAGTAGGGATCCCCAAGGAGATTTTGACTGATCACGGAACCAATTTTTTGTCCAATACGTTACAGCAGGTGTACAAAATATTAAAAATACGTCCCATCAGGACGTCCGTTTATCATCCACAATCGGACGGTTTGGTTGAACGTTTTAATCAGACCTTAAAGTCGATGCTGAGGCGATTTGTAACACAGGAGCAGAAACATTGGGCATCGCTTCTTCCCTACCTCCTTTTTGCGGTGAGAGAAGTGCCGCAGAGTTCAACGGGGTTCTCCCCCTTTGAGCTCCTGTACGGCCGGCAGCCTCGCGGCATTCTCGACCTGCTGAGGGAGGGGTGGGAGGAGCACAAAGGCTCGTCTAAAAATGTAGTGAAGTATGTGCTCCTACTACGAGATCGGCTGGATTTGGTCGGTCGTTTGGCCCAAGACAACCTCAGATCGGCTCAGCACCGACAACAGCAGCATTACAACAAAAATGCACGGATTCGAACCTTTCGACCAGGGGACAAGGTAATGCTGCTACTTCCCTCATCTGAATCGAAACTGTGTGCTAAATGGCAGGGGCCGTATGAGGTGATTCGGGCTATAGGGAAAGTAAATTATGAAATTAGACAGCCCGATCGCCGAAATGAACGTGAAATTTATCATGTCAATTTATTAAAGCCCTGGCAGGCAAGGGAGGTCTTATTTATAGCCCCAGGCAATATGGAGGATGATTTAGGTCCCTGTTCAGAGACCCCGAGCACAAGAGCGATTTCTATGGGGGAACAATTGGTTCCGGATCAGCAAAGAGAGCTGCGTAAGCTTATTGAGGAGTTCAGCGATGTTTTTTCTGACGTGCCCGGCAGGACAAACTTAGTTGAATATGACATTATCTCTCCACCAGGTGTCACAGTGCGAGAGAGACCGTACCGGATCCCGGAAAGTCGACGAAGTGGCGTTCGCAAAGAGGTATGGGATATGCTCGAGCTTGGGGTGATTGAGCCTTCCAGGAGCGAGTGGTGCAGTCCGATCGTCATAGTGGCTAAGAAAGACGGCACCAACCGCTTCTGTGTGGATTTCAGAAAGGTGAACGCTATTGCTAAGTTCGATGCATATCCCATGCCTCGGGTCGACGAACTTTTAGACAGACTGGGAAAAGCGAGGTTTATTTCCACTCTGGACCTGACGAAGGGATACTGGCAAATCCCTTTAACCCGCAGCTCCAGAGAGAAAACCGCATTTTCAACACCAGAAGGGCTGTTCCACTTTAAAACCATGCCGTTTGGGCTACATGGTGCGCCCGCTGCCTTTCAGAGACTGATGGACCAGGTTTTACGCCCACATCATGAATATGCAGCAGCGTATATTGATGACGTGGTGATATACAGCTCCACCTGGCGAGAGCATTTGGCTAGGGTTGCAGCCGTTCTTCAGTCTCTAAGGGCAGCCCGGCTGACAGCTAACTTGAGGAAATGTGCGTTTGCCAAAACAGAGACTCAATATTTGGGATTTTTAATGGGGAATGGAAGGGTGAGACCTGTAGTCACCAAAATCCAGGCTTTGGTTGATGCAGCGATCCCCAAAACCAAGACTCAGGTGAGGTCACTACTGGGCTTAGCCGGTTATTACCGCCGCTTCATCCCCGAGTACGCCACAGTGGTTAACCCGTTAGTCGACCTCACCAAAAAGAGTGCTCCAAATTTAATTAAATGGTCAGCTGAGTGTCAGGGGGCGTTTGATACTATTAAGCGTACACTTTGCCAGGCCCCCACTCTTATTACTCCAGATTTCACCAAGAGATTCATCCTCCACACCGACGCATCGGATGTAGGTTTGGGTGCAGTCTTGTCCCAAAAAGTAGCTGGAGTAGAGCACCCGATATTATACCTCAGTAAAAAAATGTTACCTCGGGAACGCAACTACTCCGTAGTCGAAAAAGAGTGTTTGGCCATTAAATGGGCTACTCACTCTTTACGATACTACCTGCTGGGACACTCATTTGATCTGGTCACAGACCACGCCCCACTCAAGTGGTTAAGCACAATGAAGGACAGCAATGCCCGGATAACTCGGTGGTATCTGGCATTGCAGCCCTTCATGTACCACATGGTACACCGTGCGGGGAAAGACCACCAAAATGCGGATTATTTTTCCCGGGAGGGGGGAGTAATGGGGAAGGTAGATTTAGCCGAGTGTTCCTTCGGCTCCACTCTGAGCGGTGGGATATGTGACGGAAAGATGAGTTCTGGTGATGAATCTTCCTCCCAACCTGTGAGGGCGCTAAAGAACGGGAGGAGAAGCATCTGGAAGGGCTGGCCTGACAGTTCGTTTCCGGGTCAGGGAAGTGGGTCAGCCTGGAAGGAAGCGTGACTCTGTTGTAAGACCGTATTGATTTGAGAGATAAACGAGAGGCAGCTGCAAGTAATAAGGCAGCTGCAACCGTTTATCTCGATATCATGCGGGATTACATATAGGGGCCAGGGTAACGCTGGTCTTTTCCTTCGTTTGGGTAAATGTTCGGAGAGAGAAGGAGCGAGAGAGGAGCTCTCGTTGTTACAGAGAATTACGTGTTGTGTTTTGTTGTGTTTGTTTGTAATTGTCTGCGTTTTGCACCACCAGACAGTTAACTCACCTGTCCGGAGCTGTCGACCAGGGTCAGCACAATCCGGATCACCACTGCACGGAACCGTCACGAAATACAGTGTCTTCACCCACCACAAGCACGTCTGCACTCACCCAGGACTGGTGACCGTGTGTTCGTTTTGTTCGGGACTGTGTCTGTGTTATTGCTATCCCCGTGCTTTACACATTGTGGTGTATAGCCGGAGATTTATTATTTAACGGTCACCAGACCTGGACTATAAATAAAAGCACCTTTTCACTGGAAACTGTTGTCTGCCTGTCACTCCTGCATCGCATCACCGTTATACCTGTTCCCCTCCACTAGCCACTTTGCCACAGGAGGATACACTTTCAGAGGAGCTTCTGCGTCACTTATGTTCTTCCGTATGCCCTTTCTGCTGTCAGTCCGAATCAGTAGTTGATATTTATTTTTTATGCGCCAGACTGCAGCCGTTCTTCCTGCTGTTGAAGAACATCCTGCTGCAGTTGTGGCTGCACTTTTGACCCACCCTCCTCATTTTTGGGCACCCTGTTCGTGGCTCCACAAAGATGAGAGTCCACCTAGTGAATCTGCTCCTGGCTCTTGCTAGACATCTACAAGACCAGGAAGCGTAAGATCAACGAGGAGGGTCTCTTTGACTGCAATGTTCAGGGCCCTTGTCTGTTCAAGGGTTAATTTGGAGCATGCCAATGCGGAGTCCACTGGCGACATGACAGCTTTTGTTGACCAGCTGGCTCTAAATGGCCTGAATGGGGCTAAATTTTTCTTAAAAAGGTCGACAGTAAACTATCGACCCACTGGTAATTCCAGCTATCAAATGCTGGTGCAAGCTATATCATATATATATATATATATATATATATATAATATATATATATATATATATATATATAGACGGCTTCGTCGTTGTTTTTATTCAAAAATAAATGTTATTTGTTGAAATGAACAACTGTGTAACGTTTTCCTAAAAGAGGATTAAGAGGACTGAAAATTGCAAATAAAACAAATGCTGCCACAACATGGGATCAAGATAAAACAGTAAAAAATATCTCATAAGATCAAGCTAAAGAGATGTGAGTGCGAAAAATTTAATCAAGTGTTGAAAGATCTGACATTGAATCTAATAGATATTAGTTATGGTAACTCAAACATTTAGTATAAAAATGAAATAAATATAATTAGAAAAAAAAAAAACGATTGTGTACATTGTTAATACAAACTGAACAGTGTTACGGGCAACATTGTCTCAATAAATTGGCAGCACTCAGCAAATCTATAGGCGACGACAGATTGTTGCCATGACATTTGGCGGTACCACTGCACTTTTGTGACAGCTTGCACATTAGAATCGGCTTTATACATTTACATATTTGACAAATATCTATTATTATTATTATTATTATTATTATTGGTAGGCCAGAGACATCCTCTACACTTGACTAGTTTATATCAATAAGATTTATAAAGTCACTAAAGTTATATCTACTTCATAAGTGTTACGTTAAATAAATAATACCAGATGCACCGCTGCACCGAGTGATCCAGGGGAAGAGACGGGTACTTGTTACCATTATGGAGCAGCACGGCTTTGAGGCTCCTGGATGAGCTGTCAATGAAGAGGCGCCACTCATTTAGTTACAGGCGATTCCGATTACCTCGAACAGACTGGTCACATTGTGGCAGAAGCAAAGCCCATCTTGACGGGTGAAGAAGCTGGAAAAAGGTTGGTGACGCTTCCTCTGATCTGCGACTTGCACACTTTCATCCAACAAGTTCCATTGCTTGAACCTAGACGTCAAAAGCTCGGCATTGGACTTGGTGAGACCAAGATCTCTAATCAAGTCGTTGAGGTCTTTTTGGTTGGGGTAGTATGGGTTTCTCTCCTCCGCTCCACCTCTGAAATTGTCATCTGGATCTACAACGTCTTGCTGCTCTCTTCTAAAGACGGCTGCTCTCTCTCTCCGGAGGAGTGGGTACGAGGAGCTCATGGTAGTGTGGCACCGGGGCGATGGATGAAGGAAGGTCCAGATACGTGATAGCAGGTGCATTCTTGCCAGTCCGACGTTTGGAAGGGTCCACCATGCAGAAGTAGCAGTTGCTTGAGTGGTCAGTGGGTTCCCGCCAAATTCTTGGGATAGCGAACTTCATGGCTCTCTTTTCCCCTCTGTACCATCCTACAAAAATATATTTATTTCACCCATGACTAATGTGTAAGAGATTCTCGCAACATTTTTCATATATGATATATTTTTTCAATAACATTGAAAATTGTAAAACATTTTAAAATTAAAAACTTTTACAATTTTAAAAATTTTAACAAATTTTATAACATAAAATTCCGAGCAACAATTGTCCATCTTACCTTCCAGAGTTTTTTTGCAGTGCTCGCAGGTGAAATGAGGTGCCCAGGGTTTGTCTTGATCCCCGACAGGCATGCCGAAATATGCCTTGTAGGCCTCACACATCTTAGCAGATGCTTCCACTGAGTACTTTTTCGCTCTTGTTTTGATAAATTGACCACAGACATAGCAAAATGCGTCTGCCGGATGGTTGCAGCCTCTTGATGCCATCTCAGAAAAATGCAGATATGTATCCACTTAGGCAGCTGGAACTAAACTGAACTGGTGGGCTTAAGGCCTCTGTATTTATACTACTAGTTATATTACTGGAAAGTTCTAGAAGTTACTCCAAGTTTACTCAGCACTGAATCTATCTGGAATGTTCTAGAAAATAGGTAAATTTCAAAATATCACTGTCCTGGTCACAAAAGCAAAGTTTGTGGGGAATAATAGCCATTTTCTATACTTTTGAGGCATAAGCAATTAGAAATAACACTTACTACCCAGGAACCAAAAAAAAAAAAAATGTGTTACACGGTGTAATCACAATACTCACACTTTGATGCTTTTTGTTTTATTTCCCTTTAAAAACTGCTATTTCAGAAGAAAAAAAAACATTGCCTCAAGCATATTCAAACTGGTAAAAAAAATGAATAAAAATATAAAATCTAAAACACACATTTAAGTATAGTTGGCCTATAGTAATTGAAGAAGACATAACATGTGCAATGTAATTTATTTTTGCTTGTAGTATTTTTTCTATTGGTCTCAAAAAACTGCATCAAGCAAAATATGTTTTGATGACTGTGAAATAGGCATTTCCCGCGGGTCTGTGCACCAAGTTTAATTTTTTTACACTAGTAGACTTTGATTCATGTTTGTTTAATAAATTAAATGTAGACATATTATTATTATTATTTTCCTTTACTCGAAGATTTCAAAACCTAAACTAACCAGAGCCGAGCTAAGATTTACATTATTGGTTGTTGAAGGTGATTATAATAAGATGTAATTTAACCTAAGAGCCAATCATGGTGGACATTTTAGATATTAGGGTGTTAACATCATACAGGCTTGGTGACAAGCTTGTCATTTTCGAACAGTTAGCTGTGATACAGCGATGCTGAGTATGGAGCGCCATTTGTGCCAAAACTAGCCAGCCATTAGTTTGTTCATTTGTTTGTCAATTTGTTTGTCAATTCGTGAATTGATCAATTCATCCATAAATTTGCCAATTCATACATGCTGATAGATGAAATGGTAGCCGTATCAGTCCAGAGGTGATAGACAAAGAGAAGGAGATGTGAAAAGGTATGAAGGTATCTCCTTAGGTATCAAAAAAGGTAAAAGGTATCACATTTCCTTCTCTTTGTCTATCAATTCAGACAGTAATTCATAAACGTATTTGTTAATTCATCTACTCATTCATTAATTAATTTGTCAGTTCTTTAATACGAAAGGCTGTACGGACCTGTAAATTTCCAATCAACCAGACAAACTTCACAACAACCAGACAAACTTCCAACTGTCAATCTCTCACTGTGCCGAAAACACTGCAACCTTTCTAGCCAATGGGAGCACACACTAACATTTTAATCAATGAAAATCCAGCCTCACTTAAAACTGCTTCAGCTAATACTATTTAGAAGGGAATTTCAAAAGATATTCTATTTAACAAGATACTTGACTCGGCTGATTTTCAATGGAGACTTCCGTCTCACAGCACGCAAAGCATTGTGGTATATAGAGAGTTAGGCAAAAAAGTTCTATGGAGAGTCAATGCAAGAGTACGAAATGGTGCTGGTTTTCACCATGTTAAAAAAAATGCTGGTAGTTTGTTTACTGTACTATACTGCTGTGTCTTGATAATATTTTATGTTGTAATGTTATGTATTTCTAAAGTAACTTGTTACCGGACTGTAAGTGATGTTTCTGCGCGTGGAGTGTGAGCAGTGTTTTGGTGCTATGCTCAAAGTCAGGCCCATGTCGGGGTCCCGTCCCTGTACGGCCTGTAACGCTGTCATCCAGCAGGAGGATAAACATACCCTCTGGGTGCTGTGCTTGGGGTTCCTGATGCCACCGCTGCCCTTGAAAGGGACGTGGCGTGTAGTGTCTGTGCGGCCCTTCACCCTCAGCTGAAAGAGGCTCACTTGCAGAGAGCCTGCAGCCCCAATTACCATACCCTCCCTCTCCTATGGGAGTGCAGGGTGGTTGGGGAGGGTCACCTCAGCTGGAGCAGGAGGATACGCTTTCAGTAGTGGCCTCGGAAGATGGAGCTTCTTTCTCCTTTGATATGCAAGTGGGTGAGACCCTTGCTGAGGAAGAGCCCGGCTCCTTGAGTGTCTCAGAGACCAGTTCCACCCCGTTGTCCAGCTCGGTATCGGCTAAAATGGGACATGCTGCAGCCTTTCTGCAGGTCCCCTGGACGCCAGTGGCAGAACCACGCTGGTCCGTTTTTCAGACACAGGTGCTGGCTCCTCTACCTCAGAGTTTATAAGAACATAAGAACATAAGAAAGTTTACAAACGAGAGGAGGCCATTCGGCCCATCTTGCTCGTTTGGTTGTTAGCAGCTTATTGATCCCAAAATCTCATCAAGCAGCTTCTTGAAGGATCCCAGGGTGTCAGCTTCAACAACATTACTGGGGAGTTCCAGACCCTCACAATTCTCTGTGTAAAAAAGTGCCTCCTATTTTCTGTTCTGAATGCCCCTTTGTCTAATCTTCATTTGTGACCCCTGGTCCTTGTTTCTTTTTTCAGGCTGAAAAAGTCCCTTGGGTCGACACTGTCAATACCTTTTAGAATTTTGAATGCTTGAATTAGGTCGCCACGTAGTCTTCTTTGTTCAAGACTGAACAGATTCAATTCTTTTAGCCTGTCTGCATATGACATGCCTTTTAGTTATGGAGGAAGTACGCTCCTCCTGGGATCACCCAGCTTCAGGTCCTAGTTTACTGAAACAGGCTGCACCGCTCGCCTCCTTGGAAGGCGCGGATAAGCTCGGCCTGGCGGGGTTTCCCCCGGTAGACTCCACCATCGCAGCCCTGGTTAAGGCCCCGCCGGTGGGTGGTCTGGCTAGAGACCTGGCCTGCCTGAACCCTCAATGTAAGGTGACAGAGACGCATCTGAAGCGACCTTACGCAGCAGAAGCGCAGGTGTTGGAAAACATGGAGCAAGAACTGATTAGCAGTTTGCTACGAATGTGGACTGGCAGAGCTATACTGGTGTTCTTTTCTGAAAAGAGACTAATACTGCAGACAGCAGACTGTTTGGTTCAAATTGCATGTACTGCTAACAATTGATACAGCCCTTGCGTTTACAAGCTTCTTGCCCAGCACTTACTGCAAGCTAACAAGATAACAATGCTGTGGACCAGAATGGGACCAGGCTCTAAGACTTTTGGAATGCAAAGCATAAAAGGGCTAAAAGGCTCAGGGACTGGCGTTGGACCCAGAGGTTCTCGGGGAGAATAAGAGATAATGCCACTGGACTCAAAGGGTTTCAAGAAATACAGAGAAATATGAACAAGGAAGATGACAAAAACTAGATGTATGGACCTTTTGGGGTGCCAGGGGTTTGAAGAATGCACTGAGTTCACAGGTCGTCACACTAGACTACACATACACATACACACTAAATTAAATACATATAGTATATGGTAACAGAATAATGTGTTGTACTTTTGCTATTGGTTAAATGTCAGAGAAAGAGGAGGCGAACCATCTATACAGAAGGGTATTTAATGTCATGCAAAAATTGTAAGAGTAATCTGTTTGTCCTGTACCTGGGACCAGACTCCCTGCATATTTCAATAAACCTAACAACTGATTGAAGAAAAGGACTCTGTGTATTTTCTTGAATCTACTTACTCACCATCCTTTTTTTTAAGTTACATCAGCAGGCAACTCGGTTAACCAATACGGCAAGTGTGTTTACCGCATATTTGGACGGTGAACAGCATGAGGCCCAGCTCCCTGAGTCAGTGGCCTCCGAGTTACATCTTCTGTTCAGTACGCTGCTACAGGTCTCCGGTCTCCTATTGCGAGCCCTTGGCTGGAGCCTAGCCAGCTTGGTGGTGGCTCGTAGACAGCTGTGGCTGACACAAGCCAGGGTCCCTGAACCGGATAAGGCCGTGCTACCTGACGCGCCCAGGGCACATTTTCAGGCTAGCTGTGGAGGAGATACTAAAAAGGTCTCACTGGGAATGCAAAGCATCCGGTCAGGTGGCTTGCCGCTGGCGAGCTCCCCACCCTCACTAGAACAGTCCCAGTCCCCACAACTCCACTGGGTGACCTAAGGCATCGCCTTCAGGGCATGTCAGCAGGTAACCGAACCCAACCGGCAGGCAGAGGGAACACAGGTCATGGTCAGTCCACAAAACCGCATCACAGGAGGCATTTGAATGGCCAGGACCCTAAACACTCACTCCAAACTGCCCAGCCCCAGCCCCAGCCTCAGCAGCCCAGCCAGGGCCCCTAAAGGCTGGCGACGTCAGACCCCATTTTCGGCCCAACAGCTGCAGTACTGGCGCACTTGCACCTCAGACTCCTGGGTGCTCGCCACAGTGAAAAAGGGCTATGCGCAACAGTTCCGCTTGAGACCTCCTCCCTTTTGAGGTGTCACAAATACTTTAGTGACAGACCCTCTACAAGCCTCAGTACTTCAGAAAGAAGTGGCTGCCTTGCTGTGCAAGCGAGCCATTTGTCTCATAGACCCCATCTCCCACGGAGAGGGGTACTACTCGAGGTACTTTCTGGTACCCAAGAAAGATGCCAGCTTTTGCCTCATCTTAGACTTGAGGTTCCTGAACGGGTTCTTAAAAGAAAAGAGGTTCCAAACGCTGATGCACCGTCAGATCCTCCAGTCTGTCCGACCAGGCGACTGGTTCATCACCGTGGACTTGTGGGACGCATATTTTCATGTTCCCATTCATCCAGAGCACAGAAAGTACCTACACTTTTCCTTTCTAGGAAGCCTCTACAAGTTTGTTTTGCTGCCATTTAGCCTCTCCCTGGCTCCCTGGACGCTATCCTGGCTCCTCTGTGGTAGCAGGGTATCAGAGTAATAAACTATATTGACGACTGGTTGATCAGTTCCCAGTCATGAGAGGGAGCACTGGCCCACATGGCGGTTGTGACAGAGCATCTGGTCAAGCTGGGCCTCACCATAAACGATGCAAAGAGTTGGCTTACACCAGAGCAGTGCACCACGTATCTGGGGCTCCCGTTGGACTCCACTACGATGCGCGCATACCTGTGGACGACAGAGTTGAAGCTATCCAGGGTTGCCTTTCCCTGTTTCAACAGGGGTCGCAGGTCACCCTCAGATTGTACTAGAAACTACTTGGTCTGATTGCCACAGCCATCTCAGCTGGGTTTACTTTGCTTCAAGCGTGGCTCAATGCTTTTCACCTCAATGCCAAACGTATCAGACACCGTTGGCTGACTGTGTCTTACGTGTGCTCAGTAGCCCTACGCTGGTGGAGGGTTACCTCTCACCTGTGCAAAGGTGTGCAAATGGGAGTAGTACTAAACCGCCAAGTGGTGACGACAGACGCGTCCAACTTTGGTTGGAGAGCGGTCTAGGAAGGCAGAGGAGTACGCTGATCCTGGTTGGACCGCTGGACATCCCTGCACATAAACATGCTGGAGTTGCAAGCGGTGTCTCTTGCTCTCCACCACTTTCTCCCAGTGCTGTGCAGCACACACATGCTGATCCTGACTGACAGCACAACAGTGGTGCGAATGTCAACCACTAGGGTGGCCTACGGTCCCTGGGGTTGCACTGCATAGCTTTCAAGCTACTGATATGTGCTCAGATGAATCTGCTGTCCCTACGGGCAACGAACATTCTGGGCGCAGTGAATTGGGCCGCGGACATCCTCTCCAGGAGCAGCCTGCATCCGTCGGAGTGGTGACTCCACCCTCAGCTGGTGCAGCGCATTTGGGAACGGTTTGGGAAGGCGCAGGTCGATTTCTTTGCTTCGGCAGAGATGACGCATTGCCCCGTGGTACTCTCTCCACCACTTAGGCAGTCCACTTGTCGTAGATGCCCTAGCACAAGAATGGCCCAAAGCGATTTTATACACTTTCCCGCCCATACCGCTGCTCCAGGGCTTTCTAGAAAAAGTCTGGTTGGAGAGGGCGTGAGTCTCCTAATAGCTCCCAAGTGGCCCAGGAGAATATGATTTTCGATGACGTGCCAGCTGTTGCACAACCAGCCCTGGAAATTCCACTTTGTTTGGATCGTCTCAGTCAGACGAAAGGCTCTCTTCCAGCTATGGGTCTGGCCCCTGAAAGTGACTGTTGGCTAGCACTAGGGCTATCAAACGCGGTTGTGGAAACGATGCAGAGCGCTAGGGCAGACTCCACTAGGTCATTGGATACCTGCAAGTGGAAGTATTTTCAAACTTGGCTGGGAACACTGACCCTATTACTTGCCCTATGCCAGTCATTTTGCAGTTTCTGCAAGAACTTCTCATTGCTGGAAGATCACCTTGCACCTTGAGATGTGTTTAGCGGCTATATCTGCTTGCCATGTCCCCGTAGATTCTATGTCTCCGGGTGCGCATTTTTTGGCTACCCGTTTCCTTAAAGGCGCACAGTGATTACGCCCTCCTAGCTGCGCGCCAACCCCACTTTCCTCCCCAAGGTGATTACAGCCTTCCACATCAACCAGTCGGTGGAACTGGAGTCTTTTCATCGCCCTCCATTTGCTTCTATAGAGGATGAGAGATTAAATTTCCTCTGCCCAGTGACGGGCATCGAGATGCTACGTGCACAGGTCAAGAGCTCTACGTCAATCTGACCAGCTCTTTGTCTGTCAGGGGTCACGGACCCTAGGACAGGCCCTCGCTAAGCAGCGTCTGCCACACTGGATTGTGAACACGGTCTCGACTGCGTATGATGGTGCTGGCTTGCCCCCTCCGGGTAGGGTAGCTGCACACTCCACTAGAGGGTTGGCTACATCTTGGGCCCTTTTTCAAGGGCGCCTCGATGTTTGATATTTGTACTGCAGCTAGCTGGGCTACAGCGCATACTTTCTCCAGTTTCTACTGTAGACACAAGGGTCCTTGAGAGTAAGTTCACACTGCTAAACCCTGGGTTAGACAGTGTTGTGCATCCCTCAGTTGCTGCCATTCCTTCTCCCTCATGACGGCTTTGGTATAGGTTATCCCTTCTTATCTGGTGGTGGTTGTTTTCGAATTGAAAGGTTCCCTGAAAGACAACCACCACCCGCTTCGGTCGCTTCGGTTGCCCTCACGGAAAAAGAGGGGGATCTTCCCATGAGTGACGGTTTATTCCCTCAGTAGGCAGGACCGAGTGTGTCATCCCGGGAAGGGGCCTTTCGGCAGCTCTGGTATAGAAAGCTCAGCAATACCTACCCGAAGGGCAGGAGTATCCCATACTTATCTGGTGGTGGTCGTCTTCTCTTTCAGGGAACCAGGGTTACGGTAAGTAACATAACAATTTGAGTGAGACGTAGGTCTAGTTATTGTATGTAATCAGGAGTACAGTTAGTTATTAATTCTACTAAAAATGTAAATGATGTACAGATTCTGACCAATGGAATTATGCACGAAATATATGTATTTGCCGTTGCTAGACAAAATGATAGACCCTGAAATATGTGTTTTGTGATATTTCAAATCACAACTTCATCCTTAATAAAAAAAAAACTTAATTTTAAACAATGAATTGTCCAGAACGTAAGGAAATTAATTGAAAATAGAAATAAAATGCGTACAATTAAGCAGGAAGCTTAGATAAACTGCCTTTCGCTGAACCACGGCAGGAAAACAATTTGCAACGTGCAGGTACATCCTTAGAAAGTGCAAGCACTAGCAATGCTGAACATGAATCTGAATTAGGTAATTTATAATACGCTAGTACAGTAGTTGGTAGAAGAGGTAAACAGTTAAAAACTATAGATAATGGGGAGTGCTTTACTTTGAGTGTCATAAATATTTCATTAATATGCAATTGACCATTAAAGTTTATTTACATGTTCACGGGGCGTGAGCTGGGGGGTAGGGATAGGGCAGAAGAAGCAGAAGGGAGTGGTAAGTAGGACAGAGTGCCGGCTAGTAAGGACCTGACCTAGGATAGAAGAGCAAGCGAGGCCCACTTTAGTAGCAGACCAGCGAAGCTGGACATGGAAGCTAGGAATAGAAGGTGGTCACTGACTGAGGGCGGTGATGCCGACACAAACCAGGGGCAGAGGACCCAGCAACCGAAACCGGACAGAAGGATGGTCACAGACTGAGGGCGGCGATGCTGACACGAGCCCAGGGGCGAAGGACCCAGAAACCGAAGACAGGATACAGAAAGTGGTCACTGACTGAAGGCAGCGATGTCGACACAACCAAGGGCCGAAGGACCTAGCAACTGAAAACACATATGAGGGTTATGACTCGGGGAGCTGCCCCTCAGAGGAAGACGGTCCCGGAAGACCGGGACACGAAAGGAGATAGAGAGGGAGAGGTACCCAGCGTCTGAGACTTCTGTAAAGGGGCGCTCATTACACCACCAATTGGCCGAGACTTCACGCTGCCTGGGACCTGAGATAAGAACAAGGCATAGAGGTTAGTATGGGACTCGAGCATGAGTAGCCACGTCCCGAACTGAGACAGAGTATAGAACAGAGCCTTGAGTGAGGCAAGATAAGTGCAGGAGCTGCAAAAGAACAGAGTGTGGCCGGGGGTCCGCTCTGACTCACATGGTGAGAATCCCCCTGAAGGTCAAGGGAGGCTGAAGCCTGCCCTGAGGTCGGGGAAGCGAGATCACTTGCCCCCCAAAAGGATGGACCCCCAGCTCCTCACCAAATCTTCCACACCGTGAGACAAACAAAAGACAGCACATGCCAGCGCATAACAAACAAGACTAGAAGGACAAACGGGACAAACAGGAGGATGGTTAGTAATTTAGTAGGATGTGACTATGTGTATACCTGCTGCTCAGTGGAGAGGAAAAAAACCCTTGAGGCTGATTAGGGGAAAACCTCTAGTGGCCCCGGCAGACAGGTAGCCCCCACTCCAGGCATGCTAGCATTTTTAGAAGGAGCAGCAACTATATCAGGGAAGGATGAATGAATATAGGAATCCACTGCAGAGGAGGACCAGCTCCCCCACATTCGTGATCAGGCTGGGGGAGGGAGAGTCGAGGAGGGAGGCCTGCTCTGGAGGAGAGGGTGGAGAGGAGGGAGGTCTGCTCGGAGGCGAGGGTGGAGTCGAGCAATGAGGCCTGCTTGGAGGCGAGGGTGGAGAAAAAGGAGCCATGCAAGGAGGCGAGGAGGGAGGAGAGGGTGGAGAGGAGGGAGGCCTACTCAGAGGCGAGGGTGGAGAGGAAAAAGTCTGCTCGAAGTCGAGGAGTGAGGCCTGCTCAGAGGCGAGGGCGGAGAGGAGAGAGCCATGCAAGGAGGAGAGGAGGGAGGCCTGCTCTGGGGGAGAGGGTGGAGAGGAGGGAGACCTGCTCGGAGGCGAGGGTGGAGAGGAAAAGGTCTGCGAGAAGGCGAGGAGGGAGGTCTGCTCAGAGGCGAGTGTGGAGAGGAGGGAGGTCTGCTCAGAGGCGAGGCTGGAGGAGATGAGGGAGGCCTGCTCTGGAGGAGAGGGAGGGGTCGAGACGGGAGGCTTGCTCGGAGGTGAGGGTGGAGTCGAGGAGGGACGCCTACTCACGAGGCGAGGGTGGAGAGGAAGGAGGCCTGCTCAGAGGCAAGGGTGGAGGAATGGAGGGAGGTCTGCTTGAAGGCGAGACAAGTGATGATAGGAGTGAGAGGAAATCAATGAACACATGGTCTGAGGAGGGGTTGCGGGGTGGTTCCTGCTGGGGAGATACCTTGAACAGGGGGATAGGGGACTTGATACTTAACAGGTGAGTGGACTGACCACTCTGAACTGATCCGTCTTGAGGGATGCAGCCAAGTGATGGAGAAAGCATGGAAGGTGGCCGAGAGGCAGCTGATCTACATGGGTAAATCATTGTAGGGGGAGAAGCGGCTTTTCTGAAGAGTGGAAATTAGCAAATGGAGAATATATGTTGATATAGACAGACAGGAAGGTGAGGCAGGGGGAAAGCTCTTAAGAATCCCACAGAGGGTCAGACAAAATGCTGATATGGAGAGACTGGAGGGAGTTGGAGAGAATCCCTAGCATGGACCATGAGAGCCAGGTTTTGATTGAAGGGCTATGCTTATTCAAATCTGGGTACAGAGGACTGAAGACACCTTAGAATAGGAGCTCTTGAACAAGATGGAGAGCTGCAGTCATGTAATGCTGAGCAGATTGAAGGAGGTTACTGAGAGTAGGATTCAGTCAAAAGCATCTGGAGAAGCTGAGGATTCTGGATGGGGGTTGTGAAAGCAAATGGAATCAACTGACTGAACGTGGATACCGAAAGTAGAGGCAGAAGGAGAGCTGGAACTGAGGGCTGAGGTGGCAGCTGGACTGAACGAACATGAATCGGCTACTGGGGAAGCACGGCGCCTTTGTGTCCCATACTCTAGAAATGAGGGCAGAGATGAGATACCGCCTTTCTATGTGTTAGTTAATACAGGATCAATCAGTGGTTTGCTACTATCATGTCTGCTTGAAATGGAAAAGGTAAACTCACATTCAGAGATTTGGGTTTCGCAACGCCAGTTATTCTCTTAATAGTGGAAATCCTTAGCTCATAATCAAGACAGATTTCCAGTCTCGTAACACGTCTCAAACCAAGTATTAATGCTGTAACATTTGGGAGGATGAGCAGAGATATGAATGGAATTGCTGAGGAAGTGCCCTGTGTTTTGATTAGATGGGGATTAGCGTTAGCCTTGATTGTGGGAATGCTACCACGATCTGCGTATTGGAGGAAGGGTGGAGCATTGTAGGCTCTGGAGAAGTGCAGCTGCAGATTTAAACAGTAAACTAGAGCGACTTTTGCAGCTGCGGTAGTGAGTTGATCTGAGGAGGGAGTGGAGATCTGCTGTAGTGAGGAGCGATTAACAGTAGAGGGCGGGATCTGCTGAACAGAGCAGAGGTCTGAGGAAGAAAACAATGGAGTGCAGTCAGTAGTGTGCAGAGTGTGCTGAAGCAGAGATCTGCAATAGAGAATGGAGGACTACGATCGGTACAGTGCGGTGGTCTGCTGCAGAGAGTAGGGATCTGCTGAATGCAGTAGAGATTGGTCTTTCAGTGTTAAGGCAGATTTAGATGGATCCAGAGATGGGGCTGCTTTTGGACAGAGATGAAGATTGCAGAGATCTGAGACCGCTGCAGAACCAGAGAGGATGAAGAATGTGTTGCTCCGAGGCATCTGCAAAACCTACTGATTGGTTGGGAGCAGTTAATTGTCTATTGGGGATAGGAGGACATTGACTGGAACGCTGATAAATCGTAGGACATGGTTCCATGACTGACTAGCGGCTCACTTTGATGAAGCTGGTCGGATTGGAGGAGCAGCGCTAGATGAGGAAACACAAATCTGAGAACAGGAATAAGTCACAGGAATGGATGCGTGATGCAGGGAAGCAGGACGTTACTATGATGGTAGATACTGAGCATATCAAAAACAGCTGAGTAAGGTTGCTTCATGACCAGGTCCTTGAGGGGAAGAGTTGAAATTGGAGAACGTCAGTTGCTACAAAAGTTTGAGGAGGAAGGGGACTCCTGTGAATCCCTCGGAGTGACAACAAACTGCAGGAATGTATAGAAAAGCTGGAGCTTGCGAGCTTCACTGTGATAGCAAACCAGCTAGAGACTGTATAAAATGTGTGGTGTTATACGCCATCTAGTGGTTATGATTAGAATTAACCATTGGTTTGAGTGAAGCCAGGTAGAAGATATTTGGTTATTGTGATTAAAATCCTTGTCGGTGTAGAACAACAATTGCATATTCTTTTAGATTTGAATATCTTCGTTACATGTTTTAGGACAGTTAGTCATGTATATAAACACATTAACACAGTATTTAGATGTCACAATTCGGCAAACTGAACGAGCCCTCACAGATTGTGAAAGCGCAGCTGCAGCAAGCCAGAAGATTGCAGTATTGAGACATGGAGCTCACAGTACCGGATGAAGCTGCCTGGTCACCATGGCGACTTACCACTCCCCGCCATCGCTCAATGAAGGCATTGTCGTTGTACCCCTGGACTGAGAGGCGCCAGTGGAAAAGTTGCAGAACAGCAGTGTTGTTGGAGCATGTTGTGACCGGTCGAAAGCACAAGCCGCCACATGTTGAAATGGAGTATAAAATTGACTGAATAGGTCTTTAAAACATTGAACGTAGCTAATAGAAATCTAGGGTAGGATCTTCTGAAGGAACGATAATTTGTGCTGGCTCTGGGAGCTGAGGAGGGGCGCTTGATTGCAAGCGAGAGTAAAGGAATGTTCAGCTGACAGATCTTTGTGGTGGATTAAAAAGAGGAATTATGGCAAGGCAAACGCTGACGACGGGAATGTCGATGTCTTGTTGAAGGAGCTTTAGAGGTTTTAGTGGAGGGCCAGTCTGTCTAATAAAGACACGGACAAGTTGAGAAATGAAGCTGCGGTTTGGATGGTGCTGTTGCTGGGCTGGAGGCTGGAAAGAGCAGGAAAGACTAAAGCTGGAGCTTCTGCAGCCGAATGGAGAAGCTGAATGATGAGAAGCAGCACCGGAGCAGGTAGGAAAACATTTCATAATATCTTGGTAGCGCTGCACAGAGAATTGACCTCCAGTGAAAAGCAACGAAGTGTAGATTAGCAGTGAAGCACGAGGCGTCTGAACGTTTGCTACAAAAACGAAACGCTAGACAGCTAAGGTGCAAGTGATCAGGGCTTAAATAGAAAATAGGTACTAATTGACAGGAAACTGGAAGCCCCCTGCTGCACGCCCCCTGAACTATGCACACGTGTAAGTGTGTGTGTGTGCGTGTGTGCTGTGTGCGTGTTTCTCATCTTAATTTGACTGCAAACTCGAGCGTCAAAGGACACGTACAATTTATTTCAGTAAATCTGAGTGTTTCAAAATTTGTTTTGAAATCGCTGGTACCAGTACATGTATAATTTTAACTTTGTGAATTTAAAATTGTTTGGTAACAACTAAATTTTTTTCAATTTTTATATATATAATATTATCTATATATATATATATATATATATCTATATATATAATATACTTATCCATCACCTTTTTCAGTGAAAATGCACCTTTTATAGGAATCATGTTCTTTACAAATTCTCAACAAGTAAAACATTGTTATAGTGTCTTTTGACCCCTGAACAAATACTATAACACATACTGCAAAACTGGAACAGTTATAATTGCTTAACAGACAACAGACAACAACTATAATATGTTATGTTTTGATATATTAGAATAAAAACCTGTGCATATAAAAATTACCCTATCCATTTTATTGCACGGATAGTGTAGGTGCTACGCCTTCCAAACAATCCTGACAGAGGGTGAGATACGTTTTTAGGGGCAGGCTGAAAGAAAAAAAAGAAAAACAAACTTTCAATTTAAAAACACAACCAAGCTTGGAGTGAACTTTTTCTGTGATAAGTTTAAATATTTTATTTTATTTTTTTATTTATTTTATTTTTTTAGATATGTTTTTGTGATAACTATTTATTACTGTTAGATTCAAATCCATGATGTATTCTTATATAATGTAATAGTGTTCTATATATTGTGACATCATTTTTACTTCTATCTTTAATCTAATTAATTCTAATTAACATTATTTAATATAAACTTATATTTATATTATCATGAAATGCTGCCTCTGAGAATCAGCCCTGTATTGCCCTACCCAGCCCACCATCATGCACAACTTTTGAATGAATTTTGTTTATTTATTTATTTAAATGTTATATATTTATTGGAGTTAATTTGTTCATTCCTTTATGTTGAGTCCCGTTGGCATAATTGTGTTCAGTATATTTATCCATCTACTTTCTTTTATTCTTCTATATTGCATTGTATAATTTTAGCTGTTGCAATACTACAAACTTTACATTATTATGTCATGTCCTTGACTGGTCGGTCAGTCTGTCTGTCTATCTATCTAGCTATCTATCTATCAGATCAATCTTTAATACTCAATCACATGATTTACAGTTCTAAAAATAAATGTATTAAAATAAATCTGAATAAAATGTTGTATGAGGGAAAAAAAATCTAGAGCCTACTAAAAACCACAAATCTTACTAAAGGTATTATCTTGTGATGGGTAGACGGCGGGCGCAGCATGCTATGCTATGCTACAGTACAGTACATAAAGTTAGTCCAATAAAAGGTATCACTTCTCCTCTCATGATTGGAAAGACAGTGAAATCTGAAAGATTAATGCAAAACGGATAGTGCCTCATCATTTGTGATACTATCAAATGAAACATTTAAATCGGAATAAATATCCTTTGGCATTCACATTTTTTAGAAATACTTTTGACATAAATGGTAGTTATCTGTCTTTCTCCAGCTGTGTTTTTGTTGTAATTTCTGTTATGCATCGTGACCTATAATCATTTAACATTGTACTGCTGCAAGCTGGCCTATATCAGAAGAATGTAGTCCCAGTGGTGACGATGCTTGTGTCCCGACAGCTAAAACTGTGTAGGGACTAGATATACTGGGATGTCAAACTTTATGCTTTCAAAAAAATACACGTGAACTAAATGACGCTCATCTAAACTATGGATTCATGTTCTAAACATACACCAAGGAATTGTATTCTAGTATTAACCTGATCAAGGTTGTTCGACACTGCCTGTAGGTTTAATCAAACTGAAATAGCAACAAGGAATTAAAATAGTCGTGTGAAACTGAGAATTATTTCATACAAATAAATAGGCCTATGTTTGTTTTTTTTTGTTTTTTTTACCAGGCATATTTTAATTTTTCTTCTTCTTCTTCTTCTTCTTCTTCTTCTTCTTCTTCTTCTTCTTCTTCTTCTTCTTCTTCTTCTTCTTCTTCACACATAAGTGTAGTAAACACCATTGTGTGGTAGCTGTGCTATAGTCACTATACTTGAAATATAGTTACAACGTTGAGCGATCTTACAGCGCAAATGTGGGGTTACACTACTGGAAAGAAAACGTAATACAGTTAGTCAGCTTTTCTACCAGAAGTCTTTGTCGTTTCTTTTGTGTTGTTATTCACATATAACTGGAAATGTATACTGGCCCACAAGAATAAAACTGGTTGGCTTACTTATATCCATCGCCGTCCCATTCCGTGTTTATTCTTGAGTGTAGGTCAACACTAAAAATGGTTTGATCTGCTCAGACTATAATTACGCAAAAAAACTAAATAAACAAACACCTTTGTATCATTGTAGCCTCTTGTTTATCAATTTTGCTACGTACAGTAGGTTATTGCTACTACCAGTATATGCTATGAATGAGTGTAAAGGAATTGACTTCAGAATGGTGACATTCTGTGATGTCATTATGTTAATTACATATTATGTTTTCTAAACTATTGTTATAACGTACAACCCGGGCTCAACTGAATTGTCAGTTTGTCAATGGCTGGTTCATTCACTGTATATATGGAAGGGAACCGGAGAGGTGGAGCCTATGGTGCTGTCACGTCCCCTCCGGACTCACCTGCCTCTTAACAGGGGAACACTTCTACCCCGTTAATAAAACTGCGCAAGGAGGACGAGTATCTGTGGGTGTGTGTGCGTGTCTTTATTAGCTACCTTGTAGCCTGGTCTATGGTATATTACTCTACGCGTATTCTTTAGTTTGTATTGCATTTTGAATGAGTGCTGTTCTTGAATGTCATTTTGTCTATATTTTCTATTCTTTTTGCGCTTTTCTTGTAGTAGCCGACACAGCTCCTTCTTTTCCGGGTCTAATTAAAATCGGAACTGTGCTTCGGATAGAGCGGGCATGGTTATGCGTTCCGGATCCACAGGCGTTTGTGACTCACTCCATCTGTTGTGTAGTTGGCTTCCTGTCTGTCGTGCTGTGGACAGTTTCAGCAGACACCGCAAGGATTAGAGAATTATTAAGATTCTTCGGTATTCACACTCTCTGCCTTTTTTGTGTGGTAACATTTTGTAAAAACTGTGATTTTTCCAATGCATCTGAATATATAAGAACATAAGAACATAAGAAAGTTTACAAACGAGAGGAGGCCATTCGGCCCATCTTGCTCGTTTGGTTGTTACTAGCTTATTGATCCCAAAATCTCATCAAGCAGCTTCTTGAAGGATCCCAGGGTGTCAGCTTCAACAACATTACTGGGGAGTTGATTCCAGACCCTCACAATTCTCTGTGTAAAAAAGTGTCTCCTATTTTCTGTTCTGAATGCCCCTTTTTCTAAACTCCATTTGTGACCCCTGGTCCTTGTTTCTTTTTTCAGGCTGAAAAAGTCCCTTGGGTCGACACTGTCAATACCTTTTAGAATTTTGAATGCTTGAATTAGGTCGCCACGTAGTCTTCTTTGTTCAAGACTGAACAGATTCAATTCTTTTAGCCTGTCTGCATATGACATGCCTTTTAAGCCCGGAATAATTCTGGTCGCTCTTCTTTGCACTCTTTCTAGAGCAGCAATATCTTTTTTATAGCGAGGTGACCAGAACTGCACACAATATTCAAGATGAGGTCTTACAAGTGCATTGTACAGTTTTAACATTACTTCCCTTGATTTAAATTCAACACTTTTCACAATGTATCCGAGTATCTTGTTAGCCTTTTTTATAGCTTCCCCACATTGCCTAGATGAAGACATTTCTGAGTCAACAAAAACTCCTAGGTCTTTTTCATAGATTCCTTCTCCAATTTCAATATCTCCCATATGATATTTATAATGTACATTTTTATTTCCTGCGTGCAGTACCTTACACTTTTCTCTATTAAATGTCATTTGCCATGTATCTGCCCAGTTCTGAATCTTGTCTAGATCATTTTGAATGACCTTTGCTGCTGCAACAGTGTTTGCCACTCCTCCTACTTTTGTGTCATCTGCAAATTTAACAAGTTTGCTTACTATACCAGAATCTAAATCATTAATGTAGATTAGGAATAGCAGAGGACCTAATACTGATCCCTGTGGTACACCGCTGGTTACCACACTCCATTCTGAGGTTTTTCCTCTAATCAGTACTTTCTGTTTTCTACATGTTAACCACTCCCTAATCCATGTACATGCGTTTCCTTGAATCCCAACTGCGTTCAGTTTGAGAATTAATCTTTTGTGCGGGACTTTGTCAAAAGCTTTCTGGAAATCTAAATAAACCATGTCATATGCTTTGCAATTATCCATTATCGATGTTGCATCCTCAAAAAAATCAAGCAAGTTAGTTAGTTTTATTTTCTTTGTCCAGGTTTAACACCTGGGCTTCAAGACTGTTTCTTATGTATAGCGCTACCCCTCCTCCTCGTCTGTCCTGCCTGTCTTTCCTATACAGTGTATACCCACAAATATTATATTCGTCCCCATCACTCTCAGATAACCACGTTTCTGTAACACCTATCACATCATAGTTACCTGTTAGTGCAGTAGCTTCAAGTTCTAGAATTTTGTTTCTGATACTTCTAGCATTTAAATAAATACATTTAATGGTTGTCTTACCTGAGTTGTTGTTCTTGTTTTGATGCGGTCTCCCTTCTGTTTTTTTGTTGATTTCTCCCCCCTTCCTTTCTAGTTTAAATGCTTCCGAACCTGCTTGAGGATCTTTTCTCCAAGTAGACTAGTTCCCTTGTTATTTAAATGCAGTCCATCCCGTCTATACAGATAGTCCTCGTTGTAGAAAGTGGTCCAATGATCAAGATAGGTGAAGCCTTCCCGTGTGCACCACGTCTTCAACCATTCGTTTTGATTAATTATTTCCAGCTGTCCATATAAGTTATTTTCGTTTTACTTAACTTAAAACTCCTGTGGCTAGCCTCTGTTAAACGCGTAGAATGACGTCCTGTAATGAGTTTGTGTGTTTAAAAGCTTAGTTTCTTGGTTGCATTAAACACGATTCATTAATGTTTTGCGCCATTCCTTTTCTTTGAGACGAGCAAAGCTGTGAAACACATACCAAACAACTCAGGCACACTTCTGTCCTCATAAATCACAATAACAAATACATACAATAACTTTGCTACTCAAAAATCACAATAAATCGCAACAAATAAATACATACAATAACTTTGCTACTCATTTTGTAACGGTAACATTTGCAACTTTTACAAAGATGGTGCAAATTTGACCAAACTAGATTATTTTATGTTCAATTTAATGAACTTCTACAGCAGAAACGCAATTAGCCTATATTTCACACACGCAGGTGAAAATGTCTGTCGTTGTCTTTAGTGTTTCATAAAACAACAATAGGATTAGATGCTGGGGGAGATCAATGAAACAACACGAATAAAATGCAATTTCTCAAGAACAATACCCTACTTTTATTTCACTGTACGTTTGTCATAGAACCATATTTAATCATTTTAATGTATATTTACTTTAATAAAAGTACTTTTATCAATTATTTTATCAATCAAGTGTGGTATTCTGTTATGTTGTTGTTTTCCAGCAGTAGCACGTATAGTATTTATTTTAAATAATAATATAATAATAATAATAATAATAATAATAATAATAATAAGTCTTTATGAAAATAATGTATAATTGTAGCAAGATACTATTGTCATGCCCTTTATAAAAATCAACATAAACTGTGAATTAGATGCAGTTTAAGAATCTGTTCAGTTGCCATATCGACTTCTTGAAGTGAGAAAGTTCCATACTATCCTTTGAAAAGTAGTGTGCAATGCTGATGTACACTGTTAACCAAATGTGTAAGAATTAAACAAATATTTAGACACACTTTAGTATTAATTTACTCCACACTGTATTTTCAAATGTATTTTGTTTTTGTTTTTTCTGCATATACAGTATATTCTTGAACAATTCAAACGAACATGTGTTTAAAATATGTTGGTTAAAACCTAAACATGGTTTTACAGGGTAAAGCTTTGGTTTAGAAGGTTAATATCGCTTAACATTTGCAGGTGATGAATGTTGCTTCTCTACAGATAAAAAAAAGTCTTAGTTTTGACTTGAACGGGACCATTAAGATCCTTTCTGAGTGTTTGGATTTGACAGCAGTGGAAGTTGCAGTAAAACACATTTTCAGAGGGAAGTGTGTAATAAACCACATTTAATATTGGAGAGAAAGCTTGTTATTGTTACCAGCAGAGTAACTTTCCTATTATCATCATATCGGATCTCTAGCTGATGCCTGCAAATCTACCAAATAATCTTATCAGCTAATCAAGCTAGTTTTTTGGGGGAATTTTTTAACTAAACGAAACACCTCGGTTATTTAATCTCCCTTCATTGTTAAGTGTGTATTTGCTGCTAAATGATATAATTAATTCATCATGGATATATAACATGTGATAGTGGCACCAGGTGAGTCTTCTCTAAATGTAATGGTAAATCTAATTAAAATAAAGGCAATTGATTGATCTATGGGGAAATTCTATTTATGAAAAATAAAAATCAATACGTTCATTTAAAAAACAAAAACATATTTTATTATTAGCTAAAGTTTTGCAGCTCTAACCAAATGTGATCTTAGGCTGTTTGTAACACTGGCACATTCTTATTGCATACTCACATTTTCATTTGTGACACAGAAATACGTTTTATACCCTAAACACCATGACAAAAGTTTTTTTTTTTTTTTTGTTTGTTTTTTTTTTTTTTTGTCAAAATAAAATATTGTAATATATAATAATTAAATGTATTAGCTATAAAATGCAGGTGCTTTAAAATACAACAAGAAAAAACCTAGATTAAGACATTGAAAAAGACGTTCAATGAATCTGAGTTTATTTTATGTGTCTATAATGCAGTTCTATTGCATGTTTAATAATGAATGGTTCTTTAAAATGGCCATGACAGATTTTTTTTTTTCACTTTCTTAAGCCTAAATGTAGATAATTATGTATTTTCTTTATCTTTTTCAGCATTAGGGAAATATATATTTTTAGGAAATATAACATACGTTTACCTTAATTTTAAACATTTTGTACAATTGAGTAATCCATTTTTTTAAAACACCGCCCTTAAGATCACCGTTTTTATTTTGATACTATCAATATTCTAGTCTTCCGGTCGTTAAGGACGTGCCGAAATCAAGGACATTATCAATGCAATGACAGAATGCTTGAAGAGGACGGGGCTCCAGTCCAGTCAATCAGTACCTCTAAGAAATAATATCTTTAGCAGGAGTAGTATAGCGCTATACAGGGCATCACCATGTTAATTTTTAACCAATGTGTATGCAATATTTGGTTATGACAGGTCAACCAATCAGGATCGACCAGAAGTCCCTCCTCACAGATCTTGTCATGTGTTTGTAGTCTTTAAGCAAATCCGGAAGTCCCACCCACATGTCGGGTCATATTTATGTAGTTTTAATACAAATATGGAAATACCCCTCCCCTCCCATCCTCCCTTCCAGTCATGTGTATGTAGTTTTTTAATGCACTTTTGGAAACAGTGTTCCATGTTTGTAGTTTATCGCATTAAAATTGAAAATTAAACTTCTTCTTCTTCTTCTTCTTCTTCTTCTTCTTCTTCTTCTTCTTCTTCTTCTTCTTCTTCTTCTTTTTCACAGCCTTAGTCCCAGACTGTCCTGGGGTCAGCTGCTTTGGTTGCTCTTCTCCATTTGTCTCTGACGAGCACATCTTCCTCACTCACTTCACATACCTCCATATCTTTTCTCACACAATCTATCCATCTCTTTCTAGGCCTGCCTCTTCCCCTGTTACCTTCCACCTCAAATTCCATTACCCTCTTTGTTATTTCCTCAACGTCCCTCCTCATGATATGTCCATACCACCGTAACCTCGCCTCTCGCATCTTCTCAACCACATCCACCACCCTACATCGTCTACGGATTTCTTCATTTCTGATCTTATCCTTCATTGAAATCTGTAGAATCCATCTCAACATCCTAATTTTTAATTTTTTTAATTTTTTAATTTAAAATTGGAAATTAAACAAATTAAACAATTGTTTTGGTTATTTTTTAATTGATTTGTATTTGAAAAGGGGTAAAATGTTATACTGTTTTGTTGTATGCGTTATTATAGAAAACAAAACAGTTAAAAATAAGTTGGAAAAAAACAGGGGTATACAGTTATATTATATACATCTAAAATAAATGGATCTGTATAAATGGTTGAAAACAAAGCGAAATATTATGTTGAAAAATAAAGCAAGTTTGAAAGAGGTGAAATGTTAAAGCAGAGAACAGAGAAGGATGTCTGTTGAAAAAAGCCATCGAAACAAAGGAATACAAAACACGGTTATTTGCACCTGTTGAGGCAATGTTAGAATCCTAAGAACATAAGAAAGTTTACAAACGAGAGGAGGCCATTCGGCCCATCTTGCTCGTTTGCTTGTTAGTAGCTTATTGATCCCAAAATCTCATCAAGCAGCTTCTTGAAGGATCCCAGGGTGTCAGCTTCAACAACATTACGGGGGAGTTGATTCCAGACCCTCATGATTCTCTGTGTAAAAAAGTGCCTCCTATTTTCTGTTCTGAATACCCCTTTGTCTAATCTCCATTTGTGGTCCTTGTTTCTTTTTTCAGGTCGAAAAAGTCCCTTGGGTCGACATTGTCAATACCTTTTAGAATTTTGAATGCTTGAAATAGGTCGCCGCGTAGTCTTCTTTGTTCAAGACTGAACAGATGCAATTCTTTTAGCCTGTCTGCATATGACATGCCTTTTAAACCCGGAATAATTCTGGTCGCTCTTCTTTGCACTCTTTCTAGAGCAGCAATATCTTTTTTATAGCGAGGTGACCAGAACTGAACACAATATTCAAGATGAAGTCTTACTAATGCATTGTTAAATTTTAACATTACTTCCCTTGATTTAAATTCAACACTTTTCACAATGTATCCGAGCATCTTGTTAGCCTTTTTTATAGCTTCCCCACATTGTCTAGATGAACACATTTCTGAGTCAACAAAAACTCCTAGGTCTTTTTCGTCGATTCCTTCTCCAATTTCAGTATCTCCCATATCATATTTATAATGCACATTTTTATTTCCTGCGTGCAGTACCTTACACGTTTCTCTATTAAATGTCATTTGCCATGTGTCTGCCCAGTTCTGAATCTTGTCCAGATCATTTTGAATGACCTTTGCTGCTGCAACAGTGTTTGCCACTCCTCCTATTTTTGTGTCATCTGCAAATTTAACAAGTTTGCTTACTATACCAGAATCTAAATCATTAATGTAGATTAGGAATAGCAGAGGACCTAATACTGATTCCTGTGGTACTCCACTGGTTACCACACTCCATTCTGAGGTTTCTCCTCTAATCAGTACTTTCTGTTTTTGACATGTTAACCACTCCCTAATCCATGTACATGTGTTTGTTTGAATCCCTACTGCGTTCCATTTGAGAATTAATCTTTTATGCGAGACTTTGTCAAAAACTTTTGGAAATCTAAATAAACCATGTCATATGCTTTGCAGTTATCCATTATCGATGTTGCATCCTCAAAAAAATCAAGCAGGTTAGTTAGACACGATCTCCCTTTCCTAATACCATGTTGACTGTCTCCCAGGACCCTGTTACCATATAGGTAATTTTCCATTTTGGATCTTATTATAGTTTCCATAAGTTTGCATATAATAGAAGTCAGGCTTACTGGTCTGTAGTTACCTGGTTCAGTTTTGTTTCCCTTTTTGTGGATCGGTATTACGTTTGCAATTTTCCAGTCTGTCGGTACAACCCCTGTGTCAAGAGACTGCTGCATGATCTTGGTTAGCGGTTTGTAAATTACTTCTTTCATTTCTTTGAGTACTACTGGGAGGATCTCATCTGGCCCAGGGGATTTGTTTATTTTAAGAGCTCCTAGTCCCTTTAACACTTCTGCCTCAGTTATGCTAAAGTTATTTAAAACTGGATAGGAACTGGATGACATGTGGGGCATGTTGTCCTTATCCTCCTTTGTAAAAACTTGTGAAAAGTAATCATTTAATATATTTGCTATTTTTTTTTCTTCATCTACGATTTTGACATTTGTATCTCTTAAACATTTAATCTCCTCTTTGAATGTTCGCTTGTGGTTGTAATATTGGAAAAACATTTTGGAATTGGTTTTAGCTCCCTTAGCAATGTTCATTTCTATTTCTCTCTTGGCCTTTCTAACTTCCTTTTTGACTTGTGTTTGCAGTTCTGTGTACTCTTTCTGCGTACTTTCTTTTTGGTCCTTTTTTAATGCTCTGTAAAGTGCCTTTTTTCGCTGAATATTTTTTTTAATTGATCTATTAAACCATTTTGGCCATTTAGTTTTACATTTAGATTTGTCTACTTTAGGGATGTAATTGTTTTGCGCCTCTAGTACTACATTTTTGAAGAACAACCATCCTTCTTCTGTGGGTGTTTTCTCTATTTTACTCCAATCTACTTTTGTTAGTCTCTGTTTCATACCTTCATAGTTTGCTTTTCTAAAATTGTAAACCTTAGCTTTTGTCATTACTTTTGGGGTTTTAAAAAACACTTCAAATGAGACCATGTTATGGTCTGAGTTTGCTAGTACTTCTCTGACCAAAGAAAAGAATTGAATCTGTTCAGTCTTGAACAAAGAAGACTGCATGGCGACCTGATTCAGGCATTCAAAATTCTAAAAGGTATTGACAGTGTCGACCCTAGGGACTTTTTCAGCCTGAAAAAAGAAACAGGGGCCAGGGGTCACAAATGGAGATTAGACAAAGGGGCATTCAGAACAGAAAATAGGAGGCACTTTTTTACACAGAGAATTGTGAGGGTCTGGAATCAACTCCCCAGTAATGTTGTTGAAGCTGACACCCTGGGATCCTTCAAGAAGCTGCTTGATGAGATTTTGGGATCAATAAGCTACTAACAACCAAACGAGCAAGATGGGCCGAATGGCCTCCTCTCGTTTGTAAACTTTCTTATGTTCTTATGTCCTTATGTAATGACAAACCTACGCTGCTTAAAATAAAACACGAGCTTGGTAAGTGATCTCAAAAGAAATAAAAGCAGAAGTAACAGAATACTCTTCTGAAACTGGTTTAAACTAAAGTACTGTCTACTAAAGTTTATAGGAATTTCCTGACTTAAGAAATCCTCACTTTTACTCTGTTGAATCACTTACTCTATACTGCTCTATTCTACCTCCCGTTTTTATTTATTCAGACTCCCTTCTCTTCTTTTTTTTTTTTTTTTTTTTTTTAAACTTTTCCCTGAGACTCCCTCCCACTCTTGCAGGGACGATTTCTATTGGCTCTCGGGAGATCAGTTTAACACACGACGCCTCATTGGCCATGAGAACACCTCTTCTCCATCCGAGTCTACTCTGCTGCAAAACAGGTCCTAAAGCCATCTATATATAGTTTATACGGAATTTCTGTATATACGTTAGTAGCATTTTACCACTGGGCTACACCAGCAAAACACAGATTGTTGTTCGCGTTATTTAAATCGATCAACACTGCTATTTTCTTTTCAATGATTTTGCTATACACTATGCTTATAAGGGTTCGGCGGGTGCCACCGTCCATAGCCCTAGTCACGGTAATAATCAGTCTTAGACTACCGTCTGTTAAAACCTCTGTGTTATTTTGCAACACAGCAGAAATGTTATCTAAAAACTCTGCAGCGTTTAGATCATCGGGCTGTCTTCTTAAGGAATACAAAGGATTGTTTAAAGAACCAGAACTCAATCTTAGCTGCACAAAGTCATTTGGACCTATAAGAGGCGCTACTTCATCCAAAATAGTTTGCATCGCAGAATGTACGGCTTCTAAGCCTGCGGGTATGACTCTATTCTGTCCAAATTTACAAAACGAAATTCCTCATAATATTCTACAGCCCTGAATCTGTGCATTTCTTTTTCATAACGTCTCGAACACTGCAAAAAAAACAACAGGGGCCTCATTCACAACATTAACATCTGGTTGCAATACGTCCCTTTGTTGTATAGCGGCAGGTTCCTCAATAGTCATTTCATGTTCAACATTTCTTTTCTTTTTCCTTTTTTAAATAATTTAGTCATTGCCAATTATTTTTTTTATTTTCCCAAATTTGAAATGGCCAATTATTATTTATTTATGCTCGGCTCACCACTACCACGCCTGTGCTGACCCGGGAGCGGCGAAGACAATCACACGCTGTCCTCCGAAGCATGTGCCATCAGCCGACCGCTTCTTTACACCCTGCGGATTCACCATGCAGCCACCCAGGAGCTACAGTGTAGGAGGACAACGCAGCTCCCGGGCAGCTAACAGGCAAGCCTGCAGGCGTCCGGCAAGACTACAGGGGTCGCTGGTGCGCGATAAGCTGAGGACACCCTGGCCGACCTAGAAAAGCGTTTCTTTGAAAAGCTGTCTATGTTGTTGTGGCAGAGCAAAGCTCTGCCCTTAAATTGGCAGGGATGGGGTTAACTTCCCCTACCTGCCTGGGTTTATTATGTTCAGGTGGCTGGGGTTGATTAGTTGATTAGGTTGATTAACGATCAATCAGCTCCCAGCCACCTGATATAAAAGGAGGCCTCTGCTTCTCATTTGGAGAGAGGGAGCTGAGGAAGCAGGTTGTTTTTTTTTGGTTGTTTGGAAAGTTTGAATCCAGTGAAGGCATTGCCCAGCCTGGAAATTGTTATTTTTGTAAATTTTGCCTTTTGTCTTTCTTTGTGTTTAAATTGTTTTGTTTTGGCCCTTGTGCCCTTTCATTTTTGTGTTTATTTATAATAAAATAGTTATTTTTTTGAACTGCAGTCTGTCTCTGGGCCTCTTTCCACTCGCCAGCCTGCCACAGTTGTCTTCTTAGCAATCTCCGATCCTTTTTTTGCAGTTCCTTCGACCATGGTGCTTGATGTTTCTGTTAAACAAACACAACTTTTATCTTATAGATTGTCTTCGCTTTTAATGCCCATCACACATCGCATTACAATGAATTCCAAACACCCTCTCCCCATACAGCGGCCCAAGGATTAGTTAGTTAGGTGTTTAAGGTTTGCTGCGTTTTAAATTTTTTTTTTTTTTCTTTAAGAGTCTAACATCTCCTCAACACTGCAAATAACCGTGGTTTGTATTCGTTTGTTTCGATGGCTTTTTTCAACACACACCCTTCTCTGCTTTCTGCTTACAGTTCACCATTTATACCGATCCATTTATTTTTTTGAATATTAATAACTGTATAACTCTGTTTTTCAAACTTATTTTATTTTTTCTTAAAATAATGTTTTATTTTGTTTTCACCCATTTATACTGATCCATTTATTTTATATGTATATAATTAACTGTATACCCCTGTTTTTTCAAACTTATTTTTTAACTGTTTTATTTTCTGTAATAACACATATAACAAAGCAGTATAACATCTTACCCCTTTTCAAATACAAATGAATTAAAAAAATAACCAAAACAATTGTTTAATTTGTTTAATTTCCCATTTTAATGCGATAAACTACAAACATGGAACGCGGTTTCCAAAAGTGCATTAAAAAAACTACATACACATGACCAGGAGGGAGGGAGGGATTTCCATATTTGTATTAAATCTACATAAATATGACTGGACATGCGGGTAAGACTTCCGGATTTGCTTAAAGACTACAAACCCATGACAGGAACTGTGAGGAGGGGCTTCTGGTCGATCCCGAGTGGTTTACGCCACCTTATTTATTTAGCTGTACCTGAGAAAATGTAGTGAAAATGAAAGCAGACATATTTAGCTGGAAACGGCACAGCTAAGCACAGCTAAGATTTTAGTTTTGGTTTGAAAGCAGCAAGAGCTTAGCCTGATTTTTATTTTTGCTGGACAGACACCGTTATGCAGGTCGACTTACAGAGGTAACAAGTTATTACAATATAGCTAAGAGATTCAATACAGCAAAGAAAAAAGCAATACTGTTTTTTGTTTGTGGATTTTTTTAGTTTCTGTTTGCACTTTTTTGTCAAATGAACGGTTTTTGCAGTTATTGTGCACAGTGTTTGCTTCTGTAGGTTGTATGCATATGTGATTTGTACTTGTAGTGTACAAGTGCAACTGCTGTTATAAACTGCAAAAAATGTTCTCGTTTCACTCAGCACCATACATTGTCACCCAAATTTCCATTCCTAGCTACACCCCTGCTATGGAGTCTCAAGGAAAGGAAAGGAAAGCACTTTTTTAACTTCAAGAATCCATGGAAAGTGCAGAATTACCTTGAGAAACTAACTGTGGTGCACCATGACTGAGCAAAAGAGTAGCGCAGAGTGCTGGGGAAATGAAAGAAAGAAATGCAGAAGTACCCATAAACTGGATTCTGCATCAACCGGCGGCTCACCTGTGTGGAAAAGTTGCAAATCAGAACACGTAATGAAGACTGTCAAGTGTCCTGACAGAAGTCGTAAAAAAGTTGTTACCTTTCTACACAGAGATGATTTGAGCTAGTTTGACCAGACTTTGATACAAACAACATACAACTGTCCTCTACCAATCCCCATTGAAATGTAAGGTGTTTGGTGTTAGAATTGACACCATGGGCATTCTGTGAAGAATAATGAAATAAATAACAACATATTTAATTTAGCTCAAGAATGAATAAGATCAATTTTCACATGAAGCAAATATGTGTTTTTTATTTTTATTTATTTAACTCAAACTTAGAATCTTCATTGAAAACAAATGTTAAGATATGGCAATTTTTTTTGTTGTCCTACTTTTAAATTTTTTTAACATCCCTAAAATTATAGGCCTTATCAAGCTAGAATATGTCACTCTGAGTCACAATTGTGATATATGAACATTTTGTTTCCTTCAGTTCAAGATTCATGTGCCCGAATATAGTTCAGCTAATGGTGTATGGGGTTAATTGTAACACGTGTTACAACTGGCATCAACCCAGGGAGCCATTACTAAACCAACAAGAAACAAAAACACTAAGAGCATTCAATTGTGTCAATTATAAGTACAGAGATCAGGGATGAGAATGCTAAAAGCCAGGATCCATAAACTGGATAACATAGATATATACAGTGCCTTGAAAAACTATTTGCCCCCTGTCTGATTTTCTGCATTTTTGCATATTTTTGACACTGAATGTTATATGATCTTCAACCAAAATCTAATATTAGATAAACGGGACCATGCGTGAACAAATAACACAAAAGTCTGATACTTACGTAATTTATTAAAGAAAGTTATGCAACACCCAATGCCCCCATGTGAAAAAGTAATCACCCCCCCCCTTAGACTTAATAACTGGTGACGTCACCTTTAGCAGCAATAACTGCAACCAAACGCTTCCTGTAGTGATTGATCAGTCTCTCACAGTGCCGTGGAGGAATTTTGGCCCACTTCTTCAAGCAGAACATTTGAGTTTCTTCAACTCAGTGACATTTGTGGGTTTTCGAGCATAAACTGCTTGTTTTAGGTCCTGCCACAACATCTCAATGGGGTTTATGTCTGGACTTTGACTAGGCAATTCCAAAACTTTAAATTCAATCATTATGATGTAGACGTGCTTGTGTGTTTCGGATCATTGTCTTGCTCATGACCCAGCTGCGCTTCAGCTTGAGCTCACAGACGGATGGCATGACATTCTCCTGTAGATTTCTCTGATACACAGCAGAATTCATGGTTCCTTCAATGATGGTAAGTCATCCAGGTCCTGATGCAGCAAAGCATCCCCAAATCATGACACTACCAGCACATGCTTGACCGTTGGTATGAGGTTCTTACTGTGGAGTATATTTGAGTATATTGGCCTACATACAATTTATATAAACATTTTCACGTACATTACAAAATTCTGCCGGTATTCACCGGTAGTCAGTACCGGGACTTATTTTGATGCCAGTACTGGGTACCAAGACTTATTTAATCTGCTTTTCATCCAACGTGGATGCATTCCACCCACTCACACAGCCCACTGGTGCAACGTTTCTCAAATGCACCTTCATTCAGCACAGTTCGTGCTGCTTGCATTCAGTTTCCACACACTGCTTCTGTTAGCTGCTATTAGCCACCTTTAACGTCAGCATGTTGATTGGCCGAGCTTTCATGGTGATCAGATTTCATTTTGGCATGAGTCACAAATCTCTGCCCATTTCGCTTTGTGTCAGTGCTTATTCATTGATCAATGAGAGAACTTGGTATGGTGTAATTATCATTATTATGAAGTGGAAGTGGGAGTGGAAGCGACAGCGAGTGGGAGAAGTACAGGCGTGGAAAAGTACAGAGTTTAGAAGCAGAAAGGGGAAATTGCATCTTGAATTGCTTTAATCAGAAAACAGAGGACATTGGGGAAACACAGCAGCAGCTCAAAGTCAAACAGCCGTGTGAGTTTTTCTGATAACAAACAAGCTGAAACTCGGAGCAGCTGATTCAAATTCAGCGCCATTTTGAGACACCTGCTTGATGTGGGAAATCCGAGAAAACCCAGCGGAGCTAAACCAAGTGTGCGTAAAGTGCCGCGCGATCCAGGATTTGCATAAACTAGTAAGTATGCTAGAAATGGAGCTGGAAGAAGTGAGACCGCAACAGGATCTTGAGGAACTGGCACACCCACAATTCATGGAAGTCTGCATCACCCCTAACAGACTGAAAGCCACCAGGGAGATAGAAGGTCAGAACAGCTGGGTTCAGGTAGGCAGAAGCAGGGAAAAAAAGAAACTTCGTCAAACACAACCACCAGAAATCAAAACAACCAACAGATTTGAGTCACTTCAGAATTTTGATGAGCAGAACCAACAACAAGAGAATGAAAGGAACAACATCCAGAATCCCATTGACAGTGGTGACCAGACAGCAAAAAGAAGGGAGGTCATGATTGTTGGGGACTCCATATTGAGAAACACAGCAAGTTCAATTCGTAGTTTGGACCCCCTTACTACAACAGTGTGCTGCCTTCCGGGAGCCTCGGTCAAGCACATCACTGAGAACGTGGACAGGCTCCTAGAACGAACAGGAGACGACCCGGTAGTAGTCGTCCACATCGGTACAAACAACATTGGAAGAGACAGACCAAAATCCCTGCAAAACAAATTCAGAGAGCTAGGAAGGAAATTAAAAGAGAAGACCAAAACTGTGGTATTTTCTGGTATACTACCGGCACCTTGCAAAGGACCATATGGACAGCTGGAAATAATTAATCAAAACGCATGGCTGAAGACGTGGTGCACACGGGAAGGCTTCACCTATCTTGATCATTGGACCACATTCTACAACGAGGACTATCTGTATAGACGGGATGGACTGCATTTAAATAACAAGGGAACCAGTCTACTCGGAGAAAAGATCCTCGAGCAGGTTCAGAAGCATTTAAACTAGAAAGGAAGGGGGAGAAATCAACAAAAAAACAGAAGGGAGACTGCATCAAAACAAGAACAACAACTCAGGTAAGACAACCATTAAATGTATTTATCTAAATGCTAGAAGTATCAGAAACAAAATTCTAGAACTTGAAGCTACTGCACTAACAAGTAACTATGATGTGATAGGTGTTACAGAAACGTGGTTGTCTGAGAGTGATGGGGACGAATATAATATTTGTGGGTATACACTGTATAGGAAAGACAGGCAGGACAGAAGAGGAGGAGGGGTAGCGCTATACATAAGAAACAGTCTTGAAGCCCAGGTGTTAAACCTGGACAAAGAAAATAAAACCGAATCAATATGGGTCAGAATAACGGACAAAAATTCAAAGGGCATAATAATAGGAGCATGCTATAGACCACCAGATTCAGATGGTGAGCAAAATAATCTGTTATACAATGACATTAGAAATGCGTGTAGCAAAGGAGAAGCCATACTAATGGGGGATTTCAACTTCCCCCATATAAAATGGGAAAACCCGGTGGGTAGCGCGAAGGATGAAATAGAAATGGTGGAAATGACAAATGACTGCTTCCTAACACAATTTGTCAAGGCACCCACTAGAGGGGAGGCATGCCTTGATTTAGTCTTTTCAAATAACGAAGATAGAATAACTAAAACAGAGGTCAGAGAACCACTGGCAAACTCAGACCACAACATGGTCTCATTTGAAGTGTTTTTTAAATCCCCAAAAGTAATGACTAAAGCTAAGGTTTACAATTTTAGAAAAGCAAACTATGAAGGTATGAAACAGAGACTAACAGAAGTAGATTGGAGTAAAATAGAGAAAACACCCACAGAAGAAGGATGGTTGTTCTTCAAAAATGTAGTACTAGAGGCGCAAAACAATTACATCCCTAAAGTAGACAAATCTAAATGTAAAACTAAATTGCCAAAATGGTTTAATAGATCAATTAAAAAAAATATTCAGCGAAAAAAGGCACTTTACAGAGCATTAAAAAAGGACCAAAAAGAAAGTAAGCAGAAAGAGTACACAGAACTGCAAACACAAGTCAAAAAGGAAGTTAGAAAGGCCAAGAGAGAAATAGAAATAAACATTGCTAAGGGAGCTAAAACCAATTCCAAAATGTTTTTCCAATATTACAACAGCAAGCGAACATTCAAAGAGGAGATTAAATGTTTAAGAGATACAAATGGCAAAATCGTAGATGAAGAAAAAAAAATAGCAAATATATTAAATGATTACTTTTCACAAGTTTTTACAAAGGAAGATACTGACAACATGCCCCACATGTCATCCAGTTCCTATCCAGTTTTAAATAACTTTAGCATAACTGAGGCAGAAGTGTTAAAGGGACTAGGAGCTCTTAAAATAAACAAATCCCCTGGGCCGGATGAGATCCTCCCAGTAGTACTCAAAGAAATGAAAGAAGTAATTTACAAACCGCTAACCAAGATCATGCAGCAGTCTCTTGACACAGGGGTGGTACCGACAGACTGGAAAATTGCAAACGTAATACCAATCCACAAAAAGGGAAACAAAACTGAACCAGGTAACTACAGACCAGTAAGCCTGACTTCTATTATATGCAAACTTATGGAAACTATAATAAGATCCAAAATGGAAAATTACCTATATGGTAACAGGGTACTGGGAGACAGTCAACATGGTTTTAGGAAAGGGAGATCGTGCCTAACTAACTTGCTTGATTTTTTTGAGGATGCAACATCGATAATGGATAATTGCAAAGCATATGACATGGTTTATTTAGATTTCCAGAAAGCTTTTGACAAAGTCCCGCACAAAAGATTAATTCTCAAACTGAACGCAGTTGGGATTCAAGGAAACACATGTACATGGATTAGGGAGTGGTTAACATGTAGAAAACAGAAAGTACTGATTAGAGGAAAAAACCTCAGAATGGAGTGTGGTAACCAACGGTGTACCACAGGGATCAGTATTAGGTCCTCTGCTATTCCTAATCTACATTAATGATTTAGATTCTGGTATAGTAAGCAAACTTGTTAAATTTGCAGACGACACAAAAGTAGGAGGAGTGGCAAACACTGTTGCAGCAGCAAAGGTCATTCAAAATGATCTAGACAAGATTCAGAACTGGGCAGACACATGGCAAATGACATTTAATAGAGAAAAGTGTAAGGTACTGCACGCAGGAAATAAAAATGTACATTATAAATATCATATGGGAGATATTGAAATTGGAGAAGGAATCTATGAAAAAGACCTAGGAGTTTTTGTTGACTCAGAAATGTCTTCATCTAGACAATGTGGGGAAGCTATAAAAAAGGCTAACAAGATGCTCAGATACATTGTGAAAAGTGTTGAATTTAAATCAAGGGAAGTAATGTTAAAACTGTACAATGCACTAGTAAGACCTCATCTTGAATATTGTGTGCAGTTCTGGTCACCTTGCTATAAAAAAGATATTGCTGCTCTAGAAAGAGTGCAAAGAAGAGCGACCAGAATTTTTCCGGGCTTAAAAGGCATGTCATATGCAGATAGGCTAAAAGAATTGAATCTGTTCAGTCTTGAACAAAGAAGACTACGTGGCGACCTAATCCAAGCATTCAAAATTCTAAAAGGTATTGACAGTGTCGACCCAAGGGACTTTTTCAGCCTGAAAAAAGAAACAAGGACCAGGGGTCACAAATGGAGTTTAGACAAAGGGGCATTCATAACAGAAAATAGGAGGCACTTTTTTACACAGAGAATTGTGAGGGTCTGGAATCAACTCCCCAGTAATGTTGTTGAAGCTGCTTGATGAGATTTTGGGATCAATAAGCTACTAACAACCAAACGAGCAAGATGGGCCGAATAGCCTCCTCTCGTTTGTAAACTTTCTTATGTTCTAATAATTATTTTCTTAGTGTGTCGGAGAAACAATCTGAAATATTCTAAACAACATTGCTGCACATGAATTTGAAGGCACAAATCCACGACACTGCGCGCCATAAATTACATAGTTGATAAATATTAGAAATAATTATCTTAACGCGTTTTGCCTTGCACCGATTTAACACATTGCCAGAATTTGTGTGAAATTTTCTAAAATAGCAAGTGATGTGTGGGACGGTAGGGATTAACATAAAAAACAGGATCAAAGTGCAGCTTCAGATTTGATAAACAAGTCAGAATCAGGATACAGATGCAGGTGTGCTTCATGCTTTTTAAACATTGGCTCAACTTGCAAGGTACATTTAAAAACAGGGATCAACTTTTTGTTTTAGAACATAAGAAGAACATAAGAAAGTTTACAAACGAGAGGAGGCCATTCGGCCCATCTTGCTCGTTTGGTTGTTAGTAGCTTATTGATCCCAAAATCTCATCAAGCAGCTTCTTGAAGGATCCCAGGGTGTCAGCTTCAACAACATTACTGGGGAGTTGATTCCAGACCCTCACAATTCTCTGTGTAAAAAAATTTTCTGTTCTGAATGCCCCTTTTTCTAAACTCCATTTGTGACCCCTGGTCCTTGTTTCTTTTTTCAGGCTGAAAAAGTCCCTTGGGTCGACACTGTCAATACCTTTTAGAATTTTGAATGCTTGAATTAGGTCGCCACGTAGTCTTCTTTGTTCAAGACTGAACAGATTCAATTCTTTTAGCCTGTCTGCATATGACATGCCTTTTAAGCCCGGAATAATTCTGGTCGCTCTTCTTTGCACTCTTTCTAGAGCAGCAATATCTTTTTTATAGCGAGGTGACCAGAACTGCACACAATATTCAAGATGAGGTCTTACAAGTGCATTGTACAGTTTTAACATTACTTCCCTTGATTTAAATTCAACACTTTTCACAATGTATCCGAGTATCTTGTTAGCCTTTTTTATAGCTTCCCCACATTGTCTAGATGAAGACATTTCTGAGTCAACAAAAACTCCTAGGTCTTTTTCATAGATTCCTTCTCCAATTTCAATATCTCCCATATGATATTTATAATGTACATTTTTATTTCCTGCGTGCAGTACCTTACACTTTTCTCTATTAAATGTCATTTGCCATGTGTCTGCCCAGTTCTGAATCTTGTCTAGATCATTTTGAATGACCTTTGCTGCTGCAACAGTGTTTGCCACTCCTCCTACTTTTGTGTCGTCTGCAAATTTAACAAGTTTGCTTACTATACCAGAATCTAAATCATTAATGTAGATTAGGAATAGCAGAGGACCTAATACTGATCCCTGTGGTACACCGTTGGTTACCACACTCCATTTTGAGGTTTTTCCTCTAATCAGTACTTTCTGTTTTCTACATGTTAACCACTCCCTAATCCATGTACATGTGTTTCCTTGAATCCCAACTGCGTTCAGTTTGAGAATTAATCTTTTGTGCGGGACTTTGTCAAAAGCTTTCTGGAAATCTAAATAAACCATGTCATATGCTTTGCAATTATCCATTATGGATGTTGCATCCTCAAAAAAATCAAGCAAGTTAGTTAGGCACGATCTCCCTTTCCTAAAACCATGTTGACTGTCTCCCAGTACCCTGTTACCATATAGGTAATTTTCCATTTTGGATCTTATAATAGTTTCCATAAGTTTACATATGATAGAAGTCAGGCTTACTGGTCTGTAGTTACCTGGTTCAGTTTTGTTTCCCTTTTTGTGGATCGGTATTACGTTTGCAATTTTCCAGTCTGTCGGTACCACCCCTGTGTCAAGAGACTGCTGCATGATCTTGGTTAGCGGTTTGTAAATTACTTCTTTCATTTCTTTGAGTACTACTGGGAGGATCTCATCCGGCCCAGGGGATTTGTTTATTTTAAGAGCTCCTAGTCCCTTTAACACTTCTGCCTCTGTTATGCTAAAGTTATTTAAAACTGGATAGGAACTGGATGACATGTGGGGCATGTTGTCAGTATCTTCCTTTGTAAAAACTTGTGAGAAGTAATCATTTAACATATTTGCTATTTTTTTTTCTTCCTCTACGATTTTGCCATTTGTATCTCTTAAACATTTAATCTCCTCTTTGAATGTTCTCTTGCTGTTGTAATATCAAACACAACCACCAGAAATCAAAACAACCAACGAATTTGAGTCGCTTCAAAATTTTGATGAGCAGAACCAACAAGAGAACGAAAGGAACAACATCCAGGACCCTATTGACAGTGGTGACCAGACAGCAAAAAGAAGGGAGGTCATGATTGTTGTGGACTCCATATTGAGAAACACAGTAAGTTCAGTTTGCAGTTTGTACCCCCTTACTACAAAAGTGTGCTGCCTTCCGGGAGCCTCGGTCAAGCACATCACTGAGAATGTGGACAGGCTCCTAGAACGAACCGGAGACGACCCAGTAGTAGTCGTCCACATCGGTACAAACAACATTGGAAGAGACAGACCAAAATCCCTGCAAAACAAATTCAGAGAGCTAGGAAGGAAATTAAAAGACAAGACCAAAACTGTGGTATATTCTGGTATACTACAGGCACCTTGCAAAGGACCATATGAACAGCTGGAAATAGTTAATCTAAACGCATGGCTGAAGACGTGGTGCACACGGGAAGGCTTCACCTATCTTGATCATTGGACCACATTCTACAACGAGGACTATCTGTATAGACGGGACGGACTGCACTTAAATAACAAGGGAACCAGTCTACTTGGAGAAAAGATCCTCGAGCAGGTTCAGAAGCATTTAAACTAGAAAGGAAGGGGGGAGAAATCAACAAAAAAATGAAGGAGACTGCATCAAAACAGGGACAACAACTCTGGTAAGACAACCATTAAATGTATTTTTCTAAATGCTAGAAGTATCAGAAACAAAATTTTACGACTTAAGAACAAAGTTTACAATCGAGAGGAGGCCATTCGACCCATCTTGCTCATTTGGTTGTTAGTAGCTTATTGATCCCAGAATCTCAAACGGCTTCTTGAAGGATCCCAGGGTGTCAGCTTCAGCAACATTACTGGGGAGTTGATTCCAGACCCTCACAATTCTCTGTGTAAAAAAGTGCCTCCTATTTTCTGTTCTGAATGCCCCTTTGTCTAATCTCCATTTGTGACCCTGGTCCTTGTTTCTTTTTTCAGGCTGAAAAAGTCCCTTGGGTCGACACTGTCAATACCTTTTAGAATTTTGAATGCTTGAATTAGGTCGCCACGTAGTCTTCTTTGTTCAAGACTGAACAGATTCAGTTCTTTTAGCCTGTCTGCATACGACATGCCTTAAGCCCGGAATAATTCTGGTCGCTCTTCTTTGCACTCTTTCTAGAGCAGCAATATCTTTTTTATAGCGAGGTGACCAGAACTGCACACAATATTCAAGATGAGGTCTTACTAGTGCATTGTACAGTTTTAACATTACTTCCCTTGATTTAAATTCAACTCTTTTCACAATGTATCTGAGCATTTGTTAGCCTTTTTTATAGCGTCCTCACATTGCCTAGATGCATACATTTGAGTCAACAAAAACTTATTTTTCATAGATTCCTTCTCCAATTTTAGTATCTCCCATATGATATTTATAATGTACATTTTTATTTCCTGCGTGCAGTACCTTACACTTTTCTCTATTAAATGTCATTTGCCATGTATCTGCCCAGTTCTGAATCTTGTCTAGATCATTTTGAATGACCTTTGCTGCTGCAACAGTGTTTGCCACTCCTCCTATTTTTGTGTCGTCTGCAAATTTAACAAGTTTGCTTACTATACCAGAATCTAAATCATTAATGTAGATTAGGAATAGCAGAGAACCTAATACTGATCCCTGTGGTACACCACTGGTTACCACACTCCATTCTGAGGTTTTTCCTCTAATCAGTACTTTCTGTTTTTGACATGTTAACCACTCCCTAATCCATGTACATGCGTTTCCTTGAATCCCAACTGCGTTCAGTTTGAGAATTAATCTTTTGTGCAGGACTTTGTCAAAAGCTTTCTGGAAATCTAAATAAACCATGTCATATGCTTTGCAATTATCCATTATGGATGTTGCATCCTCAAAAAAATCAAGCAAGTTAGTTAGGCACGATCTCCCTTTCCTAAAACCATGTTGACTGTCTCCCAGGACCCTGTTACCATATAGGTAATTTTAAAATTTGGATCTTATTATAGTTTCCATAAGTTTGCATATAATAGAAGTCAGGCTTACTGGTCTGTAGTTACCTGGTTCAGTTTTGTTTCCCTTTTTGTGGATCGGTATTACGTTTGCAATTTTCCAGTCTGTCGGTACCACCCCTGTGTCAAGAGACTGCTGCATGATCTTGGTTAGCGGTTTGTAAATTACTTCTTTCATTTCTTTGAGTACTACTGGGAGGTTCTCATCTGGCCCAGTGGATTTGTTTATTTTAACAGCTCCTAGTCCCTTTAACACTTCTGCCTCAGTTATGCTAAAGTTATTTAAAACTGGATAGGAACTGGATGACATGTGGGGCATGTTGTCAGTATCTTCCTTTGTAAAAACTTGTGAAAAGTAATCATTTAATATATTTGCTATTTTTTTTCTTCATCTACGATTGACATTTGTATCTCTTAAACATTTAATCTCCTCTTTGAATGTTCGCTTGCTGTTAGGCTGTTGTTAGTTGCTGTGAGTAGACAAATCTAAATGTAAAACTAAATTGCCAAAATGGAAGTATGCAGAACTGCAAACGCAAGTCAAAAAGGATTAGAAAGGCCAAGAGAGAAATAGAAATGAACATTGCTAAGGGAGCTAAAACCAATTCCGAAATGTTTTCCCAATATTACAACAGCAAGAGAACATTCAAAGAGGAGATTAAATGTTTAAGAGATACAAATGGCAAAATCGTAGATGAAGAAAAAAAATAGCAAATATATTAAATGATTACTTTTCACAAGTTTTTACAAAGGAAGATACTGACAACATGCCCCACATGTCATCCAGTTCCTTTCCAGTTTTAAATAACTTTAGCATAACTGAGGCGGAAGTGTTAAAGGGACTAGGAGCTCTTAAAATAAACAAATCCCCTGGGCCAGATGAAATCCTCCCAGTAGTACTCAAAGAAATGAAAGAAGTAATTTACAAACCGCTAACCAAGATCATGCAGCAGTCTCTTGACACAGAGGTGGTTCCGACAGACTGGAAAATTGCAAACGTAATACCGATCCACAAAAAAGGGAAACAAAACTGAACCAGGTAACTACAGACCAGTAAGCCTGACTTCTATTATATGCAAACTTATGGAAACTATAATAAGATACAAAATGAAAAATTACCTATATGGTAACAGGGTCCTGGGAGACAGTCAACATGGTTTTAGGAAAGGGAGATCATGTCTAACTTGCTTGATTTTTTTTGAGGATGCAACATCGATAATGGATAATTGCAAAGCATATGACATGGTTTATTTAGATTTCCAGAAAAGTCCTGCACAAAAGATTAATTCTCAAACTGAACGCAGTTGGGATTCAAGGAAACGCATGTACATGGATTAGGGAGTGGTTAACATGTAGAAAACACAAAGTACTGATTAGAGGAAAAACCTCAGAATGGAGTGTGGTAACCAGTGGTGTACCACAGGGATCAGTATTAGGTCCTCTGCTATCCCTAATCTACATTAATGATTTAGATTCTGGTATAGTAAGCAAACTTGTTAAATTTGCAGACGACACAAAAGTAGGAGGAGTGGCAAACACTGTTGCAGCAGCAAAGGTCATTCAAAATGATCTAGACAAGATTCAGAACTGGGCAGACACATGGCAAATGACATTTAATAGAGAAAAGTGTAAGGTACTGCACACAGGAAATAAAAATGTACATTATAAATATCATATGGGAGATATTGAAATTGGAGAAGGAATCTATGAAAAAGACCTAGGAGTTTTTGTTGACTCAGAAATGTCTTCATCTAGACAATGTGGGGAAGCTATAAAAAAGGCTAACAAGATGCTCGGATACATTGTGAAAAGTGTTGAATTTAAATCAAGGGAAGTAATGTTAAAACTGTACAATGCAGTTAGTAAGATCTCATCTTGAATATTGTGTTCAGTTCTGGTCACCTCGCTATAAAAAGATATTGCTGCTCTAGAAAGGGCACAAAGAAGAGCGACCTGAATTATTCCGGGTTTAAAAGGCATGTCATATGCAGACAGGCTAAAATAATTGAATCTGTTCAGTCTTGAACAAAGAAGACTACGTGGCGACTTAATTCAAGCATTCAAAATTCTAAAAGGTATTGACAGTGTCGACCCAAGGGACTTTTTTTTGACCTGAAAAAGGAAACAAGGACCAGGGGTCACAAATGGAGATTAGACAAAGGGCATTCAGAACAGAAAATAGGAGGCACTTTTTTACACAGAGAATTGTGAGGGTCTGGAATCAACTCCCCAGTAATGTTGTTGAAGCTGACACCCTGGGATCCTTCAAGAAGCTGCTTGAGATTCTGGGATCAATAAGCTACTAACAACCAAATGAGCAAGACTGGTCAAATAGCCTCCTCTTGTTTATAAACGTTCTTCTATTTGCTACTAGATTATACTGTATTTTATATATAGATGTGTGTTGATGTTTGATTAATTTTCTTTAGCAATTTTATTAATAGTGATCTCTCTCTCTCTCTGGTTTTACTATACTATTTTAATTTGGTGTATAAATTAGCAGATTTATTGAAATGTCTTGAAGTGCACTGATCCTTTTGCTTTATTTTTATCAGGAAACCTGTGTCGTGTGCAATATCCTATTTTAGATCGAGAGTGGAGGCCCTGCTCTGTTGCAAATTTGAAACGTTTCTTTATCCACTCAATTGACTCTGGGGATGGCTCAGCATTATTAGTCTTTTGGCTTGGACTCTGGAGTGGCGCTCCCTGTTGGGGAAAGGGATAATCAAGCAGTTTTGAAATTTTGGGGTGTCAGGAGATTGGAACCATGTCCCCCTACCGACAATCCAGCCAGGGCAAGTGCAATATTGAATAAGTACTGGTCATGCACATTATTTTACTGTGCTACTTTGACTTCTCTTGTTAGTGTCGAGGTGTACTATACTAATGCCAAGTTTTGAATATAATCTGTTTTTTAATAAAGAATTGCATGTGACTTATCGTCTGTGCTTCTTGTTGTGGGATGTGGGCTAGTTGCTGCCCCTCTTCGTTGATGATTCAAACCTGTGTCGATGAAAGTAGAACTTTAATTATAATAGAATAGAATTCCTTATTTTAGTGTACAGTACTGAGGCAGAGTACCACCCCGACACTGGTGCAAGTCACCGCAGGTTTACCAAACTGAGGGGTAGGTTACCACACCGTCTCTGAAGCAAGTCACCGCACATGTATATTAATGAGGTGTTACCAGGTCACTCAAACAAGTTACAACACGTCAACAATAGGTAAACTGTAGGGGACTACACCGACTCGGTACAAGACAGCGTAAATGTACACTACTCGGCATAGAGTACCACACCGACTGGTGTTTGTGACGACTGGTGTTAGTAGGGAGACGTGTTGTACCACAGCTACTGGTGGTGCAAGTTACCAGACAACTAATATACTAAAGCGTATAGAGTCCTGCACCGACTCTGGTAAGAGTCATCACACGTGTATAGTACTGAATAATGGAACCACAGAATGGTGCAAGTCACCACATGTCTACCGCACTGAGGGTGGTTTGCAGCACTCTCTGCCACAACTCACCATATGTGTAAACAAGTGGTATCCTTTAAGCTTGATTCCGGTACAAGAGTGGTGACTTGTACCAGTCACTTTGTTATAGTACATCTCCCTATGGTGCAACACCCGTATTGTACACCACTCATGTTGGTGTGGTACCCTATGCCTCATTAATACACAAGTGCGGTGACTTGCACTACAGACTGTGTGGTAACACAACTACTGGTAATAACTCACCAGAGTGACTAACATACTTCGGCCTAGTTCTGCACTGCACTACCTGTGGTACCATACTCATCAGTCGTGTATAGTACTGAATAATGGCACCAGTCGATTGGTGCAAGTTACATCTCATACTGTACATGTGTGGTTTAACACACGACTCTCGTGCAAGCCACTCTACGTGTAAGTACTCTACACTGATGGTAACCCACAGACTGGTGTGAGTCACCATGCCTTTTACACAACTGTGACTTGACTTGCTATCACACTTGGTGTTTACCCTACGCTGAGTAACACACGACTGGTTAATTGCACCACTAGGTGTAACTACTGTACACGTGTTGTGAGTTCCACCAGTCAGTGTGGTACCCTACTTCTCATCATGGGTGTAGACTACTGCGACTTAGGGTACCACACCGACTCTGGCGCAAGTCACCACAAGTGTATTGTAGAGAGACAGACTACCACACCTAAGGAGTTGAAGCCAGAGGTCTATCACTACTAAAGCCATAGGGTACTTCATGGACTCTGGGGCAAGTCATGAGACAGGTGTACTGAGCTAGGGAGACAAGTGCAAGGCACCAGACATGTATAGTACCACACCGACTGGTGCAAGTCACAACACGTGTATATTACTGCGGCTATATGGTACCACACACTCTGGTGCAAGTCACCGCATGTTTACCAAAGTGAGACGTAGAGAACTACAACTTCTTCCGCAATTCACCACAGGTGTAAATTACTGAGTGGGTTACCATGCTCACTCTGGTGCAAGTTACAACACGTCAACAATAGGTAAACGTAGAGGACTACACCGACCGGTACAACTCAGCGTACGTGCACACTACTCGGCATAGGGTACCACACCGACTCTGGTGTTTGTGACGACTGGTGTACAGTAGGGAGACGTGTTGTACCACAGCTACTGGTGCAAGTTACCAGACAACTAATATACTAAAGCGTATAGAGTCCTGCACCGACTCTGGTAAGAGTCATCACACGTGTATAGTACTGAATAATGGAACCACACCGAATGGTGCAAGTCACCACATGTCTACCGCACTGAGGCTGGTTTACCTTACTCTCTGCCACAAGTCACCATATGTGTAAAGAACTGAGTTGGTTTCCACATTGATTCCGGTGCAAGTTACAACACGTGTACATTAGGGAATGGTATAGTACTACACCCACTGGTGCAACTCACCGTACGTGTACACTACTCAGCGTAAACTACATCGATTCTGGTGTAAGTTACCACAGGTTTACTTTAGGGAGACGTAGTTTACCACAACTACTGGTAAAACTCACCAGAGTACTAACATACTAAAGCCTATAGTGCACCCCACTACCTCTGGTACCAGTCATCACTCGTGTATAGTACTGAATAATGGGACCACACTGATTGGTGCAAGTTACCTCATTTGTAAAGTATTGAGTAGTTTAACACAGCGACTCTCGTGCAAGCCACCATATTTGTAATGTACTGAAACTGATGGTAACCCACAGACTGGTGTGAGTCACCATGCTTTTACACAACTGAGACTTGCGCTATCACACTTGTAGTTTAATGAGACGTTGAGTAACAGCGACTAGTCGTAGAGAACTCACCATAGGTGTAACTACTCGGCATTAGGGTTCCACACCTACTCTGGTGCAAGTCAAAAGAGGTATACACTACTCAGGTTTAGGGTACAACACCGACTCTGGTGTAAGTCACAACAGGTGAACATTAGAGAGACGTAGACTACCACACCTACTGGAGCAACTCACCAGAGGTCTATCATATTAAAGCGGATACGGTACTTCATGGACTCTAGTGCCAGTCATGAGACGATTATAGAACTGAGTAATGGGAACACGCCGACTAGGGCAAGTCACGGCACGTGTACAGTACACAACGACTGTTGCAATTCAACACACATGTATAGTCTGCGGCGTATAAGGTACCACACCCACTCTGGTGCAAGTCACCGCAGGTTTACCAAAGTGAGACGTAGAGAACTACAACTTCTTCCGCAATTCACCACAGGTGTAAATTACTGAGTGGGTTACCATGCTCACTCTGGTGCAAGTTACAACACGTCAACAATAGGTAAACGTAGAGGACTACACCGACCGGTACAACTCAGCGTACGTGCACACTACTCGGCATAGGGTACCACACCGACTCTGGTGTTTGTGACGACTGGTGTACAGTAGGGAGACGTGTTGTACCACAGCTACTGGTGCAAGTTACCAGACAACTAATATACTAAAGCGTATAGAGTCCTGCACCGACTCTGGTAAGAGTCATCACACGTGTATAGTACTGAATAATGGAACCACACCGAATGGTGCAAGTCACCACATGTCTACCGCACTGAGGCTGGTTTACCTTACTCTCTGCCACAAGTCACCATATGTGTAAAGAACTGAGATGGTTTCCACATTGATTCCGGTGCAAGTTACAACACGTGTACATTAGGGAATGGTATAGTACTACACCCACTGGTGCAACTCACCGTACGTGTACACTACTCAGCGTAGGGAACCACATCGACTCTGGTGTAAGTTACCACAGGTTTACTTTAGGGAGACGTAGTTTACCACAACTACTGGTAAAACTCACCAGAGTACTAACATACTAAAGCCTATAGTGCACCCCACTACCTCTGGTACCAGTCATCACTCGTGTATAGTACTGAATAATGGGACCACACTGATTGGTGCAAGTTACCTCATTTGTAAAGTATTGAGTAGTTTAACACAGCGACTCTCGTGCAAGCCACCATATTTGTAATGTACTGAAACTGATGGTAACCCACAGACTGGTGTGAGTCACCATGCTTTTACACAACTGAGACTTGCGCTATCACACTTGTAGTTTAATGAGACGTTGAGTAACACCGACTAGTTAAAGTCACCATAGGTGTAACTACTCGGCATTAGGGTTCCACACCTACTCTGGTGCAAGTCAAAAGAGATATACACTACTCAGGTTTAGGGTACAACACCGACTCTGGTGTAAGTCACAACAGGTGAACATTAGAGAGACGTAGACTACCACACCTACTGGAGCAACTCACCAGAGGTCTATCATATTAAAGCGGATACGGTACTTCATGGACTAGTGCCAGTCATGAGACGATTATAGAACTGAGTAATGGGAACACGCCGACTAGGGCAAGTCACGGCACGTGTACAGTACACAACGACTGTTGCAATTCAACACACATGTATAGTCTGCGGCGTATAAGGTACCACACCCACTCTGGTGCAAGTCACCGCAGGTTTACCAAAGTGAGACGTAGAGAACTACAACTTCTTCCGCAATTCACCACAGGTGTAAATTACTGAGTGGGTTACCATGCTCACTCTGGTGCAAGTTACAACACGTCAACAATAGGTAAACGTAGAGGACTACACCGACCGGTACAACTCAGCGTACGTGCACACTACTCGGCATAGGGTACCACACCGACTCTGGTGTTTGTGACGACTGGTGTACAGTAGGGAGACGTGTTGTACCACAGCTACTGGTGCAAGTTACCAGACAACTAATATACTAAAGCGTATAGAGTCCTGCACCGACTCTGGTAAGAGTCATCACACGTGTATAGTACTGAATAATGGAACCACACCGAATGGTGCAAGTCACCACATGTCTACCGCACTGAGGCTGGTTTACCTTACTCTCTGCCACAAGTCACCATATGTGTAAAGAACTGAGATGGTTTCCACATTGATTCCGGTGCAAGTTACAACACGTGTACATTAGGGAATGGTATAGTACTACACCGACTGATGCCACTCACCGTACGTGTACACTACTCAGCGTAGGGTCACATCGATTCTGGTGTAAGTTACCACAGGTTTACTTTAGGGAGACGTAGTTTACCACAACTACTGGTAAAACTCACCAGAGTACTAACATACTAAAGCCTATAGTGCACCCCACTACCTCTGGTACCAGTCATCACTCGTGTATAGTACTGAATAATGGGACCACACTGATTGGTGCAAGTTACCTCATTTGTAAAGTATTGAGTAGTTTAACACAGCGACTCTCGTGCAAGCCACCATATTTGTAATGTACTGAAACTGATGGTAACCCACAGACTGGTGTGAGTCACCATGCTTTTACACAACTGAGACTTGCGCTATCACACTTGTACTTTAATGAGACGTTGAGTAACAGCGACTAGTTAAAGTCACCATAGGTGTAACTACTCGGCATTAGGGTTCCACACCTACTCTGGTGCAAGTCAAAAGAGATATACACTACTCAGGTTTAGGGTACAACACCGACTCTGGTGTAAGTCACAACAGGTGAACATTAGAGAGACGTAGACTACCACACCTACTGGAGCAACTCACCAGAGGTCTATCATATTAAAGCGGATACGGTACTTCATGGACTAGTGCCAGTCATGAGACGATTATAGAACTGAGTAATGGGAACACGCCGACTAGGGCAAGTCACGGCACGTGTACAGTACACAACGACTGTTGCAATTCAACACACATGTATAGTCTGCGGCGTATAAGGTACCACACCCACTCTGGTGCAAGTCACCGCAGGTTTACCAAAGTGAGACGTAGAGAACTACAACTTCTTCCGCAATTCACCACTGGTGTAAATTATTGAGTGGGTTACCATGCTCACTCTGGTGCAAGTTACAACACGTCAACAATAGGTAAACGTAGAGGACTACACCGACCGGTACAACTCAGCGTACGTGCACACTACTCGGCATAGGGTACCAGACCGACTCTGGTGTTTGTGACGACTGGTGTACAGTAGGGAGACGTGTTGTACCACAGCTACTGGTGCAAGTTACCAGACAACTAATATACTAAAGCGTATAGAGTCCTGCACCGACTCTGGTAAGAGTCATCACACGTGTATAGTACTGAATAATGGAACCACACCGAATGGTGCAAGTCACCACATGTCTACCGCACTGAGGCTGGTTTACCTTACTCTCTGCCACAAGTCACCATATGTGTAAAGAACTGAGATGGTTTCCACATTGATTCCGGTGCAAGTTACAACACGTGTACATTAGGGAGTGGTATAGTACTACACCCACTGGTGCAACTCACCGTACGTGTACACTACTCAGCGTAGGGAACCACATCGACTCTGGTGTAAGTTACCACAGGTTTACTTTAGGGAGACGTAGTTTACCACAACTACTGGTAAAACTCACCAGAGTACTAACATACTAAAGCCTATAGTGCACCCCACTACCTCTGGTACCAGTCATCACTCGTGTATAGTACTGAATAATGGGACCACACTGATTGGTGCAAGTTACCTCATTTGTAAAGTATTGAGTAGTTTAACACAGCGACTCTCGTGCAAGCCACCATATTTGTAATGTACTGAAACTGATGGTAACCCACAGACTGGTGTGAGTCACCATGCTTTTACACAACTGAGACTTGCGCTATCACACTTGTACTTTAATGAGACGTTGAGTAACAGCGACTAGTTAAAGTCACCATAGGTGTAACTACTCGGCATTAGGGTTCCACACCTACTCTGGTGCAAGTCAAAAGAGATATACACTACTCAGGTTTAGGGTACAACACCGACTCTGGTGTAAGTCACAACAGGTGAACATTAGAGAGACGTAGACTACCACACCTACTGGAGCAACTCACCAGAGGTCTATCTTATTAAAGCGGATACGGTACTTCATGGACTTTAGTGCCAGTCATGAGACGATTATAGAACTGAGTAATGGGAACACGCCGACTAGGGCAAGTCACGGCACGTGTACAGTACACAACGACTGTTGCAATTCAACACACATGTATAGTCTGCGGCGTATAAGGTACCACACCCACTCTGGTGCAAGTCACCGCAGGTTTACCAAAGTGAGACGTAGAGAACTACAACTTCTTCCGCAATTCACCACAGGTGTAAATTACTGAGTGGGTTACCATGCTCACTCTGGTGCAAGTTACAACACGTCAACAATAGGTAAACGTAGAGGACTACACCGACCGGTACAACTCAGCGTACGTGCACACTACTCGGCATAGGGTACCACACCGACTCTGGTGTTTGTGACGACTGGTGTACAGTAGGGAGACGTGTTGTACCACAGCTACTGGTGCAAGTTACCAGACAACTAATATACTAAAGCGTATAGAGTCCTGCACCGACTCTGGTAAGAGTCATCACACGTGTATAGTACTGAATAATGGAACCACACCGAATGGTGCAAGTCACCACATGTCTACCGCACTGAGGCTGGTTTACCTTACTCTCTGCCACAAGTCACCATATGTGTAAAGCACTGAGTTGGTTTCCACATTGATTCCGGTGCAAGTTACAACACGTGTACATTAGGGAATGGTATAGTACTACACCCATTGGTGCAACTCACCGTACGTGTACACTACTCAGCGTAGGGACACATCGATTCTGGTGTAAGTTACCACAGGTTTACTTTAGGGAGACTTAGTTTACCACAACTACTGGTAAAACTCACCAGAGTACTAACATACTAAAGCCTATAGTGCACCCCACTACCTCTGGTACCAGTCATCACTCGTGTATAGTACTGAATAATGGGACCACACTGATTGGTGCAAGTTACCTCATTTATAAAGTATTGAGTAGTTTAACACAGCGACTCTCGTGCAAGCCACCATATTTGTAATGTACTGAAACTGATGTTAACCCACAGACTGGTGTGAGTCACCATGCTTTTACACAACTGAGACTTGCGCTATCACACTTGTACTTTAATGAGACGTTGAGTAACAGCGACTAGTTAAAGTCACCATAGGTGTAACTACTCGGCATTAGGGTTCCACACCTACTCTGGTGCAAGTCAAAAGAGATATACACTACTCAGGTTTAGGGTACAACACCGACTCTGGTGTAAGTCACAACAGGTGAACATTAGAGAGACGTAGACTACCACACCTACTGGAGCAACTCACCAGAGGTCTATCATATTAAAGCGGATTCGGTACTTCATGGACTTTAGTGCCAGTCATGAGACGATTATAGAACTGAGTAATGGGAACACGCCGACTAGGGCAAGTCACGGCACGTGTACAGTACACAACGACTGTTGCAATTCAACACACATGTATAGTCTGCGGCGTATAAGGTACCACACCCACTCTGGTGCAAGTCACCGCAGGTTTACCAAAGTGAGACGTAGAGAACTACAACTTCTTCCGCAATTCACCACAGGTGTAAATTACTGAGTGGGTTACCATGCTCACTCTGGTGCAAGTTACAACACGTCAACAATAGGTAAACGTAGAGGACTACACCGACCGGTACAACTCAGCGTACGTGCACACTACTCGGCATAGGGTACCAGACCGACTCTGGTGTTTGTGACGACTGGTGTACAGTAGGGAGACTGTTGTACCACAGCTACTGGTGCAAGTTACCAGACAACTAATATACTAAAGCGTATAGAGTCCTGCACCGACTCTGGTAAGAGTCATCACACGTGTATAGTACTGAATAATGGAACCACACCGAATGGTGCAAGTCACCACATGTCTACCGCACTGAGGCTGGTTTACCTTACTCTCTGCCACAAGTCACCATATGTGTAAAGAACTGAGATGGTTTCCACATTGATTCCGGTGCAAGTTACAACACGTGTACATTAGGGAATGGTATAGTACTACACCCATTGGTGCAACTCACCGTACGTGTACACTACTCAGCGTAGGGACACATCGATTCTGGTGTAAGTTACCACAGGTTTACTTTAGGGAGACGTAGTTTACCACAACTACTGGTAAAACTCACCAGAGTACTAACATACTAAAGCCTATAGTGCACCCCACTACCTCTGGTACCAGTCATCACTCGTGTATAGTACTGAATAATGGGACCACACTGATTGGTGCAAGTTACCTCATTTGTAAAGTATTGAGTAGTTTAACACAGCGACTCTCGTGCAAGCCACCATATTTGTAATGTACTGAAACTGATGGTAACCCACAGACTGGTGTGAGTCACCATGCTTTTACACAACTGAGACTTGCGCTATCACACTTGTACTTTAATGAGACGTTGAGTAACAGCGACTAGTTAAAGTCACCATAGGTGTAACTACTCGGCATTAGGGTTCCACACCTACTCTGGTGCAAGTCAAAAGAGATATACACTACTCAGGTTTAGGGTACAACACCGACTCTGGTGTAAGTCACAACAGGTGAACATTAGAGAGACGTAGACTACCACACCTACTGGAGCAACTCACCAGAGGTCTATCATATTAAAGCGGATACGGTACTTCATGGACTTTAGTGCCAGTCATGAGACGATTATAGAACTGAGTAATGGGAACACGCCGACTAGGGCAAGTCACGGCACGTGTACAGTACACAACGACTGTTGCAATTCAACACACATGTATAGTCTGCGGCGTATAAGGTACCACACCCACTCTGGTGCAAGTCACCGCAGGTTTACCAAAGTGAGACGTAGAGAACTACAACTTCTTCCGCAATTCACCACAGGTGTAAATTACTGAGTGGGTTACCATGCTCACTCTGGTGCAAGTTACAACACGTCAACAATAGGTAAACGTAGAGGACTACACCGACCGGTACAACTCAGCGTACGTGCACACTACTCGGCATAGGGTACCACACCGACTCTGGTGTTTGTGACGACTGGTGTACAGTAGGGAGACGTGTTGTACCACAGCTACTGGTGCAAGTTACCAGACAACTAATATACTAAAGCGTATAGAGTCCTGCACCGACTCTGGTAAGAGTCATCACACGTGTATAGTACTGAATAATGGAACCACACCGAATGGTGCAAGTCACCACATGTCTACCGCACTGAGGCTGGTTTACCTTACTCTCTGCCACAAGTCACCATATGTGTAAAGTACTGAGTTGGTTTCCACATTGATTCCGGTGCAAGTTACAACACGTGTACATTAGGGAATGGTATAGTACTACACCCATTGGTGCAACTCACCGTACGTGTACACTACTCAGCGTAGGGACACATCGATTCTGGTGTAAGTTACCACAGGTTTACTTTAGGGAGACGTAGTTTACCACAACTACTGGTAAAACTCACCAGAGTACTAACATACTAAAGCCTATAGTGCACCCCACTACCTCTGGTACCAGTCATCACTCGTGTATAGTACTGAATAATGGGACCACACTGATTGGTGCAAGTTACCTCATTTGTAAAGTATTGAGTAGTTTAACACAGCGACTCTCGTGCAAGCCACCATATTTGTAATGTACTGAAACTGATGGTAACCCACAGACTGGTGTGAGTCACCATGCTTTTACACAACTGAGACTTGCGCTATCACACTTGTACTTTAATGAGACGTTGAGTAACAGCGACTAGTTAAAGTCACCATAGGTGTAACTACTCGGCATTAGGGTTCCACACCTACTCTGGTGCAAGTCAAAAGAGATATACACTACTCAGGTTTAGGGTACAACACCGACTCTGGTGTAAGTCACAACAGGTGAACATTAGAGAGACGTAGACTACCACACCTACTGGAGCAACTCACCAGAGGTCTATCATATTAAAGCGGATACGGTACTTCATGGACTTTAGTGCCAGTCATGAGACGATTATAGAACTGAGTAATGGGAACACGCCGACTAGGGCAAGTCACGGCACGTGTACAGTACACAACGACTGTTGCAATTCAACACACATGTATAGTCTGCGGCGTATAAGGTACCACACCCACTCTGGTGCAAGTCACCGCAGGTTTACCAAAGTGAGACGTAGAGAACTACAACTTCTTCCGCAATTCACCACAGGTGTAAATTACTGAGTGGGTTACCATGCTCACTCTGGTGCAAGTTACAACACGTCAACAATAGGTAAACGTAGAGGACTACACCGACCGGTACAACTCAGCGTACGTGCACACTACTCGGCATAGGGTACCACACCGACTCTGGTGTTTGTGACGACTGGTGTACAGTAGGGAGACGTGTTGTACCACAGCTACTGGTGCAAGTTACCAGACAACTAATATACTAAAGCGTATAGAGTCCTGCACCGACTCTGGTAAGAGTCATCACACGTGTATAGTACTGAATAATGGAACCACACCGAATGGTGCAAGTCACCACATGTCTACCGCACTGAGGCTGGTTTACCTTACTCTCTGCCACAAGTCACCATATGTGTAAAGCACTGAGTTGGTTTCCACATTGATTCCGGTGCAAGTTACAACACGTGTACATTAGGGAGTGGTATAGTACTACACCCACTGGTGCAACTCACCGTACGTGTACACTACTCAGCGTAGGGACACATCGATTCTGGTGTAAGTTACCACAGGTTTACTTTAGGGAGACGTAGTTTACCACAACTACTGGTAAAACTCACCAGAGTACTAACATACTAAAGCCTATAGTGCACCCCACTACCTCTGGTACCAGTCATCACTCGTGTATAGTACTGAATAATGGGACCACACTGATTGGTGCAAGTTACCTCATTTGTAAAGTATTGAGTAGTTTAACACAGCGACTCTCGTGCAAGCCACCATATTTGTAATGTACTGAAACTGATGGTAACCCACAGACTGGTGTGAGTCACCATGCTTTTACACAACTGAGACTTGCGCTATCACACTTGTACTTTAATGAGACGTTGAGTAACAGCGACTAGTTAAAGTCACCATAGGTGTAACTACTCGGCATTAGGGTTCCACACCTACTCTGGTGCAAGTCAAAAGAGATATACACTACTCAGGTTTAGGGTACAACACCGACTCTGGTGTAAGTCACAACAGGTGAATTTTAGAGAGACGTAGACTACCACACCTAATGGAGCAACTCACCAGAGGTCTATCTTATTAAAGCGGATACGGTACTTCATGGACTTTAGTGCCAGTCATGAGACGATTATAGAACTGAGTAATGGGAACACGCCGACTAGGGCAAGTCACGGCACGTGTACAGTACACAACGACTGTTGCAATTCAACACACATGTATAGTCTGCGGCGTATAAGGTACCACACCCACTCTGGTGCAAGTCACCGCAGGTTTACCAAAGTGAGACGTAGAGAACTACAACTTCTTCCGCAATTCACCACAGGTGTAAATTACTGAGTGGGTTACCATGCTCACTCTGGTGCAAGTTACAACACGTCAACAATAGGTAAACGTAGAGGACTACACCGACCGGTACAACTCAGCGTACGTGCACACTACTCGGCATAGGGTACCACACCGACTCTGGTGTTTGTGACGACTGGTGTACAGTAGGGAGACGTGTTGTACCACAGCTACTGGTGCAAGTTACCAGACAACTAATATACTAAAGCGTATAGAGTCCTGCACCGACTCTGGTAAGAGTCATCACACGTGTATAGTACTGAATAATGGAACCACACCGAATGGTGCAAGTCACCACATGTCTACCGCACTGAGGCTGGTTTACCTTACTCTCTGCCACAAGTCACCATATGTGTAAAGAACTGAGTTGGTTTCCACATTGATTCCGGTGCAAGTTACAACACGTGTACATTAGGGAATGGTATAGTACTACACCCATTGGTGCAACTCACCGTACGTGTACACTACTCAGCGTAGGGACACATCGATTCTGGTGTAAGTTACCACAGGTTTACTTTAGGGAGACGTAGTTTACCACAACTACTGGTAAAACTCACCAGAGTACTAACATACTAAAGCCTATAGTGCACCCCACTACCTCTGGTACCAGTCATCACTCGTGTATAGTACTGAATAATGGGACCACACTGATTGGTGCAAGTTACCTCATTTGTAAAGTATTGAGTAGTTTAACACAGCGACTCTCGTGCAAGCCACCATATTTGTAATGTACTGAAACTGATGGTAACCCACAGACTGGTGTGAGTCACCATGCTTTTACACAACTGAGACTTGCGCTATCACACTTGTACTTTAATGAGACGTTGAGTAACAGCGACTAGTTAAAGTCACCATAGGTGTAACTACTCGGCATTAGGGTTCCACACCTACTCTGGTGCAAGTCAAAAGAGATATACACTACTCAGGTTTAGGGTACAACACCGACTCTGGTGTAAGTCACAACAGGTGAACATTAGAGAGACGTAGACTACCACACCTACTGGAGCAACTCACCAGAGGTCTATCATATTAAAGCGGATACGGTACTTCATGGACTAGTGCCAGTCATGAGACGATTATAGAACTGAGTAATGGGAACACGCCGACTAGGGCAAGTCACGGCACGTGTACAGTACACAACGACTGTTGCAATTCAACACACATGTATAGTCTGCGGCGTATAAGGTACCACACCCACTCTGGTGCAAGTCACCGCAGGTTTACCAAAGTGAGACGTAGAGAACTACAACTTCTTCCGCAATTCACCACAGGTTAAATTACTGAGTGGGTTACCATGCTCACTCTGGTGCAAGTTACAACACGTCAACAATAGGTAAACGTAGAGGACTACACCGACCGGTACAACTCAGCGTACGTGCACACTACTCGGCATAGGGTACCACACCGACTCTGGTGTTTGTGACGACTGGTGTACAGTAGGGAGACGTGTTGTACCACAGCTACTGGTGCAAGTTACCAGACAACTAATATACTAAAGCGTATAGAGTCCTGCACCGACTCTGGTAAGAGTCATCACACGTGTATAGTACTGAATAATGGAACCACACCGAATGGTGCAAGTCACCACATGTCTACCGCACTGAGGCTGGTTTACCTTACTCTCTGCCACAAGTCACCATATGTGTAAAGCACTGAGTTGGTTTCCACATTGATTCCGGTGCAAGTTACAACACGTGTACATTAGGGAATGGTATAGTACTACACCCACTGGTGCAACTCACCGTACGTGTACACTACTCAGCGTAGGGAACCACATCGACTCTGGTGTAAGTTACCACAGGTTTACTTTAGGGAGACGTAGTTTACCACAACTACTGGTAAAACTCACCAGAGTACTAACATACTAAAGCCTATAGTGCACCCCACTACCTCTGGTACCAGTCATCACTCGTGTATAGTACTGAATAATGGGACCACACTGATTGGTGCAAGTTACCTCATTTGTAAAGTATTGAGTAGTTTAACACAGCGACTCTCGTGCAAGCCACCATATTTGTAATGTACTGAAACTGATGGTAACCCACAGACTGGTGTGAGTCACCATGCTTTTACACAACTGAGACTTGCGCTATCACACTTGTACTTTAATGAGACGTTGAGTAACAGCGACTAGTTAAAGTCACCATAGGTGTAACTACTCGGCATTAGGGTTCCACACCTACTCTGGTGCAAGTCAAAAGAGATATACACTACTCAGGTTTAGGGTACAACACCGACTCTGGTGTAAGTCACAGCAGGTGAACATTAGAGAGACGTAGACGACCACACCTACAGGAGCAAATCACCAGAGGTCTATCATATTAAAGCGGATACGGTACTTCATGGACTAGTGCCAGTCATGAGACGATTATAGAACTGAGTAATGGGAACACGCCGACTAGGGCAAGTCACGGCACGTGTACAGTACACAACGACTGTTGCAATTCAACACACATGTATAGTCTGCGGCGTATAAGGTACCACACCCACTCTGGTGCAAGTCACCGCAGGTTTACCAAAGTGAGACGTAGAGAACTACAACTTCTTCCGCAATTCACCACAGGTGTAAATTACTGAGTGGGTTACCATGCTCACTCTGGTGCAAGTTACAACACGTCAACAATAGGTAAACGTAGAGGACTACACCGACCGGTACAACTCAGCGTACGTGCACACTACTCGGCATAGGGTAGCAGACCGACTCTGGTGTTTGTGACGACTGGTGTACAGTAGGGAGACGTGTTGTACCACAGCTACTGGTGCAAGTTACCAGACAACTAATATACTAAAGCGTATAGAGTCCTGCACCGACTCTGGTAAGAGTCATCACACGTGTATAGTACTGAATAATGGAACCACACCGAATGGTGCAAGTCACCACATGTCTACCGCACTGAGGCTGGTTTACCTTACTCTCTGCCACAAGTCACCATATGTGTAAAGCACTGAGTTGGTTTCCACATTGATTCCGGTGCAAGTTACAACACGTGTACATTAGGGAGTGGTATAGTACTACACCCACTGGTGCAACTCACCGTACGTGTACGCTACTCAGCGTAGGGAACCACATCGACTCTGGTGTAAGTTACCACAGGTTTACTTTAGGGAGACGTAGTTTACCACAACTACTGGTAAAACTCACCAGAGTACTAACATACTAAAGCCTATAGTGCACCCCACTACCTCTGGTACCAGTCATCACTCGTGTATAGTACTGAATAATGGGACCACACTGATTGGTGCAAGTTACCTCATTTGTAAAGTATTGAGTAGTTTAACACAGCGACTCTCGTGCAAGCCACCATATTTGTAATGTACTGAAACTGATGGTAACCCACAGACTGGTGTGAGTCACCATGCTTTTACACAACTGAGACTTGCGCTATCACACTTGTACTTTAATGAGACGTTGAGTAACAGCGACTAGTTAAAGTCACCATAGGTGTAACTACTCGGCATTAGGGTTCCACACCTACTCTGGTGCAAGTCAAAAGAGATATACACTACTCAGGTTTAGGGTACAACACCGACTCTGGTGTAAGTCACAACAGGTGAACATTAGAGAGACGTAGACTACCACACCTACTGGAGCAACTCACCAGAGGTCTATCATATTAAAGCGGATACGGTACTTCATGGACTTTAGTGCCAGTCATGAGACGATTATAGAACTGAGTAATGGGAACACGCCGACTAGGGCAAGTCACGGCACGTGTACAGTACACAACGACTGTTGCAATTCAACACACATGTATAGTCTGCGGCGTATAAGGTACCACACCCACTCTGGTGCAAGTCACCGCAGGTTTACCAAAGTGAGACGTAGAGAACTACAACTTCTTCCGCAATTCACCACAGGTGTAAATTACTGAGTGGGTTACCATGCTCACTCTGGTGCAAGTTACAACACGTCAACAATAGGTAAACGTAGAGGACTACACCGACCGGTACAACTCAGCGTACGTGCACACTACTCGGCATAGGGTACCACACCGACTCTGGTGTTTGTGACGACTGGTGTACAGTAGGGAGACGTGTTGTACCACAGCTACTGGTGCAAGTTACCAGACAACTAATATACTAAAGCGTATAGAGTCCTGCACCGACTCTGGTAAGAGTCATCACACGTGTATAGTACTGAATAATGGAACCACACCGAATGGTGCAAGTCACCACATGTCTACCGCACTGAGGCTGGTTTACCTTACTCTCTGCCACAAGTCACCATATGTGTAAAGAACTGAGATGGTTTCCACATTGATTCCGGTGCAAGTTACAACACGTGTACATTAGGGAATGGTATAGTACTACACCCACTGGTGCAACTCACCGTACGTGTACACTACTCAGCGTAGGGAACCACATCGACTCCGGTGTAAGTTACCACAGGTTTACTTTAGGGAGACGTAGTTTACCACAACTACTGGTAAAACTCACCAGAGTACTAACATACTAAAGCCTATAGTGCACCCCACTACCTCTGGTACCAGTCATCACTCGTGTATAGTACTGAATAATGGGACCACACTGATTGGTGCAAGTTACCTCATTTGTAAAGTATTGAGTAGTTTAACACAGCGACTCTCGTGCAAGCCACCATATTTGTAATGTACTGAAACTGATGGTAACCCACAGACTGGTGTGAGTCACCATGCTTTTACACAACTGAGACTTGCGCTATCACACTTGTACTTTAATGAGACGTTGAGTAACACCGACTAGTTAAAGTCACCATAGGTGTAACTACTCGGCATTAGGGTTCCACACCTACTCTGGTGCAAGTCAAAAGAGATATACACTACTCAGGTTTAGGGTACAACACCGACTCTGGTGTAAGTCACAACAGGTGAACATTAGAGAGACGTAGACTACCACACCTACTGGAGCAACTCACCAGAGGTCTATCATATTAAAGCGGATACGGTACTTCATGGACTTTAGTGCCAGTCATGAGACGATTATAGAACTGAGTAATGGGAACACGCCGACTAGGGCAAGTCACGGCACGTGTACAGTACACAACGACTGTTGCAATTCAACACACATGTATAGTCTGCGGCGTATAAGGTACCACACCCACTCTGGTGCAAGTCACCGCAGGTTTACCAAAGTGAGACGTAGAGAACTACAACTTCTTCCGCAATTCACCACAGGTGTAAATTACTGAGTGGGTTACCATGCTCACTCTGGTGCAAGTTACAACACGTCAACAATAGGTAAACGTAGAGGACTACACCGACCGGTACAACTCAGCGTACGTGCACACTACTCGGCATAGGGTACCACACCGACTCTGGTGTTTGTGACGACTGGTGTACAGTAGGGAGACGTGTTGTACCACAGCTACTGGTGCAAGTTACCAGACAACTAATATACTAAAGCGTATAGAGTCCTGCACCGACTCTGGTAAGAGTCATCACACGTGTATAGTACTGAATAATGGAACCACACCGAATGGTGCAAGTCACCACATGTCTACCGCACTGAGGCTGGTTTACCTTACTCTCTGCCACAAGTCACCATATGTGTAAAGCACTGAGTTGGTTTCCACATTGATTCCGGTGCAAGTTACAACACGTGTACATTAGGGAGTGGTATAGTACTACACCCACTGGTGCAACTCACCGTACGTGTACGCTACTCAGCGTAGGGAACCACATCGACTCTGGTGTAAGTTACCACAGGTTTACTTTAGGGAGACGTAGTTTACCACAACTACTGGTAAAACTCACCAGAGTACTAACATACTAAAGCCTATAGTGCACCCCACTACCTCTGGTACCAGTCATCACTCGTGTATAGTACTGAATAATGGGACCACACTGATTGGTGCAAGTTACCTCATTTGTAAAGTATTGAGTAGTTTAACACAGCGACTCTCGTGCAAGCCACCATATTTGTAATGTACTGAAACTGATGGTAACCCACAGACTGGTGTGAGTCACCATGCTTTTACACAACTGAGACTTGCGCTATCACACTTGTACTTTAATGAGACGTTGAGTAACAGCGACTAGTTAAAGTCACCATAGGTGTAACTACTCGGCATTAGGGTTCCACACCTACTCTGGTGCAAGTCAAAAGAGATATACACTACTCAGGTTTAGGGTACAACACCGACTCTGGTGTAAGTCACAACAGGTGAACATTAGAGAGACGTAGACTACCACACCTACTGGAGCAACTCACCAGAGGTCTATCATATTAAAGCGGATACGGTACTTCATGGACTTTAGTGCCAGTCATGAGACGATTATAGAACTGAGTAATGGGAACACGCCGACTAGGGCAAGTCACGGCACGTGTACAGTACACAACGACTGTTGCAATTCAACACACATGTATAGTCTGCGGCGTATAAGGTACCACACCCACTCTGGTGCAAGTCACCGCAGGTTTACCAAAGTGAGACGTAGAGAACTACAACTTCTTCCGCAATTCACCACAGGTGTAAATTACTGAGTGGGTTACCATGCTCACTCTGGTGCAAGTTACAACACGTCAACAATAGGTAAACGTAGAGGACTACACCGACCGGTACAACTCAGCGTACGTGCACACTACTCGGCATAGGGTACCACACCGACTCTGGTGTTTGTGACGACTGGTGTACAGTAGGGAGACGTGTTGTACCACAGCTACTGGTGCAAGTTACCAGACAACTAATATACTAAAGCGTATAGAGTCCTGCACCGACTCTGGTAAGAGTCATCACACGTGTATAGTACTGAATAATGGAACCACACCGAATGGTGCAAGTCACCACATGTCTACCGCACTGAGGCTGGTTTACCTTACTCTCTGCCACAAGTCACCATATGTGTAAAGCACTGAGTTGGTTTCCACATTGATTCCGGTGCAAGTTACAACACGTGTACATTAGGGAATGGTATAGTACTACACCCATTGGTGCAACTCACCGTACGTGTACACTACTCAGCGTAGGGACACATCGATTCTGGTGTAAGTTACCACAGGTTTACTTTAGGGAGACGTAGTTTACCACAACTACTGGTAAAACTCACCAGAGTACTAACATACTAAAATACACTACTCAGCGTAGGGAACCACATCGACTCTGGTGTAAGTTACCACAGGTTTACTTTAGGGAGACGTAGTTTAGAACAACTACTGGTAAAACTCACCAGAGTACTAACATACTAAAGCCTATAGTGCACCCCACTACCTCT